>NC_134500.1:39357720-39732720 GCF_040206685.1 Ascaphus truei
GCAGGACGTGATAACTACTACTCTATGGAACTCTTAAAAATGTTTTCTCTCTCTCCCTCCTCCTCCTTCTCTCTCTCTCTCTCTCCTCTCTCACTCTCCTCTCTCTCTCTCTTCTCTCTCTCTCTCTCTCTCCTCCTCTCTCTCTCTCTCTCTCTCTCTCTCTCTCCTCTCTCTCTCTCTCTCTCTCTCTCTCTCTCTCTCTCTCTCTCTCTCTCTCTCTCTCTCTCTCTCTCTCTCTCTCTCTCTCTCGTTCCTTTTCTCTCATCTAGCAGAGTGGCGCAGCGGAAGCGTGCTGGGCCATAACCCAGAGGTCGATGGATCTCTTAAAATTGTTTCCTGAACAGCTTTTCTGTCCGCAAGAAAGCACATCAGATTCATTTGTGTGTGCTCAAAATCATGCTTAAATTGAGCTTATGTTTTCTGTTTAATAAAATATATTTCAAAAAGTAAACTTGAACAAACAAGAATCTTACTCTATTTGGTAAAGAAAAAATTGTATGAAAGGATTCTAAAACCATAACCAATATTTCTGGATTCAAGAATTCTGTTGCCGTCACAATATCTTGTTTGAAAACGTACATTTATGCATATAAGACCAGACAACTACCTAGTTCCACTGTGTTTTGAACAACGGACCTTCTGCGTGTAAAGCAGACGTGATAACTACTACTCTATGGAACTCTTAAAAATGTTTTCTCTCTCTCTCTCTCTCTCTCTCTCTCTCTCTCTCCTCTCTCTCTCTCTCTCTCTCTCTCTCTCTCTCTCTCTCTCTCTCTCTCTCTCTCTCTCTCTCTCTCTCTCTCTCTCTCTCTCTCTCTCTCTCTCCTCTCTCTCTCTCGTTCCTTTTCTCTCATCTAGCAGAGTGGCGCAGAGAGAGACTGATATTTGTGTCTAAATATAGATAATGCCACTCTTTAGGAAACTGTGTAAAGCTGGAACCAGGCAAGATGATAACCACCTACCCCTATGATGCAAAGTATCACTAACAAGAGAATATAAATGCCCTTATGGAGTATGCCACAAGGAAAAGAATTGGCCAAACATTTGTGGAAGACTGTATGGATTACCGCGCTCCTCTTCCCTTTACAAGGGTAACTGCTGCTGGTAAAACCAAAACAAATCCTGCTCTCCTACCAATTTGGGCTCAAATATACTAGTGTCAGGTTTACATTTACAAGGTATATCTCTTTGACAAAGGAGTCATCAGGTTGCATCTTTTGACCAAAACATGATTCAAGCCTGCCCACCTCATCAAGGTCTTGAGCAAGAACCTAAACGGAACATATGTCATTTCTTAATGTCCTGTGGACTAAACTTTGTGAGATACGTGAAAATGCCCTGAAGACTGGCATACAAATGAAAAATGTAGGAGGAGCCCCTGGAATAAGTATGCATTGTAAAATAATTCAATAATAATTGTTATTGCGCAGTCAGGCTTTCAGGTCAAACCAATGAAACATATACCTAATGATGAAATTAGTGTCATGTATAAGGATATGTTAGAGTACTGAGTGTTATCACAGGATTGCAGTTATTAACTGTTAACGCATCTTTCTATCTATAAATTGACATATCTATCGCATGTGAGGCAATCTTATTTGGGAAATAATTGTACGCTCTCAATGACCACACTCGACCTATTGTCCCCAGATGTTTCCAATCCCATCTTGGTTTGCAGATAATCCTGTGCTCTTCACTAGGATTCATCTATCACCAAATATTTCTATTTCCACCACAAACAAAAGCAGTATTAATATAGTTCTTGTTCTGGCATCACGTTTCTCAAGCAACTTCACTTAATAGATACCAACACTGATGCATAGAAAAAGAAGTCTTTTGTTTAGTGCATGAAACGACAATTAGTCATCAGACATTCTATTTTAAAATCTCATTAAATGTCTTGAAGGAGATAAGTGGGTATAATATAATCAGGGATGTGAATGTTTTCAGGGTTTTCCCGGCTACTTGATTCCATGGGCGGAACTAGTCAAGAAAAGAGCTGTCGGGTCTAAAACAGACGTCCCTGGGTGGGCTTGAACCACCAACCTTTCGGTTAACAGCCGAACGCGCTAACCAATTGTGCCACAGAGACCTTGGGTGTTATGTCGAAAGTGGTTATAATAATGTTCATAATGCACAAACCATGTTGATGATATATTTCCCTACCAAACCTACATGAATGAGTCCATACTATCTGCATGACGAGTGTGTATATCTGATATGATCTCGTTGGTGTTAAGAGGGGGTTACCCACCCGGGTGCTGAAGATTTACATATATAAAAGCAAGTACATGCCATGTCCCTGAGCTACTGAAGTTGCTCATTTGATCTGTATGGATTTTATTTTTTGAAGTCTAAATGTGTGACTTTCACATTTGACATGAATATCACTGCGAGAAAACATTTCTTTTTCATATGAGATCATGTTTTCGAGCAACTTCCAGTAGGTTTGAAATAGCAATATTCAATCATAATTGTTATTTCACAGTCAGGTCACTGGTAAGAGAGGAGAGATCATGTATTTGGTCCCAAATACACCTCTGGCTGAAGCGTTTGCATGCAGATACACTGCAAGTGGTTGTTTGTGGAACTGCAAGAGAGTCTTTCTAGTTCACAGTTGAATTACCATATTAACTCCCACAATCCATAGCACTGAACCAGCTCCTGCATTTGGCTAGCCACAATTGTAATGAGGGCTTCTTGTGGGCTGGTGGTTTCACTAAGCCAGTAGAAAGTTAACCTTTGCGCAGTGGCAGTATCATAGCCCAAGAGGTTAATCCGAGGCGTGATTATTGCTAGTTGAAAACTTTTCCCAATACCCCGCTGTGATGACTTGCAATATAGTCAGCATTAGCAATTTTTGACAGTCTCACGAGAGACTGATATTTGTGTCTAAATATAGATAATGCCATTCTTTAGGAAACTGTGTAAAGCTGGAACCAGGCAAGATGATAACCACCTACCCCTATGATGCAAAGTATCACTAACAAGAGAATAAAATGCCCCTATGGAGTATGCCACAAGGAAAAGAATTGGCCAAACATTTGTGGAAGACTGTATGGATTACCGCGCTCCTCTTCCCTTTACAAGGGTAACTGCTGCTGGTAAAACCAAAACAAATCCTGCTCTCCTACCAATTTGGGCTCAAATATACTAGTATCAGGTTTACATTTACAAGGTATGTCTCTTTGACAAAGGAGTCATCAGGTTGCATCTTTTGACCAAAACATGATTCAAGCCTGCCCACCTCATCAAGGTCTTGAGCAAGAACCTAAACGGAACATATGTCATTTCTTAATGTCCTGTGGACTAAACTTTGTGAGATACGTGAAAATGCCCTGAAGACTGGCATACAAATGAAAAATGTAGGAGGAGCCCCTGGAATAAGTATGCATTGTAAAATAATTCAATAATAATTGTTATTGCGCAGTCAGGCTTTCAGGTCAAACCAATGAAACATATACCTAATGATGAAATTAGTGTCATGTATAAGGATATGTTAGAGTACTGAGTGTTATCACAGGATTGCAGTTATTAACTGTTAACGCATCTTTCTATCTATAAATTGACATATCTATCGCATGTGAGGCAATCTTAGGTGGGAAATAATTGTACGCTCTCAATGACCACACTCGACCTATTGTCCCCAGATATTTCCAATCCCATCTTGGTTTGCAGATAATCCTGTGCTCTTCACTAGGATTCATCTATTACCAAATATTTCTATTTCCACCACAACAAAAGCAGTATTAATATAGTTCTTGTTCTGGCATCACGTTTCTCAAGCAACTTCACTTAATAGATACCAACACTGATGCATAGAAAAAGAAGTCTTTTGTTTAGTGCATGAAACGACAATTAGTCATCAGACATTCTATTTTAAAATCTCATTAAATGTCTTGAAGGAGATAAGTGGGTATAATATAATCAGGGATGTGAATGTTTTCGGGGTTTTCCCGGCTACTTGATTCCATGGGCGGGACTAGTCAAGAAAAGAGCTGTCGGGTGGAAAACAGACGTCCCTGGGTGGGCTTGAACCACCAACCTTTCGGTTAACAGCCGAACGCGCTAAACAATTGCGCCACAGAGACCTTGGGTGTTATGTCGAAAGTGGTTATAATAATGTTCATAATGCACAAACCATGTATTTGATATATTTCCCTACCAAACCTACCATGAATGAGTCCATACTATCTGCATGACGAGTGTGTATATCTGATATGATCTCGTTGGTGTTAAGAGGGGGTTACCCACCCGGGTGCTGAAGATTTACATATATAAAAGCAAGTACATGCCATGTCCCTGAGCTACTGAAGTTGCTCATTTGATCTGTATGGATTTTATTTTTTGAAGTCTAAATGTGTGACTTTCACATTTGACATGAATATCACTGCGAGAAAACATTTCTTTTTCATATGAGATCATGTTTTCGAGCAACTTCCAGTAGGTTTGAAATAGCAATATTCAATCATAATTGTTATTTCACAGTCAGGTCACTGGTAAGAGAGGAGAGATCATGTATTTGGTCCCAAATACACCTCTGGTTGAAGCGTTTGCATGCAGATACACTGCAAGTGGTTGTTTGTGGAACTGCAAGAGAGTCTTTCTAGTTCACAGTTGAATTACCATATTAACTCCCACAATCCATAGCACTGAACCAGCTCCTGCATTAGGCTAGCCACCATTGTAATGAGGGCTTCTTGTGGGCTGGTGGTTTCACTAAGCCAGTAGAAAGTTAACTTTGCGCAGTGGCAGTATCATAGCCCATGAGGTTAATCCGAGGCGTGATTATTGCTAGTTGAAAACTTTTCCCAATACCCCGCTGTGATGACTTGCAATATAGTCAGCATTAGCAATTTTTGTATGTCTCACGAGAGACTGATATTTGTGTCTAAATATAGATAATGCCATTCTTTAGGAAACTGTGTAAAGCTGGAACCAGGCAAGATGATAACCACCTACCCCTATGATGCAAAGTATCACTAACAAGAGAATAAAATGCCCTTATGGAGTATGCCACAAGGAAAAGAATTGGCCAAACATTTGTGGAAGACTGTATGGATTACCGCGCTCCTCTTCCCTTTACAAGGGTAACTGCTGCTGGTAAAACCAAAACAAATCCTGCTCTCCTACCAATTTGGGCTCAAATATACTAGTGTCAGGTTTACATTTACAAGGTATGTCTCTTTGACAAAGGAGTCATCAGGTTGCATCTTTTGACCAAAACATGATTCAAGCCTGCCCACCTCATCAAGGTCTTGAGCAAGAACCTAAACGGAACATATGTCATTTCTTAATGTCCTGTGGACTAAACTTTGTGAGATACGTGAAAATGCCCTGAAGACTGGCATACAAATGAAAAATGTAGGAGGAGCCCCTGGAATAAGTATGCATTGTAAAATAATTCAATAATAATTGTTATTGCGCAGTCAGGCTTTCAGGTCAAACCAATGAAACATATACCTAATGATGAAATTAGTGTCATGTATAAGGATATGTTAGAGTACTGAGTGTTATCACAGGATTGCAGTTATTAACTGTTAACGCATCTTTCTATCTATAAATTGACATATCTATCGCATGTGAGGCAATCTTAGGTGGGAAATAATTGTACGCTCTCAATGACCACACTCGACCTATTGTCCCCAGATGTTTCCAATCCCATCTTGGTTTGCAGATAATCCTGTGCTCTTCACTAGGATTCATCTATCACCAAATATTTCTATTTCCACCACAACAAAAGCAGTATTAATATAGTTCTTGTTCTGGCATCACGTTTCTCAAGCAACTTCACTTAATAGATACCAACACTGATGCATAGAAAAAGAAGTCTTTTGTTTAGTGCATGAAACGACAATTAGTCATCAGACATTCTATTTTAAAATCTCATTAAATGTCTTGAAGGAGATAAGTGGGTATAATATAATCAGGGATGTGAATGTTTTCGGGGTTTTCCCGCCTACTTGATTCCATGGGCGGAACTAGTCAAGAAAAGAGCTGTCGGGTCTAAAACAGACGTCCCTGGGTGGGCTTGAACCACCAACCTTTCGGTTAACAGCCGAACGCGCTAACCAATTGCGCCACAGAGACCTTGGGTGTTATGTCGAAAGTGGTTATAATAATGTTCATAATGCACAAACCATGTTGATGATATATTTCCCTACCAAACCTACCATGAATGAGTCCATACTATCTGCATGACGAGTGTGTATATCTGATATGATCTCGTTGGTGTTAAGAGGGGGTTACCCACCCGGGTGCTGAAGATTTACATATATAAAAGCAAGTACATGCCATGTCCCTGAGCTACTGAAGTTGCTCATTTGATCTGTATGGATTTTATTTTTTGAAGTCTAAATGTGTGACTTTCACATTTGACATGAATATCACTGCGAGAAAACATTTCTTTTTCATATGAGATCATGTTTTCGAGCAACTTCCAGTAGGTTTGAAATAGCAATATTCAATCATAATTGTTATTTCACAGTCAGGTCACTGGTAAGAGAGGAGAGATCATGTATTTGGTCCCAAATACACCTCTGGTTGAAGCGTTTGCATGCAGATACACTGCAAGTGGTTGTTTGTGGAACTGCAAGAGAGTCTTTCTAGTTCACAGTTGAATTACCATATTAACTCCCACAATCCATAGCACTGAACCAGCTCCTGCATTAGGCTAGCCACCATTGTAATGAGGGCTTCTTGTGGGCTGGTGGTTTCACTAAGCCAGTAGAAAGTTAACTTTGCGCAGTGGCAGTATCATAGCCCATGAGGTTAATCCGAGGCGTGATTATTGCTAGTTGAAAACTTTTCCCAATACCCCGCTGTGATGACTTGCAATATAGTCAGCATTACCAATTTTTGACAGTCTCACGAGAGACTGATATTTGTGTCTAAATATAGATAATGCCATTCTTTAGGAAACTGTGTAAAGCTGGAACCAGGCAAGATGATAACCACCTACCCCTATGATGCAAAGTATCACTAACAAGAGAATAAAATGCCCTTATGGAGTATGCCACAAGGAAAAGAATTGGCCAAACATTTGTGGAAGACTGTATGGATTACCGCGCTCCTCTTCCCTTTACAAGGGTAACTGCTGCTGGTAAAACCAAAACAAATCCTGCTCTCCTACCAATTTGGGCTCAAATATACTTGTGTCAGGTTTACATTTACAAGGTATGTCTCTTTGACAAAGGAGTCATCAGGTTGCATCTTTTGACCAAAACATGATTCAAGCCTGCCCACCTCATCAAGGTCTTGAGCAAGAACCTAAACGGAACATATGTCATTTCTTAATGTCCTGTGGACTAAACTTTGTGAGATACGTGAAAATGCCCTGAAGACTGGCATACAAATGAAAAATGTAGGAGGAGCCCCTGGAATAAGTATGCATTGTAAAATAATTCAATAATAATTGTTATTGCGCAGTCAGGCTTTCAGGTCAAACCAATGAAACATATACCTAATGATGAAATTAGTGTCATGTATAAGGATATGTTAGAGTACTGAGTGTTATCACAGGATTGCAGTTATTAACTGTTAACGCATCTTTCTATCTATAAATTGACATATCTATCGCATGTGAGGCAATCTTAGGTGGGAAATAATTGTACGCTCTCAATGACCACACTCGACCTATTGTCCCCAGATGTTTCCAATCCCATCTTGCTGTGCAGATAATCCTGTGCTCTTCACTAGGATTCATCTATCACCAAATATTTCTATTTCCACCACAACAAAAGCAGTATTAATATAGTTCTTGTTCTGGCATCACGTTTCTCAAGCAACTTCACTTAATAGATACCAACACTGATGCATAGAAAAAGAAGTCTTTTGTTTAGTGCATGAAACGACAATTAGTCATCAGACATTCTATTTTAAAATCTCATTAAATGTCTTGAAGGAGATAAGTGGGTATAATATAATCAGGGATGTGAATGTTTTCGGGGTTTTCCCGGCTACTTGATTCCATGGGCGGAACTAGTCAAGAAAAGAGCTGTCGGGTCTAAAACAGACGTCCCTGGGTGGGCTTGAACCACCAACCTTTCGGTTAACAGCCAAACGCGCTAACCAATTGCGCCACAGAGACCTTGGGTGTTATGTCGAAAGTGGTTATAATAATGTTCATAATGCACAAACCATGTTGATGATATATTTCCCTACCAAACCTACCATGAATGAGTCCATACTATCTGCATGACGAGTGTGTATATCTGATATGATCTCGTTGGTGTTAAGAGGGGGTTACCCACCCGGGTGCTGAAGATTTACATATATATAAAAGCAAGTACATGCCATGTCCCTGAGCTACTGAAGTTGCTCATTTGATCTGTATGGATTTTATTTTTTGAAGTCTAAATGTGTGACTTTCACATTTGACATGAATATCACTGCGAGAAAACATTTCTTTTTCATATGAGATCATGTTTTCGAGCAACTTCCAGTAGGTTTGAAATAGCAATATTCAATCATAATTGTTATTTCACAGTCAGGTCACTGGTAAGAGAGGAGAGATCATGTATTTGGTCCCAAATACACCTCTGGTTGAAGCGTTTGCATTCAGATACACTGCAAGTGGTTGTTTGTGGAACTGCAAGAGAGTCTTTCTAGTTCACAGTTGAATTACCATATTAACTCCCACAATCCATAGCACTGAACCAGCTCCTGCATTAGGCTAGCCACCATTGTAATGAGGGCTTCTTGTGGGCTGGTGGTTTCACTAAGCCAGTAGAAAGTTAACTTTGCGCAGTGGCAGTATCATAGCCCATGAGGTTAATCTGAGGCGTGATTATTGCTAGTTGAAAACTTTTCCCAATACCCCGCTGTGATGACTTGCAATATAGTCAGCATTACCAATTTTTGACAGTCTCACGAGAGACTGATATTTGTGTCTAAATATAGATAATGCCATTCTTTAGGAAACTGTGTAAAGCTGGAACCAGGCAAGATGATAACCACCTACCCCTATGATGCAAAGTATCACTAACAAGAGAATAAAATGCCCTTATGGAGTATGCCACAAGGAAAAGAATTGGCCAAACATTTGTGGAAGACTGTATGGATTACCGCGCTCCTCTTCCCTTTACAAGGGTAACTGCTGCTGGTAAAACCAAAACAAATCCTGCTCTCCTACCAATTTGGGCTCAAATATACTTGTGTCAGGTTTACATTTACAAGGTATGTCTCTTTGACAAAGGAGTCATCAGGTTGCATCTTTTGACCAAAACATGATTCAAGCCTGCCCACCTCATCAAGGTCTTGAGCAAGAACCTAAACGGAACATATGTCATTTCTTAATGTCCTGTGGACTAAACTTTGTGAGATACGTGAAAATGCCCTGAAGACTGGCATACAAATGAAAAATGTAGGAGGAGCCCCTGGAATAAGTATGCATTGTAAAATAATTCAATAATAATTGTTATTGCGCAGTCAGGCTTTCAGGTCAAACCAATGAAACATATACCTAATGATGAAATTAGTGTCATGTATAAGGATATGTTAGAGTACTGAGTGTTATCACAGGATTGCAGTTATTAACTGTTAACGCATCTTTCTATCTATAAATTGACATATCTATCGCATGTGAGGCAATCTTAGGTGGGAAATAATTGTACGCTCTCAATGACCACACTCGACCTATTGTCCCCAGATGTTTCCAATCCCATCTTGCTGTGCAGATAATCCTGTGCTCTTCACTAGGATTCATCTATCACCAAATATTTCTATTTCCACCACAACAAAAGCAGTATTAATATAGTTCTTGTTCTGGCATCACGTTTCTCAAGCAACTTCACTTAATAGATACCAACACTGATGCATAGAAAAAGAAGTCTTTTGTTTAGTGCATGAAACGACAATTAGTCATCAGACATTCTATTTTAAAATCTCATTAAATGTCTTGAAGGAGATAAGTGGGTATAATATAATCAGGGATGTGAATGTTTTCGGGGTTTTCCCGGCTACTTGATTCCATGGGCGGAACTAGTCAAGAAAAGAGCTGTCGGGTCTAAAACAGACGTCCCTGGGTGGGCTTGAACCACCAACCTTTCGGTTAACAGCCAAACGCGCTAACCAATTGCGCCACAGAGACCTTGGGTGTTATGTCGAAAGTGGTTATAATAATGTTCATAATGCACAAACCATGTTGATGATATATTTCCCTACCAAACCTACCATGAATGAGTCCATACTATCTGCATGACGAGTGTGTATATCTGATATGATCTCGTTGGTGTTAAGAGGGGGTTACCCACCCGGGTGCTGAAGATTTACATATATATAAAAGCAAGTACATGCCATGTCCCTGAGCTACTGAAGTTGCTCATTTGATCTGTATGGATTTTATTTTTTGAAGTCTAAATGTGTGACTTTCACATTTGACATGAATATCACTGCGAGAAAACATTTCTTTTTCATATGAGATCATGTTTTCGAGCAACTTCCAGTAGGTTTGAAATAGCAATATTCAATCATAATTGTTATTTCACAGTCAGGTCACTGGTAAGAGAGGAGAGATCATGTATTTGGTCCCAAATACACCTCTGGTTGAAGCGTTTGCATTCAGATACACTGCAAGTGGTTGTTTGTGGAACTGCAAGAGAGTCTTTCTAGTTCACAGTTGAATTACCATATTAACTCCCACAATCCATAGCACTGAACCAGCTCCTGCATTAGGCTAGCCACCATTGTAATGAGGGCTTCTTGTGGGCTGGTGGTTTCACTAAGCCAGTAGAAAGTTAACTTTGCGCAGTGGCAGTATCATAGCCCATGAGGTTAATCTGAGGCGTGATTATTGCTAGTTGAAAACTTTTCCCAATACCCCGCTGTGATGACTTGCAATATAGTCAGCATTACCAATTTTTGACAGTCTCACGAGAGACTGATATTTGTGTCTAAATATAGATAATGCCATTCTTTAGGAAACTGTGTAAAGCTGGAACCAGGCAAGATGATAACCACCTACCCCTATGATGCAAAGTATCACTAACAAGAGAATAAAATGCCCTTATGGAGTATGCCACAAGGAAAAGAATTGGCCAAACATTTGTGGAAGACTGTATGGATTACCGCGCTCCTCTTCCCTTTACAAGGGTAACTGCTGCTGGTAAAACCAAAACAAATCCTGCTCTCCTACCAATTTGGGCTCAAATATACTTGTGCCAGGTTTACATTTACAAGGTATGTCTCTTTGACAAAGGAGTCATCAGGTTGCATCTTTTGACCAAAACATGATTCAAGCCTGCCCACCTCATCAAGGTCTTGAGCAAGAACCTAAACGGAACATATGTCATTTCTTAATGTCCTGTGGACTAAACTTTGTGAGATACGTGAAAATGCCCTGAAGACTGGCATACAAATGAAAAATGTAGGAGGAGCCCCTGGAATAAGTATGCATTGTAAAATAATTCAATAATAATTGTTATTGCGCAGTCAGGCTTTCAGGTCAAACCAATGAAACATATACCTAATGATGAAATTAGTGTCATGTATAAGGATATGTTAGAGTACTGAGTGTTATCACAGGATTGCAGTTATTAACTGTTAACGCATCTTTCTATCTATAAATTGACATATCTATCGCATGTGAGGCAATCTTAGGTGGGAAATAATTGTACGCTCTCAATGACCACACTCGACCTATTGTCCCCAGATGTTTCCAATCCCATCTTGCTGTGCAGATAATCCTGTGCTCTTCACTAGGATTCATCTATCACCAAATATTTCTATTTCCACCACAACAAAAGCAGTATTAATATAGTTCTTGTTCTGGCATCACGTTTCTCAAGCAACTTCACTTAATAGATACCAACACTGATGCATAGAAAAAGAAGTCTTTTGTTTAGTGCATGAAACGACAATTAGTCATCAGACATTCTATTTTAAAATCTCATTAAATGTCTTGAAGGAGATAAGTGGGTATAATATAATCAGGGATGTGAATGTTTTCGGGGTTTTCCCGGCTACTTGATTCCATGGGCGGAACTAGTCAAGAAAAGAGCTGTCGGGTCTAAAACAGACGTCCCTGGGTGGGCTTGAACCACCAACCTTTCGGTTAACAGCCAAACGCGCTAACCAATTGCGCCACAGAGACCTTGGGTGTTATGTCGAAAGTGGTTATAATAATGTTCATAATGCACAAACCATGTTGATGATATATTTCCCTACCAAACCTACCATGAATGAGTCCATACTATCTGCATGACGAGTGTGTATATCTGATATGATCTCGTTGGTGTTAAGAGGGGGTTACCCACCCGGGTGCTGAAGATTTACATATATATAAAAGCAAGTACATGCCATGTCCCTGAGCTACTGAAGTTGCTCATTTGATCTGTATGGATTTTATTTTTTGAAGTCTAAATGTGTGACTTTCACATTTGACATGAATATCACTGCGAGAAAACATTTCTTTTTCATATGAGATCATGTTTTCGAGCAACTTCCAGTAGGTTTGAAATAGCAATATTCAATCATAATTGTTATTTCACAGTCAGGTCACTGGTAAGAGAGGAGAGATCATGTATTTGGTCCCAAATACACCTCTGGTTGAAGCGTTTGCATGCAGATACACTGCAAGTGGTTGTTTGTGGAACTGCAAGAGAGTCTTTCTAGTTCACAGTTGAATTACCATATTAACTCCCACAATCCATAGCACTGAACCAGCTCCTGCATTAGGCTAGCCACCATTGTAATGAGGGCTTCTTGTGGGCTGGTGGTTTCACTAAGCCAGTAGAAAGTTAACTTTGCGCAGTGGCAGTATCATAGCCCATGAGGTTAATCCGAGGCGTGATTATTGCTAGTTGAAAACTTTTCCCAATACCCCGCTGTGATGACTTGCAATATAGTCAGCATTAGCAATTTTTGTATGTCTCACGAGAGACTGATATTTGTGTCTAAATATAGATAATGCCATTCTTTAGGAAACTGTGTAAAGCTGGAACCAGGCAAGATGATAACCACCTACCCCTATGATGCAAAGTATCACTAACAAGAGAATAAAATGCCCTTATGGAGTATGCCACAAGGAAAAGAATTGGCCAAACATTTGTGGAAGACTGTATGGATTACCGCGCTCCTCTTCCCTTTACAAGGGTAACTGCTGCTGGTAAAACCAAAACAAATCCTGCTCTCCTACCAATTTGGGCTCAAATATACTAGTATCAGGTTTACATTTACAAGGTATGTCTCTTTGACAAAGGAGTCATCAGGTTGCATCTTTTGACCAAAACATGATTCAAGCCTGCCCACCTCATCAAGGTCTTGAGCAAGAACCTAAACGGAACATATGTCATTTCTTAATGTCCTGTGGACTAAACTTTGTGAGATACGTGAAAATGCCCTGAAGACTGGCATACAAATGAAAAATGTAGGAGGAGCCCCTGGAATAAGTATGCATTGTAAAATAATTCAATAATAATTGTTATTGCGCAGTCAGGCTTTCAGGTCAAACCAATGAAACATATACCTAATGATGAAATTAGTGTCATGTATAAGGATATGTTAGAGTACTGAGTGTTATCACAGGATTGCAGTTATTAACTGTTAACGCATCTTTCTATCTATAAATTGACATATCTATCGCATGTGAGGCAATCTTAGGTGGGAAATAATTGTACGCTCTCAATGACCACACTCGACCTATTGTCCCCAGATGTTTCCAATCCCATCTTGGTTTGCAGATAATCCTGTGCTCTTCACTAGGATTCATCTATCACCAAATATTTCTATTTCCACCACAACAAACGCAGTATTAATATAGTTCTTGTTCTGGCATCACGTTTCTCAAGCAACTTCACTTAATAGATACCAACACTGATGCATAGAAAAAGAAGTCTTTTGTTTAGTGCATGAAACGACAATTAGTCATCAGACATTCTATTTTAAAATCTCATTAAATGTCTTGAAGGAGATAAGTGGGTATAATATAATCAGGGATGTGAATGTTTTCGGGGTTTTCCCGGCTACTTGATTCCATGGGCGGAACTAGTCAAGAAAAGAGCTGTCGGGTCTAAAACAGACGTCCCTGGGTGGGCTTGAACCACCAACCTTTCGGTTAACAGCCGAACGCGCTAACCAATTGCGCCACAGAGACCTTGGGTGTTATGTCGAAAGTGGTTATAATAATGTTCATAATGCACAAACCATGTTGATGATATATTTCCCTACCAAACCTACCATGAATGAGTCCATACTATCTGCATGACGAGTGTGTATATCTGATATGATCTCGTTGGTGTTAAGAGGGGGTTACCCACCCGGGTGCTGAAGATTTACATATATATAAAAGCAAGTACATGCCATGTCCCTGAGCTACTGAAGTTGCTCATTTGATCTGTATGGATTTTATTTTTTGAAGTCTAAATGTGTGACTTTCACATTTGACATGAATATCACTGCGAGAAAACATTTCTTTTTCATATGAGATCATGTTTTCGAGCAACTTCCAGTAGGTTTGAAATAGCAATATTCAATCATAATTGTTATTTCACAGTCAGGTCACTGGTAAGAGAGGAGAGATCATGTATTTGGTCCCAAATACACCTCTGGTTGAAGCGTTTGCATGCAGATACACTGCAAGTGGTTGTTTGTGGAACTGCAAGAGAGTCTTTCTAGTTCACAGTTGAATTACCATATTAACTCCCACAATCCATAGCACTGAACCAGCTCCTGCATTAGGCTAGCCACCATTGTAATGAGGGCTTCTTGTGGGCTGGTGGTTTCACTAAGCCAGTAGAAAGTTAACTTTGCGCAGTGGCAGTATCATAGCCCATGAGGTTAATCTGAGGCGTGATTATTGCTAGTTGAAAACTTTTCCCAATACCCCGCTGTGATGACTTGCAATATAGTCAGCATTAGCAATTTTTGTATGTCTCACGAGAGACTGATATTTGTGTCTAAATATAGATAATGCCATTCTTTAGGAAACTGTGTAAAGCTGGAACCAGGCAAGATGATAACCACCTACCCCTATGATGCAAAGTATCACTAACAAGAGAATAAAATGCCCTTATGGAGTATGCCACAAGGAAAAGAATTGGCCAAACATTTGTGGAAGACTGTATGGATTACCGCGCTCCTCTTCCCTTTACAAGGGTAACTGCTGCTGGTAAAACCAAAACAAATCCTGCTCTCCTACCAATTTGGGCTCAAATATACTAGTATCAGGTTTACATTTACAAGGTATGTCTCTTTGACAAAGGAGTCATCAGGTTGCATCTTTTGACCAAAACATGATTCAAGCCTGCCCACCTCATCAAGGTCTTGAGCAAGAACCTAAACGGAACATATGTCATTTCTTAATGTCCTGTGGACTAAACTTTGTGAGATACGTGAAAATGCCCTGAAGACTGGCATACAAATGAAAAATGTAGGAGGAGCCCCTGGAATAAGTATGCATTGTAAAATAATTCAATAATAATTGTTATTGCGCAGTCAGGCTTTCAGGTCAAACCAATGAAACATATACCTAATGATGAAATTAGTGTCATGTATAAGGATATGTTAGAGTACTGAGTGTTATCACAGGATTGCAGTTATTAACTGTTAACGCATCTTTCTATCTATAAATTGACATATCTATCGCATGTGAGGCAATCTTATTTGGGAAATAATTGTACGCTCTCAATGACCACACTCGACCTATTGTCCCCAGATATTTCCAATCCCATCTTGGTTTGCAGATAATCCTGTGCTCTTCACTAGGATTCATCTATCACCAAATATTTCTATTTCCACCACAACAAAAGCAGTATTAATATAGTTCTTGTTCTGGCATCACGTTTCTCAAGCAACTTCACTTAATAGATACCAACACTGATGCATAGAAAAAGAAGTCTTTTGTTTAGTGCATGAAACGACAATTAGTCATCAGACATTCTATTTTAAAATCTCATTAAATGTCTTGAAGGAGATAAGTGGGTATAATATAATCAGGGATGTGAATGTTTTCGGGGTTTTCCCGGCTACTTGATTCCATGGGCGGAACTAGTCAAGAAAAGAGCTGTCGGGTCTAAAACAGACGTCCCTGGGTGGGCTTGAACCACCAACCTTTCGGTTAACAGCCGAACGCGCTAACCAATTGCGCCACAGAGACCTTGGGTGTTATGTCGAAAGTGGTTATAATAATGTTCATAATGCACAAACCATGTTGATGATATTTTTCCCTACCAAACCTACCATGAATGAGTCCATACTATCTGCATGACGAGTGTGTATATCTGATATGATCTCGTTGGTGTTAAGAGGGGGTTACCCACCCGGGTGCTGAAGATTTACATATATAAAAGCAAGTACATGCCATGTCCCTGAGCTACTGAAGTTGCTCATTTGATCTGTATGGATTTTATTTTTTGAAGTCTAAATGTGTGACTTTCACATTTGACATGAATATCACTGCGAGAAAACATTTCTTTTTCATATGAGATCATGTTTTCGAGCAACTTCCAGTAGGTTTGAAATAGCAATATTCAATCATAATTGTTATTTCACAGTCAGGTCACTGGTAAGAGAGGAGAGATCATGTATTTGGTCCCAAATACACCTCTGGCTGAAGCGTTTGCATGCAGATACACTGCAAGTGGTTGTTTGTGGAACTGCAAGAGAGTCTTTCTAGTTCACAGTTGAATTACCATATTAACTCCCACAATCCATAGCACTGAACCAGCTCCTGCATTTGGCTAGCCACAATTGTAATGAGGGCTTCTTGTGGGCTGGTGGTTTCACTAAGCCAGTAGAAAGTTAACCTTTGCGCAGTGGCAGTATCATAGCCCAAGAGGTTAATCCGAGGCGTGATTATTGCTAGTTGAAAACTTTTCCCAATACCCCGCTGTGATGACTTGCAATATAGTCAGCATTAGCAATTTTTGACAGTCTCACGAGAGATTGATATTTGTGTCTAAATATAGATAATGCCATTCTTTAGGAAACTGTGTAAAGCTGGAACCAGGCAAGATGATAACCACCTACCCCTATGATGCAAAGTATCACTAACAAGAGAATAAAATGCCCCTATGGAGTATGCCACAAGGAAAAGAATTGGCCAAACATTTGTGGAAGACTGTATGGATTACCGCGCTCCTCTTCCCTTTACAAGGGTAACTGCTGCTGGTAAAACCAAAACAAATCCTGCTCTCCTACCAATTTGGGCTCAAATATACTAGTATCAGGTTTACATTTACAAGGTATGTCTCTTTGACAAAGGAGTCATCAGGTTGCATCTTTTGACCAAAACATGATTCAAGCCTGCCCACCTCATCAAGGTCTTGAGCAAGAACCTAAACGGAACATATGTCATTTCTTAATGTCCTGTGGACTAAACTTTGTGAGATACGTGAAAATGCCCTGAAGACTGGCATACAAATGAAAAATGTAGGAGGAGCCCCTGGAATAAGTATGCATTGTAAAATAATTCAATAATAATTGTTATTGCGCAGTCAGGCTTTCAGGTCAAACCAATGAAACATATACCTAATGATGAAATTAGTGTCATGTATAAGGATATGTTAGAGTACTGAGTGTTATCACAGGATTGCAGTTATTAACTGTTAACGCATCTTTCTATCTATAAATTGACATATCTATCGCATGTGAGGCAATCTTAGGTGGGAAATAATTGTACGCTCTCAATGACCACACTCGACCTATTGTCCCCAGATATTTCCAATCCCATCTTGGTTTGCAGATAATCCTGTGCTCTTCACTAGGATTCATCTATCACCAAATATTTCTATTTCCACCACAACAAAAGCAGTATTAATATAGTTCTTGTTCTGGCATCACGTTTCTCAAGCAACTTCACTTAATAGATACCAACACTGATGCATAGAAAAAGAAGTCTTTTGTTTAGTGCATGAAACGACAATTAGTCATCAGACATTCTATTTTAAAATCTCATTAAATGTCTTGAAGGAGATAAGTGGGTATAATATAATCAGGGATGTGAATGTTTTCGGGGTTTTCCCGGCTACTTGATTCCATGGGCGGAACTAGTCAAGAAAAGAGCTGTCGGGTGGAAAACAGACGTCCCTGGGTGGGCTTGAACCACCAACCTTTCGGTTAACAGCCGAACGCGCTAAACAATTGCGCCACAGAGACCTTGGGTGTTATGTCGAAAGTGGTTATAATAATGTTCATAATGCACATACCATGTTGATGATATATTTCCCTACCAAACCTACCATGAATGAGTCCATACTATCTGCATGACGAGTGTGTATATCTGATATGATCTCGTTGGTGTTAAGAGGGGGTTACCCACCCGGGTGCTGAAGATTTACATATATAAAAGCAAGTACATGCCATGTCCCTGAGCTACTGAAGTTGCTCATTTGATCTGTATGGATTTTATTTTTTGAAGTCTAAATGTGTGACTTTCACATTTGACATGAATATCACTGCGAGAAAACATTTCTTTTTCATATGAGATCATGTTTTCGAGCAACTTCCAGTAGGTTTGAAATAGCAATATTCAATCATAATTGTTATTTCACAGTCAGGTCACTGGTAAGAGAGGAGAGATCATGTATTTGGTCCCAAATACACCTCTGGTTGAAGCGTTTGCATTCAGATACACTGCAAGTGGTTGTTTGTGGAACTGCAAGAGAGTCTTTCTAGTTCACAGTTGAATTACCATATTAACTCCCACAATCCATAGCACTGAACCAGCTCCTGCATTAGGCTAGCCACCATTGTAATGAGGGCTTCTTGTGGGCTGGTGGTTTCACTAAGCCAGTAGAAAGTTAACTTTGCGCAGTGGCAGTATCATAGCCCATGAGGTTAATCCGAGGCGTGATTATTGCTAGTTGAAAACTTTTCCCAATACCCCGCTGTGATGAATTGCAATATAGTCAGCATTAGCAATTTTTGACAGTCTCACGAGAGACTGATATTTGTGTCTAAATATAGATAATGCCATTCTTTAGGAAACTGTGTAAAGCTGGAACCAGGCAAGATGATAACCACCTACCCCTATGATGCAAAGTATCACTAACAAGAGAATAAAATGCCCTTATGGAGTATGCCACAAGGAAAAGAATTGGCCAAACATTTGTGGAAGACTGTATGGATTACCGCGCTCCTCTTCCCTTTACAAGGGTAACTGCTGCTGGTAAAACCAAAACAAATCCTGCTCTCCTACCAATTTGGGCTCAAATATACTAGTGTCAGGTTTACATTTACAAGGTATGTCTCTTTGACAAAGGAGTCATCAGGTTGCATCTTTTGACCAAAACATGATTCAAGCCTGCCCACCTCATCAAGGTCTTGAGCAAGAACCTAAACGGAACATATGTCATTTCTTAATGTCCTGTGGACTAAACTTTGTGAGATACGTGAAAATGCCCTGAAGACTGGCATACAAATGAAAAATGTAGGAGGAGCCCCTGGAATAAGTATGCATTGTAAAATAATTCAATAATAATTGTTATTGCGCAGTCAGGCTTTCAGGTCAAACCAATGAAACATATACCTAATGATGAAATTAGTGTCATGTATAAGGATATGTTAGAGTACTGAGTGTTATCACAGGATTGCAGTTATTAACTGTTAACGCATCTTTCTATCTATAAATTGACATATCTATCGCATGTGAGGCAATCTTAGGTGGGAAATAATTGTACGCTCTCAATGACCACACTCGACCTATTGTCCCCAGATGTTTCCAATCCCATCTTGGTTTGCAGATAATCCTGTGCTCTTCACTAGGATTCATCTATCACCAAATATTTCTATTTCCACCACAACAAAAGCAGTATTAATATAGTTCTTGTTCTGGCATCACGTTTCTCAAGCAACTTCACTTAATAGATACCAACACTGATGCATAGAAAAAGAAGTCTTTTGTTTAGTGCATGAAACGACAATTAGTCATCAGACATTCTATTTTAAAATCTCATTAAATGTCTTGAAGGAGATAAGTGGGTATAATATAATCAGGGATGTGAATGTTTTCGGGGTTTTCCCGGCTACTTGATTCCATGGGCGGAACTAGTCAAGAAAAGAGCTGTCGGGTGGAAAACAGACGTCCCTGGGTGGGCTTGAACCACCAACCTTTCGGTTAACAGTTGAACGCGCTAACCAATTGCGCCACAGAGACCTTGGGTGTTATGTCGAAAGTGGTTATAATAATGTTCATAATGCACAAACCATGTTGATGATATATTTCCCTACCAAACCTACCATGAATGAGTCCATACTATCTGCATGACGAGTGTGTATATCTGATATGATCTCGTTGGTGTTAAGAGGGGGTTACCCACCCGGGTGCTGAAGATTTACATATATAAAAGCAAGTACATGCCATGTCCCTGAGCTACAGAAGTTGCTCATTTGATCTGTATGGATTTTATTTTTTGAAGTCTAAATGTGTGACTTTCACATTTGACATGAATATCACTGCGAGAAAACATTTCTTTTTCATATGAGATCATGTTTTCGAGCAACTTCCAGTAGGTTTGAAATAGCAATATTCAATCATAATTGTTATTTCACAGTCAGGTCACTGGTAAGAGAGGAGAGATCATGTATTTGGTCCCAAATACACCTCTGGTTGAAGCGTTTGCATGCAGATACACTGCAAGTGGTTGTTTGTGGAACTGCAAGAGAGTCTTTCTAGTTCACAGTTGAATTACCATATTAACTCCCACAATCCATAGCACTGAACCAGCTCCTGCATTAGGCTAGCCACCATTGTAATGAGGGCTTCTTGTGGGCTGGTGGTTTCACTAAGCCAGTAGAAAGTTAACTTTGCGCAGTGGCAGTATCATAGCCCATGAGGTTAATCCGAGGCGTGATTATTGCTAGTTGAAAACTTTTCCCAATACCCCGCTGTGATGACTTGCAATATAGTCAGCATTAGCAATTTTTGTATGTCTCACGAGAGACTGATATTTGTGTCTAAATATAGATAATGCCATTCTTTAGGAAACTGTGTAAAGCTGGAACCAGGCAAGATGATAACCACCTACCCCTATGATGCAAAGTATCACTAACAAGAGAATAAAATGCCCTTATGGAGTATGCCACAAGGAAAAGAATTGGCCAAACATTTGTGGAAGACTGTATGGATTACCGCGCTCCTCTTCCCTTTACAAGGGTAACTGCTGCTGGTAAAACCAAAACAAATCCTGCTCTCCTACCAATTTGGGCTCAAATATACTAGTGTCAGGTTTACATTTACAAGGTATGTCTCTTTGACAAAGGAGTCATCAGGTTGCATCTTTTGACCAAAACATGATTCAAGCCTGCCCACCTCATCAAGGTCTTGAGCAAGAACCTAAACGGAACATATGTCATTTCTTAATGTCCTGTGGACTAAACTTTGTGAGATACGTGAAAATGCCCTGAAGACTGGCATACAAATGAAAAATGTAGGAGGAGCCCCTGGAATAAGTATGCATTGTAAAATATTTCAATAATAATTGTTATTGCGCAGTCAGGCTTTCAGGTCAAACCAATGAAACATATACCTAATGATGAAATTAGTGTCATGTATAAGGATATGTTAGAGTACTGAGTGTTATCACAGGATTGCAGTTATTAACTGTTAACGCATCTTTCTATCTATAAATTGACATATCTATCGCATGTGAGGCAATCTTAGGTGGGAAATAATTGTACGCTCTCAATGACCACACTCGACCTATTGTCCCCAGATGTTTCCAATCCCATCTTGGTTTGCAGATAATCCTGTGCTCTTCACTAGGATTCATCTATCACCAAATATTTCTATTTCCACCACAACAAAAGCAGTATTAATATAGTTCTTGTTCTGGCATCACGTTTCTCAAGCAACTTCACTTAATAGATACCAACACTGATGCATAGAAAAAGAAGTCTTTTGTTTAGTGCATGAAACGACAATTAGTCATCAGACATTCTATTTTAAAATCTCATTAAATGTCTTGAAGGAGATAAGTGGGTATAATATAATCAGGGATGTGAATGTTTTCGGGGTTTTCCCGGCTACTTGATTCCATGGGCGGAACTAGTCAAGAAAAGAGCTGTCGGGTGGAAAACAGACGTCCCTGGGTGGGCTTGAACCACCAACCTTTCGGTTAACAGCCGAACGCGCTAACCAATTGCGCCACAGAGACCTTGGGTGTTATGTCGAAAGTGGTTATAATAATGTTCATAATGCACAAACCATGTATTTGATATATTTCCCTACCAAACCTACCATGAATGAGTCCATACTATCTGCATGACGAGTGTGTATATCTGATATGATCTCGTTGGTGTTAAGAGGGGGTTACCCACCCGGGTGCTGAAGATTTACATATATAAAAGCAAGTACATGCCATGTCCCTGAGCTACTGAAGTTGCTCATTTGATCTGTATGGATTTTATTTTTTGAAGTCTAAATGTGTGACTTTCACATTTGACATGAATATCACTGCGAGAAAACATTTCTTTTTCATATGAGATCATGTTTTCGAGCAACTTCCAGTAGGTTTGAAATAGCAATATTCAATCATAATTGTTATTTCACAGTCAGGTCACTGGTAAGAGAGGAGAGATCATGTATTTGGTCCCAAATACACCTCTGGTTGAAGCGTTTGCATGCAGATACACTGCAAGTGGTTGTTTGTGGAACTGCAAGAGAGTCTTTCTAGTTCACAGTTGAATTACCATATTAACTCCCACAATCCATAGCACTGAACCAGCTCCTGCATTAGGCTAGCCACCATTGTAATGAGGGCTTCTTGTGGGCTGGTGGTTTCACTAAGCCAGTAGAAAGTTAACTTTGCGCAGTGGCAGTATCATAGCCCATGAGGTTAATCCGAGGCGTGATTATTGCTAGTTGAAAACTTTTCCCAATACCCCGCTGTGATGACTTGCAATATAGTCAGCATTAGCAATTTTTGACAGTCTCACGAGAGACTGATATTTGTGTCTAAATATAGATAATGCCATTCTTTAGGAAACTGTGTAAAGCTGGAACCAGGCAAGATGATAACCACCTACCCCTATGATGCAAAGTATCACTAACAAGAGAATAAAATGCCCTTATGGAGTATGCCACAAGGAAAAGAATTGGCCAAAAATTTGTGGAAGATTGTATGGATTACCGCGCTCCTCTTCCCTTTATAAGGGTAACTGCTGCTGGTAAAACCAAAACAAATCCTGCTCTCCTACCAATTTGGGCTCAAATATACTAGTGTCAGGTTTACATTTACAAGGTATGTCTCTTTGACAAAGGAGTCATCAGGTTGCATCTTTTGACCAAAACATGATTCAAGCCTGCCCACCTCATCAAGGTCTTGAGCAAGAACCTAAACGGAACATATGTCATTTCTTAATGTCCTGTGGACTAAACTTTGTGAGATACGTGAAAATGCCCTGAAGACTGGCATACAAATGAAAAATGTAGGAGGAGCCCCTGGAATAAGTATGCATTGTAAAATAATTCAATAATAATTGTTATTGCGCAGTCAGGCTTTCAGGTCAAACCAATGAAACATATACCTAATGATGAAATTAGTGTCATGTATAAGGATATGTTAGAGTACTGAGTGTTATCACAGGATTGCAGTTATTAACTGTTAACGCATCTTTCTATCTATAAATTGACATATCTATCGCATGTGAGGCAATCTTAGGTGGGAAATAATTGTACGCTCTCAATGACCACACTCGACCTATTGTCCCCAGATGTTTCCAATCCCATCTTGGTTTGCAGATAATCCTGTGCTCTTCACTAGGATTCATCTATCACCAAATATTTCTATTTCCACCACAACAAAAGCAGTATTAATATAGTTCTTGTTCTGGCATCACGTTTCTCAAGCAACTTCACTTAATAGATACCAACACTGATGCATAGAAAAAGAAGTCTTTTGTTTAGTGCATGAAACGACAATTAGTCATCAGACATTCTATTTTAAAATCTCATTAAATGTCTTGAAGGAGATAAGTGGGTATAATATAATCAGGGATGTGAATGTTTTCGGGGTTTTCCCGGCTACTTGATTCCATGGGCGGAACTAGTCAAGAAAAGAGCTGTCGGGTCTAAAACAGACGTCCCTGGGTGGGCTTGAACCACCAACCTTTCGGTTAACAGCCAAACGCGCTAACCAATTGCGCCACAGAGACCTTGGGTGTTATGTCGAAAGTGGTTATAATAATGTTCATAATGCACAAACCATGTTGATGATATTTTTCCCTACCAAACCTACCATGAATGAGTCCATACTATCTGCATGACGAGTGTGTATATCTGATATGATCTCGTTGGTGTTAAGAGGGGGTTACCCACCCGGGTGCTGAAGATTTACATATATAAAAGCAAGTACATGCCATGTCCCTGAGCTACTGAAGTTGCTCATTTGATCTGTATGGATTTTATTTTTTGAAGTCTAAATGTGTGACTTTCACATTTGACATGAATATCACTGCGAGAAAACATTTCTTTTTCATATGAGATCATGTTTTCGAGCAACTTCCAGTAGGTTTGAAATAGCAATATTCAATCATAATTGTTATTTCACAGTCAGGTCACTGGTAAGAGAGGAGAGATCATGTATTTGGTCCCAAATACACCTCTGGCTGAAGCGTTTGCATGCAGATACACTGCAAGTGGTTGTTTGTGGAACTGCAAGAGAGTCTTTCTAGTTCACAGTTGAATTACCATATTAACTCCCACAATCCATAGCACTGAACCAGCTCCTGCATTTGGCTAGCCACAATTGTAATGAGGGCTTCTTGTGGGCTGGTGGTTTCACTAAGCCAGTAGAAAGTTAACCTTTGCGCAGTGGCAGTATCATAGCCCAAGAGGTTAATCCGAGGCGTGATTATTGCTAGTTGAAAACTTTTCCCAATACCCCGCTGTGATGACTTGCAATATAGTCAGCATTAGCAATTTTTGACAGTCTCACGAGAGATTGATATTTGTGTCTAAATATAGATAATGCCATTCTTTAGGAAACTGTGTAAAGCTGGAACCAGGCAAGATGATAACCACCTACCCCTATGATGCAAAGTATCACTAACAAGAGAATAAAATGCCCCTATGGAGTATGCCACAAGGAAAAGAATTGGCCAAACATTTGTGGAAGACTGTATGGATTACCGCGCTCCTCTTCCCTTTACAAGGGTAACTGCTGCTGGTAAAACCAAAACAAATCCTGCTCTCCTACCAATTTGGGCTCAAATATACTAGTATCAGGTTTACATTTACAAGGTATGTCTCTTTGACAAAGGAGTCATCAGGTTGCATCTTTTGACCAAAACATGATTCAAGCCTGCCCACCTCATCAAGGTCTTGAGCAAGAACCTAAACGGAACATATGTCATTTCTTAATGTCCTGTGGACTAAACTTTGTGAGATACGTGAAAATGCCCTGAAGACTGGCATACAAATGAAAAATGTAGGAGGAGCCCCTGGAATAAGTATGCATTGTAAAATAATTCAATAATAATTGTTATTGCGCAGTCAGGCTTTCAGGTCAAACCAATGAAACATATACCTAATGATGAAATTAGTGTCATGTATAAGGATATGTTAGAGTACTGAGTGTTATCACAGGATTGCAGTTATTAACTGTTAACGCATCTTTCTATCTATAAATTGACATATCTATCGCATGTGAGGCAATCTTAGGTGGGAAATAATTGTACGCTCTCAATGACCACACTCGACCTATTGTCCCCAGATATTTCCAATCCCATCTTGGTTTGCAGATAATCCTGTGCTCTTCACTAGGATTCATCTATCACCAAATATTTCTATTTCCACCACAACAAAAGCAGTATTAATATAGTTCTTGTTCTGGCATCACGTTTCTCAAGCAACTTCACTTAATAGATACCAACACTGATGCATAGAAAAAGAAGTCTTTTGTTTAGTGCATGAAACGACAATTAGTCATCAGACATTCTATTTTAAAATCTCATTAAATGTCTTGAAGGAGATAAGTGGGTATAATATAATCAGGGATGTGAATGTTTTCGGGGTTTTCCCGGCTACTTGATTCCATGGGCGGAACTAGTCAAGAAAAGAGCTGTCGGGTGGAAAACAGACGTCCCTGGGTGGGCTTGAACCACCAACCTTTCGGTTAACAGCCGAACGCGCTAAACAATTGCGCCACAGAGACCTTGGGTGTTATGTCGAAAGTGGTTATAATAATGTTCATAATGCACATACCATGTTGATGATATATTTCCCTACCAAACCTACCATGAATGAGTCCATACTATCTGCATGACGAGTGTGTATATCTGATATGATCTCGTTGGTGTTAAGAGGGGGTTACCCACCCGGGTGCTGAAGATTTACATATATAAAAGCAAGTACATGCCATGTCCCTGAGCTACTGAAGTTGCTCATTTGATCTGTATGGATTTTATTTTTTGAAGTCTAAATGTGTGACTTTCACATTTGACATGAATATCACTGCGAGAAAACATTTCTTTTTCATATGAGATCATGTTTTCGAGCAACTTCCAGTAGGTTTGAAATAGCAATATTCAATCATAATTGTTATTTCACAGTCAGGTCACTGGTAAGAGAGGAGAGATCATGTATTTGGTCCCAAATACACCTCTGGTTGAAGCGTTTGCATTCAGATACACTGCAAGTGGTTGTTTGTGGAACTGCAAGAGAGTCTTTCTAGTTCACAGTTGAATTACCATATTAACTCCCACAATCCATAGCACTGAACCAGCTCCTGCATTAGGCTAGCCACCATTGTAATGAGGGCTTCTTGTGGGCTGGTGGTTTCACTAAGCCAGTAGAAAGTTAACTTTGCGCAGTGGCAGTATCATAGCCCATGAGGTTAATCCGAGGCGTGATTATTGCTAGTTGAAAACTTTTCCCAATACCCCGCTGTGATGAATTGCAATATAGTCAGCATTAGCAATTTTTGACAGTCTCACGAGAGACTGATATTTGTGTCTAAATATAGATAATGCCATTCTTTAGGAAACTGTGTAAAGCTGGAACCAGGCAAGATGATAACCACCTACCCCTATGATGCAAAGTATCACTAACAAGAGAATAAAATGCCCTTATGGAGTATGCCACAAGGAAAAGAATTGGCCAAACATTTGTGGAAGACTGTATGGATTACCGCGCTCCTCTTCCCTTTACAAGGGTAACTGCTGCTGGTAAAACCAAAACAAATCCTGCTCTCCTACCAATTTGGGCTCAAATATACTAGTGTCAGGTTTACATTTACAAGGTATGTCTCTTTGACAAAGGAGTCATCAGGTTGCATCTTTTGACCAAAACATGATTCAAGCCTGCCCACCTCATCAAGGTCTTGAGCAAGAACCTAAACGGAACATATGTCATTTCTTAATGTCCTGTGGACTAAACTTTGTGAGATACGTGAAAATGCCCTGAAGACTGGCATACAAATGAAAAATGTAGGAGGAGCCCCTGGAATAAGTATGCATTGTAAAATAATTCAATAATAATTGTTATTGCGCAGTCAGGCTTTCAGGTCAAACCAATGAAACATATACCTAATGATGAAATTAGTGTCATGTATAAGGATATGTTAGAGTACTGAGTGTTATCACAGGATTGCAGTTATTAACTGTTAACGCATCTTTCTATCTATAAATTGACATATCTATCGCATGTGAGGCAATCTTAGGTGGGAAATAATTGTACGCTCTCAATGACCACACTCGACCTATTGTCCCCAGATGTTTCCAATCCCATCTTGGTTTGCAGATAATCCTGTGCTCTTCACTAGGATTCATCTATCACCAAATATTTCTATTTCCACCACAACAAAAGCAGTATTAATATAGTTCTTGTTCTGGCATCACGTTTCTCAAGCAACTTCACTTAATAGATACCAACACTGATGCATAGAAAAAGAAGTCTTTTGTTTAGTGCATGAAACGACAATTAGTCATCAGACATTCTATTTTAAAATCTCATTAAATGTCTTGAAGGAGATAAGTGGGTATAATATAATCAGGGATGTGAATGTTTTCGGGGTTTTCCCGGCTACTTGATTCCATGGGCGGAACTAGTCAAGAAAAGAGCTGTCGGGTGGAAAACAGACGTCCCTGGGTGGGCTTGAACCACCAACCTTTCGGTTAACAGCCGAACGCGCTAACCAATTGCGCCACAGAGACCTTGGGTGTTATGTCGAAAGTGGTTATAATAATGTTCATAATGCACAAACCATGTTGATGATATATTTCCCTACCAAACCTACCATGAATGAGTCCATACTATCTGCATGACGAGTGTGTATATCTGATATGATCTCGTTGGTGTTAAGAGGGGGTTACCCACCCGGGTGCTGAAGATTTACATATATAAAAGCAAGTACATGCCATGTCCCTGAGCTACAGAAGTTGCTCATTTGATCTGTATGGATTTTATTTTTTGAAGTCTAAATGTGTGACTTTCACATTTGACATGAATATCACTGCGAGAAAACATTTCTTTTTCATATGAGATCATGTTTTCGAGCAACTTCCAGTAGGTTTGAAATAGCAATATTCAATCATAATTGTTATTTCACAGTCAGGTCACTGGTAAGAGAGGAGAGATCATGTATTTGGTCCCAAATACACCTCTGGTTGAAGCGTTTGCATGCAGATACACTGCAAGTGGTTGTTTGTGGAACTGCAAGAGAGTCTTTCTAGTTCACAGTTGAATTACCATATTAACTCCCACAATCCATAGCACTGAACCAGCTCCTGCATTAGGCTAGCCACCATTGTAATGAGGGCTTCTTGTGGGCTGGTGGTTTCACTAAGCCAGTAGAAAGTTAACTTTGCGCAGTGGCAGTATCATAGCCCATGAGGTTAATCCGAGGCGTGATTATTGCTAGTTGAAAACTTTTCCCAATACCCCGCTGTGATGACTTGCAATATAGTCAGCATTAGCAATTTTTGTATGTCTCACGAGAGACTGATATTTGTGTCTAAATATAGATAATGCCATTCTTTAGGAAACTGTGTAAAGCTGGAACCAGGCAAGATGATAACCACCTACCCCTATGATGCAAAGTATCACTAACAAGAGAATAAAATGCCCTTATGGAGTATGCCACAAGGAAAAGAATTGGCCAAACATTTGTGGAAGACTGTATGGATTACCGCGCTCCTCTTCCCTTTACAAGGGTAACTGCTGCTGGTAAAACCAAAACAAATCCTGCTCTCCTACCAATTTGGGCTCAAATATACTAGTGTCAGGTTTACATTTACAAGGTATGTCTCTTTGACAAAGGAGTCATCAGGTTGCATCTTTTGACCAAAACATGATTCAAGCCTGCCCACCTCATCAAGGTCTTGAGCAAGAACCTAAACGGAACATATGTCATTTCTTAATGTCCTGTGGACTAAACTTTGTGAGATACGTGAAAATGCCCTGAAGACTGGCATACAAATGAAAAATGTAGGAGGAGCCCCTGGAATAAGTATGCATTGTAAAATATTTCAATAATAATTGTTATTGCGCAGTCAGGCTTTCAGGTCAAACCAATGAAACATATACCTAATGATGAAATTAGTGTCATGTATAAGGATATGTTAGAGTACTGAGTGTTATCACAGGATTGCAGTTATTAACTGTTAACGCATCTTTCTATCTATAAATTGACATATCTATCGCATGTGAGGCAATCTTAGGTGGGAAATAATTGTACGCTCTCAATGACCACACTCGACCTATTGTCCCCAGATGTTTCCAATCCCATCTTGGTTTGCAGATAATCCTGTGCTCTTCACTAGGATTCATCTATCACCAAATATTTCTATTTCCACCACAACAAAAGCAGTATTAATATAGTTCTTGTTCTGGCATCACGTTTCTCAAGCAACTTCACTTAATAGATACCAACACTGATGCATAGAAAAAGAAGTCTTTTGTTTAGTGCATGAAACGACAATTAGTCATCAGACATTCTATTTTAAAATCTCATTAAATGTCTTGAAGGAGATAAGTGGGTATAATATAATCAGGGATGTGAATGTTTTCGGGGTTTTCCCGGCTACTTGATTCCATGGGCGGAACTAGTCAAGAAAAGAGCTGTCGGGTGGAAAACAGACGTCCCTGGGTGGGCTTGAACCACCAACCTTTCGGTTAACAGCCGAACGCGCTAACCAATTGCGCCACAGAGACCTTGGGTGTTATGTCGAAAGTGGTTATAATAATGTTCATAATGCACAAACCATGTATTTGATATATTTCCCTACCAAACCTACCATGAATGAGTCCATACTATCTGCATGACGAGTGTGTATATCTGATATGATCTCGTTGGTGTTAAGAGGGGGTTACCCACCCGGGTGCTGAAGATTTACATATATAAAAGCAAGTACATGCCATGTCCCTGAGCTACTGAAGTTGCTCATTTGATCTGTATGGATTTTATTTTTTGAAGTCTAAATGTGTGACTTTCACATTTGACATGAATATCACTGCGAGAAAACATTTCTTTTTCATATGAGATCATGTTTTCGAGCAACTTCCAGTAGGTTTGAAATAGCAATATTCAATCATAATTGTTATTTCACAGTCAGGTCACTGGTAAGAGAGGAGAGATCATGTATTTGGTCCCAAATACACCTCTGGTTGAAGCGTTTGCATGCAGATACACTGCAAGTGGTTGTTTGTGGAACTGCAAGAGAGTCTTTCTAGTTCACAGTTGAATTACCATATTAACTCCCACAATCCATAGCACTGAACCAGCTCCTGCATTAGGCTAGCCACCATTGTAATGAGGGCTTCTTGTGGGCTGGTGGTTTCACTAAGCCAGTAGAAAGTTAACTTTGCGCAGTGGCAGTATCATAGCCCATGAGGTTAATCCGAGGCGTGATTATTGCTAGTTGAAAACTTTTCCCAATACCCCGCTGTGATGACTTGCAATATAGTCAGCATTAGCAATTTTTGACAGTCTCACGAGAGACTGATATTTGTGTCTAAATATAGATAATGCCATTCTTTAGGAAACTGTGTAAAGCTGGAACCAGGCAAGATGATAACCACCTACCCCTATGATGCAAAGTATCACTAACAAGAGAATAAAATGCCCTTATGGAGTATGCCACAAGGAAAAGAATTGGCCAAACATTTGTGGAAGACTGTATGGATTACCGCGCTCCTCTTCCCTTTACAAGGGTAACTGCTGCTGGTAAAACCAAAACAAATCCTGCTCTCCTACCAATTTGGGCTCAAATATACTAGTGTCAGGTTTACATTTACAAGGTATGTCTCTTTGACAAAGGAGTCATCAGGTTGCATCTTTTGACCAAAACATGATTCAAGCCTGCCCACCTCATCAAGGTCTTGAGCAAGAACCTAAACGGAACATATGTCATTTCTTAATGTCCTGTGGACTAAACTTTGTGAGATACGTGAAAATGCCCTGAAGACTGGCATACAAATGAAAAATGTAGGAGGAGCCCCTGGAATAAGTATGCATTGTAAAATAATTCAATAATAATTGTTATTGCGCAGTCAGGCTTTCAGGTCAAACCAATGAAACATATACCTAATGATGAAATTAGTGTCATGTATAAGGATATGTTAGAGTACTGAGTGTTATCACAGGATTGCAGTTATTAACTGTTAACGCATCTTTCTATCTATAAATTGACATATCTATCGCATGTGAGGCAATCTTAGGTGGGAAATAATTGTACGCTCTCAATGACCACACTCGACCTATTGTCCCCAGATGTTTCCAATCCCATCTTGGTTTGCAGATAATCCTGTGCTCTTCACTAGGATTCATCTATCACCAAATATTTCTATTTCCACCACAACAAAAGCAGTATTAATATAGTTCTTGTTCTGGCATCACGTTTCTCAAGCAACTTCACTTAATAGATACCAACACTGATGCATAGAAAAAGAAGTCTTTTGTTTAGTGCATGAAACGACAATTAGTCATCAGACATTCTATTTTAAAATCTCATTAAATGTCTTGAAGGAGATAAGTGGGTATAATATAATCAGGGATGTGAATGTTTTCGGGGTTTTCTCGGCTACTTGATTCCATGGGCAGAACTAGTCAAGAAAAGAGCTGTCGGGTGGAAAACAGACGTCCCTGGGTGGGCTTGAACCACCAACCTTTCGGTTAACAGCCGAACGAGCTAACCAATTGCGCCACAGAGACCTTGTGTGTTTTGTTGAAAGTGGTTATAATAATGTTCATAATGCACTAACCATGTTGATGATATATTTCCCTACCAAACCTACCATGAATGAGTCCATACTATCTGCATGACGAGTGTGTATATCTGATATGATCTCGTTGGTGTTAAGAGGGGGTTACCCACCCGGGTCCTGAAGATTTCCATATATAAAAGCAAGTACATGCCATGTCCCTGAGCTACTGAAGTTGCTCATTTGATCTGTATGGATTTTATTTTTGAAGTCTAAATGTGTGACTTTCACATTTGACATGAATATCACTGCGAGAAAACATTTCTTTTTCATATGAGATCATGTTTTCGAGCAACTTCCAGTAGGTTTGAAATAGCAATATTCAATCATAATTGTTATTTCAACAGTCAGGTCACTGGTAAGAGAGGAGAGATCATGTATTTGGTCCCAAATACACCTCTGGCTGAAGCGTTTGCATGCAGATAGACTGCAAGTGGTTGTTTGTGGAACTGCAAGAGAGTCTTTCTAGTTCACAGTTGAATTACCATATTAACTCCCACAATCCATAGCACTGAACCAGCTCCTGCATTTGGCTAGCCACCAGTGTAATGAGGGCTTCTGGTGGTTACTAAGCCAATAGAAAGTTAACTTTGCGCAGTGGCAGTATCATAGCCCATGAGGTTAATCCGAGGTGTGATTATTGCTAGTTGAAAACTTTTCCCAATACCCCGCTGTGCTGACTTGCAATATAGTTAGCATTAGCAATTTTTGACAGTCTCATGAGAGACTGATCTTTGTGTTTAAATATAGATAATGCCATTCTTTAGGAAACTGTGTAAAGCTGGAACCAGGCAAGATGATAACCTACCCCTATGATGCAAACTATCACTAACAAGAGAATAAAATGCCCTTATGGAGTATGCCGCAAGGAAAAGAATTGGCCAAACATTTGTGGAAGACTGTACGGATTACCGCGCTCCTCCTCCCTTTACAAGGGTAACTGCTGCTGGTAAAACCAAAACAAATCCTGCTCTATGCATAAAAGACAAGACAACTACATAGTTCCACTGGGTTTTGGACCCAGGACCTTCTGCGTGTGAAGCAGACGTGATAACCACTACAATATGGAACTCTTAAAATTGTTTCCTGAAACAGCTTTTCTGTTCGCAAGAAAGCACATCAGATTCATTTGTGTATGCTCGAAACCTTGCTTAAATTGAGCTTACGTTTTCTGTTTAATAATATATATTTCAAAAAGTACACTTGAACAAAAAAGAATCTTACTCTATTTGGTAAAGAAAAAATTGTCTGAAAGGATACTAAAACTATATCCAATATTTCTGGATTCAAGATTTCCGTTGCCATTACAGTATCTTGTTTTCAAAAACGTACATTTATGCATAAAAGACGAGAAAACTACATAGTTCAACTGGGTTTTGAACCCAGGACCTTCTGCGTGTTAAGCAGATGTGATAACCACTACACTATGGAACTCTTAAAATTGTTTCCTGAAACAGCTTTTCAGTCCGCAAAAAAGCACACCAGATTCATTTGAGTGTGCTTGAAATCTTGCTTAAATTGAGCTAACTTTTTCTGTTTAATAATATATATTTCAAAAAGTAAACTTGAAGAAACAAGAATCTTACTCTATTTGGTAAAGAAAAAATTGTATGAAAGGATTCTAAAACTATAACCAATATTTCTGGATTCAAGATTTCTGTTGCCGTCACAATATCTTGTTTGAAAACGTACATTTATGCATAAAAGACAAGACAACTACATAGTTCCACTGGGTTTAGAACAACTGACCTTCTGCGTGTTAAGCAGATGTGATAACCACTATACTGCACCGACACACTTTATCCGAGCAAATGCCCAGTTTGTACCTGGCAGATACCTGGAATCCGCCGCTGCTCACCTCTTGCATGCTTCGTTGCGTTTGCCTACCCAGCCACGGTTCATGCCTGGCTGACGGGGTCCTGATCTGTTAAATGATAATGAGAAGGATTTACTAGGCTGCAATGCTTCACGTGTCCACCAGATGGCATAAACTCATGACTTGTAGAGCGCCGAATCAGTAATGTGTGGGCTTGCAGTTGCAGTTGCCCGCTTTATTGTGTGTAGTGGGGATGGGTGAGGGGGGGTATTTGGCCCTTGGTGTGAGTTTAGGACTTGCGGGGGGGGGTTGCGGGTGCACTTAACCCCTTCACGACCGTAGCAGTTAATACCGCTACGGTCATGAAGGGGTTAAGCCCTCCCGCTACCCCCCCCGCAAGCCCTAAACAACCATCGTTGGGGCTAATATCCCATTCACCCACCCTCCCGCTACCCACAATAAAAAAATACACACACACAGCAGCCGCCAAAAAATAAATAAATAAATCTAAATAAATAAATAAATAAATAAATGACAATAAATACATTTGAAATACATTTTTATTGATAGTGTAGATGTGCAGGGGGTCTCCGGAGCTGAATCGCGTTGGTTTCATGTCTGGGCCCCCCCTGCCCCCCGAGATACAGGCCCCTTTAGGGGGTGCCGGTATCCCTCTGCTTGGTTTAAAGGGCGCGACCACGTGATCGCGGCCTGTAAACCAAGCAGAGCAGAGGGATACCGGCACCCCCTAAAGGGGCCTGTATCTCGGGGGGCAGGGGGTCCCCAGACCTGAAACCTGTGCGCTTCTGCTCTGGAGACCCTCTGCACATGTACAGTATCAATAAAACACATACAATATACAGTATAAATAAACACTCGTTCTTTACCTTAGCGGCTATGCGCTATGGTAAAGAAGCATCATTTCTGTATTTTAATAATATTGTACAGTGAGCAGGGGGTTCCCTGAGCCAGAAATTAATGCTCAGGGACCCCCCCTGCTCCTGCTCAATATTATTAAAAATACAGAAATGCTGCTTCATTACCATAGCGGATAGCCGCTAAGGCAATGAAGGGGTTAACCCACCGTGCCCGCTTTATTGTGTGTAGTGGGGATGGGTGAGGGGGGTATTTGGCCCTTGGTGTGAGTTTAGGACTTGCGGGGGGGTTGCGGGTGCACTTAACCCCTTCACGACCGTAGCATTTAATACCGCTACGGTCATGAAGAGGTTAAGCCCTCCCGCTACCCCCCGCAAGCCCTAAACAAGCACCGTTGGGGCTAATACCCCATTCACCCACCCCCGCTACCCATTTAAAAAAAAATAGACACACACAGCAGCCGCCAAAAAATAAATAAATAAATCTAAATAAATAAATAAATAAATGACAATAAATACATTTGAAATGAATTTTTATTGATAGTGTAGATGTGCAGGGGGTCTCCGGAGCTGAATCGCGTTGGTTTCAGGTCTGGGCCCCCCCTGCCCCCCGAGATACAGGCCCCTTTAGGGGGTGCCGGTATCCCTCTGCTTGATTTAAAAGGCGCGACCACGTGATCGCGGCCTGTAAACCAAGCAGAGCAGAGGGATACCGGCACCCCCTAAAGGGGCCTGTATCTCGGAGGGCAGGGGGTCCCCAGACCTGAAACCTGTGCGCTTCTGCTCTGGAGACCCTCTGCACATGTACAGTATCAATAAAACACATACAATATACAGTATAAATAAACACTCGTTCTTTACCTTAGCGGCTATGTGCTATGGTAAAGAAGCATCATTTCTGTATTTTAATAATATTGTACAGTGAGCAGGGGGTTCCCTGAGCCAGAAATTAATGCTCAGGGACCCCCCCTGCTCCTGCTCAATATTATTAAAAATACAGAAATGCGGGGGGCGTGTCTATGACGTCAACCAGGACAGTCGGGTAAAGGGAGAGCTCTGGAGACCCCTCTGTATAATCGTTGAATTTATACCTTTGCACCCGGCCAAAAACACCTTAAATTGCATACAATCCCTCCCTGAATCTGCAGGGATGGCGAACAGGGGAAAAAATCAGCAGCCCCAGGGGGTTGGAAGGTTCTTTACCCCTGCTAAACAAACTGCTGAAGCGGGAAGCAGGCGGCAAGATGGCCTCCAGACATCAGGTGCACGAGGCAAACAAGGCCTCACTAGCCCGGCGAGCCCCGCTGAAACAAACGTTTTCTGTTTGATAATATATATTTCAAAAAGTACACTTGAACAAACAAGAATCTTACTCTATTTGGTAAAGAAAAAATTGTATGAAAGGATTCTAAAACCATAACCAATATTTCTGGATTCAAGATTTCCGTTTCCGTCACAATATCTTGATTGAAAACATACATTTATGCATAAAAGACCAGACAACTACATAATTCCACTGGATTTTGAACCCAGGACCTTCTGCGTTTTAATTAGACGTGATAACGACTACACTATGGAACTCCTAAAATTGTTTTCTGAAACAGCTTTTCTGTCCGCAAGAAAGCACATCAGATTCGTTTGTGTGTGCTCGAAACCTTGCTTAAATTGAGCTTACGTTTTCTGTTTAATAATATATATTTCAAAAAGTACACTTGAACAAAAAAGAATCTTACTCTATTTGGTAAAGAAATAATTGTCTGAAAGGATACTAAAACTATATCCAATATTTCTGGATTCAAGATTTCCGTTGCCATTACAGTATCTTGTTTTCGAAAACGTACATTTATGCATAAAAGACGAGAAAACTACATAGTTCAACTGGGTTTTTAACCCAGGACCTTCTGCGCGTGAAGCAGACGTGATAACCACTACACTATGGAACTCTTAAAATTGTTTCCTGAAACAGCTTTTCTGTCCGCAAGAAAGCACATCAGATTCGTTTGTGTGTGCTCGAAACCTTGCTTAAATTGAGCTTACGTTTTCTGTTTAATAATATATATTTCAAAAAGTACACTTGAACAAAAAAGAATCTTACTCTATTTGGTAAAGAAAAAATTGTCTAAAAGTATACTAAAACTATATCCAATATTTCTGGATTCAAGATTTCCGTTGCCATTACAGTATCTTGTTTTCGAAAACGTACATTTATGCATAAAAGACGAGAAAACTACATAGTTCAACTGGGTTTTGAACCCAGGACCTTCTGCGTGTTAAGCAGATGTGATAACCACTACACTATGGAACTCTTAAAATTGTTTCCTGAAACAGCTTTTCTGTCCGCAAGAAAGCACATCAGATTCATTTGTGTGTGCTCGAAACCTTGCTTAAATTGAGCTTACGTTTTCTGTTTAATAATATATATTTCAAAAAGTGCACTTGAACAAACAAGAATCTTACTCTATTTGGTAAAGAAAAAATTGTATGAAAGGATTCTAAAACCATAACCAATATTTCTGGATTCAAGATTTCTGTTGCCGTCACAATATCTTGTTTGAAAACGTACATTTATGCATTAAAGACCAGACAACTACATATTTCCACTGGGTTTTTAACCCAGGACCTTCTGCGTGTTAAGCAGACGTGATAACCACTACACTATGGAACTCTTAAAAATGTTTTCTGAAACAGCTTTTCTGTCCGCAAGAAAGCACATCAGATTCATTTGTGTGTGCTCGAAATCTTGCTTAAATTGAGCTTACGTTTTCTGTTTAATATATATTTCAAAAAGTGTACTTGAACAAACAAGAATCTTACTCTATTTGGTAAAGAAAAAATTGTATGAAAGGATTCTAAAACAATAACAAATATTTCTGGATTCAAGATTTCTGTTGCCGTCACAATATCTTGTTTGAAAACATACATTTATGCATTAAAGACCAGACAACTACACAGTTCCACTGTGTTTTGAACAACGGACATTCTAAGTGTTAAGCAGATGTGATAACCACTACACTATGGTACTCTTACAAAAGTTTTCTGAAACAGCTTATCAGTCTGCAAAAAAGCACATCAGATTCATTTGTGTGTGCTTGAAATCTTGCTTAAATTGAGCTTACGTTTTCTGTTTAATAATATATTTCAAAAAGTACACTTGAACAAACAAGAATCTTACTCTATTTGGTAAAGAAAAAATTGTATGAAAGGATTCTAAAACCATAACCAATATTTCTGGATTCAAGATTTCCGTTGCCGTCACAATATCTTGTTTGAAAATGTACATTTATGCATAGAAGACAAGACAACTACATAGTTACACTGGGTTTTGAACTCAGGATCTTCGGCGTGTGAAGAAGACGTGATAACCACTACACTATGGAACTCTTAAAAATGTTTTCTGAAACAGCTTTTCAGTCTGCAAAAAAGCACATCAGATTCATTTGTGTGTGCACAAAACCTTGCTTAAATTGAGTTTACGTTTTCTGTTTAATAATATATATTTCAAAAAGTACACTTGAACAAACAAGAATCTTACTCTATTTGGTAAAGAAAAAATTGTATGAAAGGATTCTAAAACCATAACCAATATTTCTGGATTCAAGATTTCTGTTGCCGTCACAATACTGTATCTTGTTTGAAAACGTACATTTAAGCATAGAAGATCAGACAACTACATAGTTCCACTGTGTTCTGAACAACGGACCTTCTGCGTGTTAAGCAGATGGGATAACCACTATACTATGGAACTCTCAAAATTGTTTCCTGAAACAGCATTTCTGTCCACAAGAAAGCACATCAGATTCATTTGTGTGTGCTCAAAATCATGCTTAAATTGAGCTTACGTTTTCTGTTTAATAAAATATATTTCAAAAAGTAAACTTAAACAAACAAGAATATTACTTTATTTGGTAAAGAAAAAATTGTCTGAAAGGATTCTAAAACCATAACCAATATTTCTGGATTCAAGATTTCTGTTGCCGTCACAATATCTTGTTTTCGAAAACAGAAATTTATGCATAAAAGACCAGACAACTACATAGTTCCACTGGGTTTTGAACCCAGAACCTTCTGCGTGTTAAGTAGATGTGATAACCACTACACTATGGAACTCTTAAAAATGTTTTCTGAAACAGCTTTTCAGTCCGCAAAAAAGCACATCAGATTAATTTGTGTGTGCTTGAAATCTTGCTTAAATTGAGCTAACGTTTTCTGTTTAATAATATATATTTCATAAATTACACTTGAACAAACAAGAATCTTACTCTATTTGGTAAAGAAAAAAATGTATGAAAGGATTCTAAAACCATAACCAATATTTCTGGATTCAAGATTTCTGTTGCCGTCACAATATCTTGTTTGAAAACGTACATTTATGCATAAAAGACAAGACAACTACATAGTTCCACTGTGTTTTGAACAACTGACCTTCTGCGTGTTAAGCAGATGTGATAACCACTATACTATGGAACTCTTAAAATTGTTTCCTGAAACAGCTTTTCTGTCCGCAAGAAAGCACATCAGATTCATTTGTGTGTGCTCGAAACCTTGCTTAAATTGAGCTAACGTTTTCTGTTTAATAATATATATTTCATTAATTACACTTGAACAAACAAGAATCTTACTCTATTTGGTAAAGAAAAAATTGTATGAAAGGATTCTAAAACCATAACCAATATTTCTGGATTCAAGATTTCTGTTGCCGTCACAATATCTTGTTTGAAAACGTACATTTATGCATAAAAGACAAGACAACTACATAGTTCCACTGTGTTTTGAACAACTGACCTTCTGCGTGTTAAGCAGATGTGATAACCAATATACTATGGAACTCTTAAAATTGTTTCCTGAAACAGCTTTTCTGTCCGCAAGAAAGCACATCAGATTCATTTGTGTGTGCTCGAAACCTTGCTTAAATTGAGCTTACGTTTTCTGTTTAATAATATATATTTCAAAAAGTACACTTGAACAAACAAGAATCTTACTCTATTTGGTAAAGAAAAAATTGTATGAAAGGATTCTAAAACCATAACCAATATTTCTGGATTCAAGATTTCTGTTGCCGTCACAATATCTTGTTTGAAAACGTACATTTATGCATTAAAGACCAGACAACTACATAGTTCCACTGGGTTTTTAACCCAGGACCTTCTGCGTGTAAAGCAGACGTGATAACCACTACACTATGGAACTCTTAAAAATGTTTTCTGAAACAGCTTTTCAGTCCGCAAAAAAGCACATCAGATTAATTTGTGTGTGCTTGAAATCTTGCTTAAATTGAGCTAACGTTTTCTGTTTAATAATATATATTTAATAAAGTACACTTGAACAAACAAGAATCTTACTCTATTTCGTAAAGAAAAAACTGTCTGAAAGGATACTAAAACCATATCCAATATTTCTGGATTCAAGATTTTCGTTGCCGTTACAATATCTTGTTTTCGAAAACGTACATTTATGCATAAAAGACCAGACAACTACATAGTTCCACTGGGTTTTGAACCCAGGACCTTCTGCAGGTTAAGCAGACGTGATAACCACTACACTATGGAACTCTTAAAAATGTTTTCTGAAACAGCTTTTCTGTCCGCAAGAAAGCACATCCGATTCATTTGAGTGTGCTCGAAATCTTGCTTAAATTGAGCTTACGTTTTCTGTTTAATAATATATATTTCAAAAAGTACACTTGAACAAACAAGAATCTTACTCTATTTGGTAAAGAAAAAATTGTATGAAAGGATTCTAAAACCATAACCAATATTTCTGGATTCAAGATTTCCGTTTCCGTCACAATATCTTGATTGAAAACATACATTTATGCATAAAAGACCAGACAACTACATAATTCCACTGGATTTTGAACCCAGGACCTTCTGCGTTTTAATTAGACGTGATAACGACTACACTATGGAACTCCTAAAATTGTTTTCTGAAACAGCTTTTCTGTCCGCAAGAAAGCACATCAGATTCGTTTGTGTGTGCTCGAAACCTTGCTTAAATTGAGCTTACGTTTTCTGTTTAATAATATATATTTCAAAAAGTACACTTGAACAAAAAAGAATCTTACTCTATTTGGTAAAGAAATAATTGTCTGAAAGGATACTAAAACTATATCCAATATTTCTGGATTCAAGATTTCCGTTGCCATTACAGTATCTTGTTTTCGAAAACGTACATTTATGCATAAAAGACGAGAAAACTACATAGTTCAACTGGGTTTTTAACCCAGGACCTTCTGCGCGTGAAGCAGACGTGATAACCACTACACTATGGAACTCTTAAAATTGTTTCCTGAAACAGCTTTTCTGTCCGCAAGAAAGCACATCAGATTCGTTTGTGTGTGCTCGAAACCTTGCTTAAATTGAGCTTACGTTTTCTGTTTAATAATATATATTTCAAAAAGTACACTTGAACAAAAAAGAATCTTACTCTATTTGGTAAAGAAAAAATTGTCTAAAAGTATACTAAAACTATATCCAATATTTCTGGATTCAAGATTTCCGTTGCCATTACAGTATCTTGTTTTCGAAAACGTACATTTATGCATAAAAGACGAGAAAACTACATAGTTCAACTGGGTTTTGAACCCAGGACCTTCTGCGTGTTAAGCAGATGTGATAACCACTACACTATGGAACTCTTAAAATTGTTTCCTGAAACAGCTTTTCTGTCCGCAAGAAAGCACATCAGATTCATTTGTGTGTGCTCGAAACCTTGCTTAAATTGAGCTTACGTTTTCTGTTTAATAATATATATTTCAAAAAGTGCACTTGAACAAACAAGAATCTTACTCTATTTGGTAAAGAAAAAATTGTATGAAAGGATTCTAAAACCATAACCAATATTTCTGGATTCAAGATTTCTGTTGCCGTCACAATATCTTGTTTGAAAACGTACATTTATGCATTAAAGACCAGACAACTACATATTTCCACTGGGTTTTTAACCCAGGACCTTCTGCGTGTTAAGCAGACGTGATAACCACTACACTATGGAACTCTTAAAAATGTTTTCTGAAACAGCTTTTCTGTCCGCAAGAAAGCACATCAGATTCATTTGTGTGTGCTCGAAATCTTGCTTAAATTGAGCTTACGTTTTCTGTTTAATATATATTTCAAAAAGTGTACTTGAACAAACAAGAATCTTACTCTATTTGGTAAAGAAAAAATTGTATGAAAGGATTCTAAAACAATAACAAATATTTCTGGATTCAAGATTTCTGTTGCCGTCACAATATCTTGTTTGAAAACATACATTTATGCATTAAAGACCAGACAACTACACAGTTCCACTGTGTTTTGAACAACGGACATTCTAAGTGTTAAGCAGATGTGATAACCACTACACTATGGTACTCTTACAAAAGTTTTCTGAAACAGCTTATCAGTCTGCAAAAAAGCACATCAGATTCATTTGTGTGTGCTTGAAATCTTGCTTAAATTGAGCTTACGTTTTCTGTTTAATAATATATTTCAAAAAGTACACTTGAACAAACAAGAATCTTACTCTATTTGGTAAAGAAAAAATTGTATGAAAGGATTCTAAAACCATAACCAATATTTCTGGATTCAAGATTTCCGTTGCCGTCACAATATCTTGTTTGAAAATGTACATTTATGCATAGAAGACAAGACAACTACATAGTTACACTGGGTTTTGAACTCAGGATCTTCGGCGTGTGAAGAAGACGTGATAACCACTACACTATGGAACTCTTAAAAATGTTTTCTGAAACAGCTTTTCAGTCTGCAAAAAAGCACATCAGATTCATTTGTGTGTGCACAAAACCTTGCTTAAATTGAGTTTACGTTTTCTGTTTAATAATATATATTTCAAAAAGTACACTTGAACAAACAAGAATCTTACTCTATTTGGTAAAGAAAAAATTGTATGAAAGGATTCTAAAACCATAACCAATATTTCTGGATTCAAGATTTCTGTTGCCGTCACAATACTGTATCTTGTTTGAAAACGTACATTTAAGCATAGAAGATCAGACAACTACATAGTTCCACTGTGTTCTGAACAACGGACCTTCTGCGTGTTAAGCAGATGGGATAACCACTATACTATGGAACTCTCAAAATTGTTTCCTGAAACAGCATTTCTGTCCACAAGAAAGCACATCAGATTCATTTGTGTGTGCTCAAAATCATGCTTAAATTGAGCTTACGTTTTCTGTTTAATAAAATATATTTCAAAAAGTAAACTTAAACAAACAAGAATATTACTTTATTTGGTAAAGAAAAAATTGTCTGAAAGGATTCTAAAACCATAACCAATATTTCTGGATTCAAGATTTCTGTTGCCGTCACAATATCTTGTTTTCGAAAACAGAAATTTATGCATAAAAGACCAGACAACTACATAGTTCCACTGGGTTTTGAACCCAGAACCTTCTGCGTGTTAAGTAGATGTGATAACCACTACACTATGGAACTCTTAAAAATGTTTTCTGAAACAGCTTTTCAGTCCGCAAAAAAGCACATCAGATTAATTTGTGTGTGCTTGAAATCTTGCTTAAATTGAGCTAACGTTTTCTGTTTAATAATATATATTTCATAAATTACACTTGAACAAACAAGAATCTTACTCTATTTGGTAAAGAAAAAAATGTATGAAAGGATTCTAAAACCATAACCAATATTTCTGGATTCAAGATTTCTGTTGCCGTCACAATATCTTGTTTGAAAACGTACATTTATGCATAAAAGACAAGACAACTACATAGTTCCACTGTGTTTTGAACAACTGACCTTCTGCGTGTTAAGCAGATGTGATAACCACTATACTATGGAACTCTTAAAATTGTTTCCTGAAACAGCTTTTCTGTCCGCAAGAAAGCACATCAGATTCATTTGTGTGTGCTCGAAACCTTGCTTAAATTGAGCTAACGTTTTCTGTTTAATAAAATATATTTCAAAAAGTAAACTTAAACAAACAAGAATATTACTTTATTTGGTAAAGAAAAAATTGTCTGAAAGGATTCTAAAACCATAACCAATATTTCTGGATTCAAGATTTCTGTTGCCGTCACAATATCTTGTTTTCGAAAACAGAAATTTATGCATAAAAGACCAGACAACTACATAGTTCCACTGGGTTTTGAACCCAGAACCTTCTGCGTGTTAAGTAGATGTGATAACCACTACACTATGGAACTCTTAAAAATGTTTTCTGAAACAGCTTTTCAGTCCGCAAAAAAGCACATCAGATTAATTTGTGTGTGCTTGAAATCTTGCTTAAATTGAGCTAACGTTTTCTGTTTAATAATATATATTTCATAAATTACACTTGAACAAACAAGAATCTTACTCTATTTGGTAAAGAAAAAAATGTATGAAAGGATTCTAAAACCATAACCAATATTTCTGGATTCAAGATTTCTGTTGCCGTCACAATATCTTGTTTGAAAACGTACATTTATGCATAAAAGACAAGACAACTACATAGTTCCACTGTGTTTTGAACAACTGACCTTCTGCGTGTTAAGCAGATGTGATAACCACTATACTATGGAACTCTTAAAATTGTTTCCTGAAACAGCTTTTCTGTCCGCAAGAAAGCACATCAGATTCATTTGTGTGTGCTCGAAACCTTGCTTAAATTGAGCTAACGTTTTCTGTTTAATAATATATATTTCATTAATTACACTTGAACAAACAAGAATCTTACTCTATTTGGTAAAGAAAAAATTGTATGAAAGGATTCTAAAACCATAACCAATATTTCTGGATTCAAGATTTCTGTTGCCGTCACAATATCTTGTTTGAAAACGTACATTTATGCATAAAAGACAAGACAACTACATAGTTCCACTGTGTTTTGAACAACTGACCTTCTGCGTGTTAAGCAGATGTGATAACCAATATACTATGGAACTCTTAAAATTGTTTCCTGAAACAGCTTTTCTGTCCGCAAGAAAGCACATCAGATTCATTTGTGTGTGCTCGAAACCTTGCTTAAATTGAGCTTACGTTTTCTGTTTAATAATATATATTTCAAAAAGTACACTTGAACAAACAAGAATCTTACTCTATTTGGTAAAGAAAAAATTGTATGAAAGGATTCTAAAACCATAACCAATATTTCTGGATTCAAGATTTCTGTTGCCGTCACAATATCTTGTTTGAAAACGTACATTTACAGTATGCATTAAAGACCAGACAACTACATAGTTCCACTGGGTTTTTAACCCAGGACCTTCTGCGTGTAAAGCAGACGTGATAACCACTACACTATGGAACTCTTAAAAATGTTTTCTGAAACAGCTTTTCAGTCCGCAAAAAAGCACATCAGATTAATTTGTGTGTGCTTGAAATCTTGCTTAAATTGAGCTAACGTTTTCTGTTTAATAATATATATTTAATAAAGTACACTTGAACAAACAAGAATCTTACTCTATTTCGTAAAGAAAAAACTGTCTGAAAGGATACTAAAACCATATCCAATATTTCTGGATTCAAGATTTTCGTTGCCGTTACAATATCTTGTTTTCGAAAACGTACATTTATGCATAAAAGACCAGACAACTACATAGTTCCACTGGGTTTTGAACCCAGGACCTTCTGCAGGTTAAGCAGACGTGATAACCACTACACTATGGAACTTTTAAAAATGTTTTCTGAAACAGCTTTTCTGTCCGCAAGAAAGCACATCCGATTCATTTGAGTGTGCTCGAAATCTTGCTTAAATTGAGCTTACGTTTTCTGTTTAATAATATATATTTCAAAAAGTACACTTGAACAAACAAGAATCTTACTCTATTTGGTAAAGAAAAAATTGTATGAAAGGATTCTAAAAACATAACCAATATTTCTGGATTCAAGATTTCTGTTACCGTCACAATATCTTGTTTGAAAACGTACATTTAAGCATTAAAGACCAGACAACTACATAGTTCCACTGTGTTTTGAACAACGGACCTTCTGCGTGTTAAGCAGATGTGATAACCACTACACTATGGAACTCTTACAAAAGTTTTCTGAAACAGCTTTTCAGTCTGCAAAAAAGCACATCAGATTCATTTGTGTGTACTTGAAATCTTGCTTAAATTGCGCTTACGTTCTCTGTTTAATAATATATATTTCAAAAAGTACACTTGAACAAACAAGAATCTTACTCTATTTGGTAAAGAAAAAATTGTTTGAAAGGATACTGAAACCATATCAAATATTTCTGGATTCAAGATTTCCGTTGCCGTTACAATATCTTGTTTTCGAAAACGTACATTTATGCATAAAAGACCAGACAACAACATAGTTCCACTGGGTTTTGAACCCAGGACCTTCTGCGTGTTAAGCAGACGTGATAACCACTTCACTATGGAACTCTTAAAATTGTTTCCTGAAACAGCTTTTCTGTCCGCAAGAAAGCACATCAGATTCATTTGTGTGTGCTCGAAACCTTGCTTAAATTGAGCTTACGTTTTCTGTTTAATAATATATATTTCAAAAAGTGCACTTGAACAAACAAGAATCTTACTCTATTTGGTAAAGAAAAAATTGTATGAAAGGATTCTAAAACCATAACCAATATTTCTGGATTCAAGATTTCGGTTGCCGTCACAATATCTTGTTTGAAAACGTACATTTATGCATTAAAGACCAGACAACTACATATTTCCACTGGGTTTTTAACCCAGGACCTTCTGCGTGTTAAGCAGACGTGATAACCACTACACTATGGAACTCTTAAAAATGTTTTCTGAAACAGCTTTTCTGTCCGCAAGAAAGCACATCAGATTCATTTGTGTGTGCTCGAAATCTTGCTTAAATTGAGCTTACGTTTTCTGTTTAAGATATATTTCAAAAAGTGTACTTGAACAAACAAGAATCTTACTCTATTTGGTAAAGAAAAAATTGTATGAAAGGATTCTAAAACAATAACAAATATTTCTGGATTCAAGATTTCTGTTGCCGTCACAATATCTTGTTTGAAAACATACATTTATGCATTAAAGACCAGACAACTACACAGTTCCACTGTGTTTTGAACAACGGACATTCTAAGTGTTAAGCAGATGTGATAACCACTACACTATGGTACTCTTACAAAAGTTTTCTGAAACAGCTTTTCAGTCTGCAAAAAAGCACATCAGATTAATTTGTGTGTGCTTGAAATCTTGCTTAAATTGAGCTTACGTTTTCTGTTTAATAATATATTTCAAAAAGTACACTTGAACAAACAAGAATCTTACTCTATTTGGTAAAGAAAAAATTGTATGAAAGGATTCTAAAACCATAACCAATATTTCTGGATTCAAGATTTCCGTTGCCGTCACAATATCTTGTTTGAAAATGTACATTTATGCATAGAAGACAAGACAACTACATAGTTCCACTGGGTTTTGAACCCAGGATCTTCGGCGTGTGAAGAAGACGTGATAACCACTACACTATGGAACTCTTAAAAATGTTTTCTGAAACAGCTTTTCAACAAAAAAGCACATCAGATTCATTTGTGTGTGCACAAAACCTTGCTTAAATTGAGTTTACGTTTTCTGTTTAATAATATATATTTCAAAAAGTACACTTGAACAAACAAGAATCTTACTCTATTTGGTAAAGAAAAAATTGTATGAAAGGATTCTAAAACCATAACCAATATTTCTGGATTCAAGATTTCTGTTGCCGTCACAATACTGTATCTTGTTTGAAAACGTACATTTAAGCATAGAAGATCAGACAACTACATAGTTCCACTGTGTTTTGAACAACGGACCTTCTGCGTGTTAAGCAGATGGGATAACCACTATACTATGGAACTCTCAAAATTGTTTCCTGAAACAGCATTTCTGTCCACAAGAAAGCACATCAGATTCATTTGTGTGTGCTCAAAATCATGCTTAAATTGAGCTTACGTTTTCTGTTTAATAAAATATATTTCAAAAAGTAAACTTAAACAAACAAGAATATTACTTTATTTGGTAAAGAAAAAATTGTCTGAAAGGATTCTAAAACCATAACCAATATTTCTGGATTCAAGATTTCTGTTGCCGTCACAATATCTTGTTTTCGAAAACAGAAATTTATGCATAAAAGACCAGACAACTACATAGTTCCACTGGATTTTGAACCCAGAACCTTCTGCGTGTTAAGTAGATGTGATAACCACTACACTATGGAACTCTTAAAAATGTGTTCTGAAACAGCTTTTCAGTCCGCAAAAAAGCACATCAGATTAATTTGTGTGTGCTTGAAATCTTGCTTAAATTGAGCTAACGTTTTCTGTTTAATAATATATATTTCATAAATTACACTTGAACAAACAAGAATCTTACTCTATTTGGTAAAGAAAAAATTGTATGAAAGGATTCTAAAACCATAACCAATATTTCTGGATTCAAGATTTCTGTTGCCGTCACAATATCTTGTTTGAAAACGTACATTTATGCATAAAAGACAAGACAACTACATAGTTCCACTGTGTTTTGAACAACTGACCTTCTGCGTGTTAAGCAGATGTGATAACCACTATACTATGGAACTCTTAAAATTGTTTCCTGAAACAGCTTTTCTGTCCGCAAGAAAGCACATCAGATTCATTTGTGTGTGCTCGAAACCTTGCTTAAATTGAGCTTACGTTTTCTGTTTAATAATATATATTTCAAAAAGTACACTTGAACAAACAAGAATCTTACTCTATTTGGTAAAGAAAAAATTGTATGAAAGGATTCTAAAACCATAACCAATATTTCTGGATTCAAGATTTCTGTTGCCGTCACAATATCTTGTTTGAAAACGTACATTTATGCATTAAAGACCAGACAACTACATAGTTCCACTGGGTTTTTAACCCAGGACCTTCTGCGTGTTAAGCAGACGTGATAACCACTACACTATGGAACTCTTAAAAATGTTTTCTGAAACAGCTTTTCAGTCCGCAAAAAAGCACATCAGATTAATTTGTGTGTGCTTGAAATCTTGCTTTAATTGAGCTAACGTTTTCTGTTTAATAATATATATTTAATAAAGTACACTTGAACAAACAAGAATCTTACTCTATTTCGTAAAGAAAAAACTGTCTGAAAGGATACTAAAACCATATCCAATATTTCTGGATTCAAGATTTTCGTTGCCGTTACAATATCTTGTTTTCGAAAACGTACATTTATGCATAAAAGACCAGACAACTACATAGTTCCACTGGGTTTTGAACCCAGGACCTTCTGCAGGTTAAGCAGACGTGATAACCACTACACTATGGAACTCTTAAAAATGTTTTCTGAAACAGCTTTTCTGTCCGCAAGAAAGCACATCCGATTCATTTGAGTGTGCTCGAAATCTTGCTTAAATTGAGCTCACGTTTTCTGTTTAATAATATATATTTCAAAAAGTACACTTGAACAAACAAGAATCTTACTCTATTTGGTAAAGAAAAAATTGTATGAAAGGATTCTAAAACCATAACCAATATTTCTGGATTCAAGATTTCTGTTACCGTCACAATATCTTGTTTGAAAACGTACATTTAAGCATTAAAGACCAGACAACTACATAGTTCCACTGTGTTTTGAACAACGGACCTTCTGCGTGTTAAGCAGATGTGATAACCACTACACTATGGAACTCTTACAAAAGTTTTCTGAAACAGCTTTTCAGTCTGCAAAAAAGCACATCAGATTCATTTGTGTGTACTTGAAATCTTGCTTAAATTGCGCTTACTTTTTCTGTTTAATAATATATATTTCAAAAAGTACACTTGAACAAACAAGAATCTTACTCTATTTGGTAAAGAAAAAATTGTTTGAAAGGATACTGAAACCATATCCAATATTTCTGGATTCAAGATTTCCGTTGCCGTTACAATATCTTGTTTTCGAAAACGTACATTTATGCATAAAAGACCAGACAACAACATAGTTCCACTGGGTTTTGAACCCAGGACCTTCTGCGTGTTAAGCAGACGTGATGACCACTTCACTATGGAACTCTTAAAAATGTTTTCTGAAACAGCTTTTCTGTCCGCAAGAAAGCACATCCGATTCATTTGAGTGTGCTCGAAATCTTGCTTAAATTGAGCTTACGTTTTCTGTTTAATAATATATATTTCAAAAAGTACACTTGAACAAACAAGAATCTTACTCTATTTGGTAAAGAAAAAATTGTATGAAAGGATTCTAAAAACATAACCAATATTTCTGGATTCAAGATTTCTGTTACCGTCACAATATCTTGTTTGAAAACGTACATTTAAGCATTATAGACCAGACAACTACATAGTTCCACTGTGTTTTGAACAACGGACCTTCTGCGTGTTAAGCAGATGTGATAACCACTACACTATGGAACTCTTACAAAAGTTTTCTGAAACAGCTTTTCAGTCTGCAAAAAAGCACATCAGATTCATTTGTGTGTACTTGAAATCTTGCTTAAATTGCGCTTACGTTTTCTGTTTAATAATATATATTTCAAAAAGTACACTTGAACAAACAAGAATCTTACTCTATTTGGTAAAGAAAAAATTGTTTGAAAGGATACTGAAACCATATCAAATATTTCTGGATTCAAGATTTCCGTTGCCGTTACAATATCTTGTTTTCGAAAACGTACATTTATGCATAAAAGACCAGACAACAACATAGTTCCACTGGGTTTTGAACCCAGGACCTTCTGCGTGTTAAGCAGACGTGATGACCACTTCACTATGGAACTCTTAAAAATGTTTTCTGAAACAGCTTTTCTGTCCGCAAGAAAGCACATCAGATTCATTTGTGTGTGCTCGAAATCTTGCTTAAATTGAGCTTACGTTTTCTGTTTAATAATATATATTTAAAAAAGTACAATTGAACAAACAAGAATCTTACTCTATTTGGTAAAGAAAATATTGTATGAAAGGATTCTAAAACCTTAACTAATATTTCTGGATTCAAGATTTCTGTTGCCGTCACAATATCTTGTTTGAAAACGTACATTTATGCATTAAAGACAAGACAACTACATAGTTCCACTGGGTTTTGAACAAGGGACCTTCTGCGTGTTAAGCAGATGTGATAACCACTACACTATGGAACTCTTAAAATTGTTTCCTGAAACAGCTTTTCTGTCCGCAAGAAAGCACATCAGATTCATTTGTGTGCTCAAAATCATGCTTAAATTGAGCTAACGTTTTCTGTTTAATAAAATATATTTCAAAAAGTAAACTTGAACAAACAAGAATATTACTCTATTTGGTAAAGATAAAATTGTCTGAAAGGATTCTAAAACCATAACCAATATTTGTGGATTCAAGATTTCTGTTGCCGTCACAATATCTTGTTTGAAAACGTACATTTAAGCATAGAAGACCAGACAACTACATAGTTCTACTGTGTTTTGAACAACGGATCTTCTGCGTGTTAAGCAGATGTGATAATCACTACACTATGGAACTCTTAAAATTGTTTCCTGAAACAGCTTTTCTGTCCGCAAGAAAGCACATCAGATTAATTTGTAAGTGCACGAAACCTTGCTTAAATTGAGCTTACGTTTTCTGTTTAATAAAATATATTTCAAAAAGTACACTTGAACAAACAAGAATCTTACTCTATTTGGTAAAGAAAATATTGTCTGAAAGGATACTAAAACCATAACCCATATTTCTGGATTCAAGATTTCCGTATTCAAGATTTCCGTTGCCGTCCCAAAATCGTGTTTGAAAACGTACATTTATCCATAAAAGACAAGACAATTACATAGTTCCAGTGGGTTTTGAACCCAGGACCTTCTGCGTGTGATGCACACGTGATAACCACTACACTATGGAACTCTTAAAATTGTTTCCTGAAACAGATATTCTGTCCGCAAGAAAGCACATCAGATTCATTTGTGTGTGCTCGAAACCTTGCTTAAATTGAGCTTACGTTTTCTGTTTAATAATATATATATTTCAAAAAGTACACTTGAACAAACAAGAATCTTACTCTATTTGGTAAAGAAATTTTTTTCTGAAAGGATACTAAAACCATATCCAATATTTCTGGATTCAAGATTTCCGTTGCCGTTACAATATCTTGTTTGAAAACGTACATATATGCATAAAAGACCAGACAACTACATAGATCCACTGTGTTTTCAACAACAGACCTTCTGCGTGTTAAGCAGATGTGATAACCACTACACTATGGAACTCTTAAAATTGTTTCCTGAAAAAGCTTTTCTGTCCGCAAGAAAGCACATCAGATTCATTTGTGTGTGATCAATATCATGCTTAAATTGAGCTTACGTTTTCTGTTTAATAAAATATATTTCAAAAAGTAAAGTTGAACAAACAAGAATCTTACTCTATTTGGTAAAGAAAAAATTGTATGAAAGGATTCTAAAACCATAACCAATATTTCTGGATTCAAGATTTCCGTTGCCGTCACAATATCTTGTTTGAAAATGTACATTTATGCATAAAAGACAAGACAACTACATAGTTCCATTGTGTTTTGAACAACTGACCTTCTGCGTGTTAAGCAGATGTGATAACCACTATACTATGGAACCCTTAAAAATGTTTTCTGAAACAGCTTTTCTGTCCGCAAGAAAGCACATCAGATTCATTTGTGTGTGCTCGAAATCTTGCTTAAATTGAGCTTACGTTTTCTGTTTAATAATATATATTTCAAAAAGTACACTTGAACAAACAAGAATCTTACTCTATTTGGTAAAGAAAAAATTGTATGAAAGGATACTAAAACCATATCCAATATTTCTGGATTCAAGATTTCCTTTGCCGTCACAATATCTTGTTTGAAAACGTACATTTATGCATAAAAGAGAAAACAACTACATAGTTCCACTGGGTTTTGAACCCAGGACCTTCTGCGTGTGAAGCAGACGTGATAACCACTACACTATGGAACTCTTAAAATGTTTCCTGAGATAGCTTTTCTGTCCGCAAGAAAGCACATCAGATTCATTTGTGTGTGCTCAAAATCATGCATAAATTGAGCTAACGTTTTCTGTTTAATAAAATATATTTCAAAAAGTTAACTTGAACAAACAAGAATATTACTCTATTTGGTAAAGATAAAATTGTCTGAAAGGATTCTAAAACCATAACCAATATTTGTGGATTCAAGATTTCTGTTGCCGTCACAATATCTTGTTTGAAAACGTACATTTAAGCATAGAAGACCAGACAACTACATAGTTCTACTGTGTTTTGAACAACGGATCTTCTGCGTGTTAAGCAGATGTGATAACCACTACACTATGGAACTCTTAAAATTGTTTCCTGAAACAGCTTTTCTGTCCGCAAGAAAGCACATCAGATTCATTTGTAAGTGCACGAAACCTTGCTTAAATTGAGCTTACGTTTTCTGTTTAATAATATATATTTCAAAAAGTACACTTGAACAAACAAGAATCTTACTCTATTTGGTAAAGAAAAAATTGTCTGAAAGGATACTAAAAACATAACCAATATTTCTGGATTCAAGATTTCTGTTGCCGTCACAATATCTTGTTTGAAAACGTACATTTATGCATAAAAGACAAGACATCTACATAGTTCCACTGTGTTTTGAACAACGGACCTTCTACGTATTAAGCAGATGTGATAACCACTACACTATGGAACTCTTAAAATTATTTCCTGAAACAGCTTTTCTGTCCGCAAGAAAGCACATCAGATTCATTTGTGTGTGCTCGGAACCTTGCATAAATTGAGCTTACGTTTTCTGTTTAATAATATATATTTCAAAAAGTACACTTGAACAAAAAAGAATCTTACTCTATTTGGTAAAGAAAAAATTTCTGAAAGGATACTAAAACCATATCCAATATTTCTGGATTCAAGATTTCCGTTGCCGTTACAATATCTTGTTTGAAAACGTACATTTATGCATAAAAGACAAGACAACTACATAATTCCACTGGGTTTTGAACCCAGGACCTTCTGCGTGTGAAGCAGACGTGATAACCACTACACTATGGAACTCTTAAAATTGTTTCCTGAAACAGATTTTCTGTACGCAAGAAAGCACATCAGATTCATTTGTGTGTGCTCGAAATCTTGCTTAAATTGAGCTTATGTTTTCTGTTTAATAATATATAATTCATGAAGTACACTTGAACAAACAAGAATCTTACTCTATTTGGTAAAGAAAAAATTGTATGAAAGGATTCTAAAACCATAACCAATATTTCTGGATTCAAGATTTCTGTTGCCGTCACAATATCTTGTTTGAAAACGTACATTTATGCATTAAAGACCAGACAACTACATAGTTCCACTGGGTTTTTAACCCAGGACCTTCTGCGTGTTAAGCAGACGTGATAACCACTACACTATGGAACTCTTAAAAATGTTTTCAGAAACAGCTTATCAGTCCGCAAAAAAGCACATCAGATTAATTTGTGTGTGCTTGAAATCTTGCTTAAATTGAGCTAACGTTTTCTGTTTAATAATATATATTTAATAAAGTACACTTGAACAAACAAGAATCTTACTCTATTTCGTAAAGAAAAAACTGTCTGAAAGGATACTAAAACCATATCCAATATTTCTGGATTCAAGATTTTCGTTGCCGTTACAATATCTTGTTTTCGAAAACGTACATTTATGCATAAAAGACCTGACAACTACATAGTTCCACTGGGTTTTGAACCCAGGACCTTCTGCAGGTTAAGCAGACGTGATAACCACTACACTATGGAACTCTTAAAAATGTTTTCTGAAACAGCTTTTCTGTCCGCAAGAAAGCACATCCGATTCATTTGAGTGTGCTCGAAATCTTGCTTAAATTGAGCTTACGTTTTCTGTTTAATAATATATATTTCAAAAAGTACACTTGAACAAACAAGAATCTTACTCTATTTGGTAAAGAAAAAATTGTATGAAAGGATTCTAAAACCATAACCAATATTTCTGGATTCAAGATTTCTGTTACCGTCACAATATCTTGTTTGAATACATACATTTAAGCATTAAAGACCAGACAACTACATAGTTCCACTGTGTTTTGAACAACGGACCTTCTGCGTTTTAAGCAGATGTGATAACCACTACACTATGGAACTCTTACAAAAGTTTTCTGAAACAGCTTTTCAGTCTGCAAAAAAGCACATCAGATTCATTTGTGTGTACTTGAAATCTTGCTTAAATTGCGCTTACGTTTTCTGTTTAATAATATATATTTCAAAAAGTACACTTGAACAAACAAGAATCTTACTCTATTTGGTAAAGAAAAAATTGTTTGAAAGGATACTGAAACCATATCCAATATTTCTGGATTCAAGATTTCCGTTGCCGTTACAATATCTTGTTTTCGAAAACGTACATTTATGCATAAAAGACCAGACAACAACATAGTTCCACTGGGTTTTGAACCCAGGACCTTCTGCGTGTTAAGCAGACGTGATGACCACTTCACTATAGAACTCTTAAAAATGTTTTCTGAAACAGCTTTTCTGTCCGCAAGAAAGCAGATCCGATTCATTTTAGTGTGCTCGAAATCTTGCTTAAATTGAGCTTACGTTTTCTGTTTAATAATATATATTTCAAAAAGTACACTTGAACAAACAAGAATCTTACTCTATTTGGTAAAGAAAAAATTGTATGAAAGGATTCTAAAAACATAACCAATATTTCTGGATTCAAGATTTCTGTTACCGTCACAATATCTTGTTTGAAAACGTACATTTAAGCATTAAAGACCAGACAACTACATAGTTCCACTGTGTTTTGAACAACGGACCTTCTGCGTGTTAAGCAGATGTGATAACCACTACACTATGGAACTCTTACAAAAGTTTTCTGAAACAGCTTTTCAGTCTGCAAAAAAGCACATCAGATTCATTTGTGTGTACTTGAAATCTTGCTTAAATTGCGCTTACGTTTTCTGTTTAATAATATATATTTCAAAAAGTACACTTGAACAAACAAGAATCTTACTCTATTTGGTAAAGAAAAAATTGTTTGAAAGGATACTGAAACCATATCAAATATTTCTGGATTCAAGATTTCCGTTGCCGTTACAATATCTTGTTTTCGAAAACGTACATTTATGCATAAAAGACCAGACAACAACATAGTTCCACTGGGTTTTGAACCCAGGACCTTCTGCGTGTTAAGCAGACGTGATGACCACTTCACTATGGAACTCTTAAAAATGTTTTCTGAAACAGCTTTTCTGTCCGCAAGAAAGCACATCAGATTCATTTGTGTGTGCTCGAAATCTTGCTTAAATTGAGCTTACGTTTTCTGTTTAATAATATATATTTAAAAAAGTACAATTGAACAAACAAGAATCTTACTCTATTTGGTAAAGAAAATATTGTATGAAAGGATTCTAAAACCTTAACTAATATTTCTGGATTCAAGATTTCTGTTGCCGTCACAATATCTTGTTTGAAAACGTACATTTATGCATTAAAGACAAGACAACTACATAGTTCCACTGGGTTTTGAACAACGGACCTTCTGCGTGTTAAGCAGATGTGATAACCACTACACTATGGAACTCTTAAAAATGTTTTCTGAGACAGCTTTTCTGTCCGCAAGAAAGCACATCAGATTCATTTGTGTGTGCTCGAAATCTTGCTTAAATTGAGCTTACGTTTTCTGTTTAATAAAATATATTTCAAAAAGTAAACTTGAACAAACAAGAATATTACTCTATTTGGTAAAGATAAAATTGTTTGAAAGGATTCTATAACCATAACCAATATTTGTGGATTCAAGATTTCTGTTGCCGTCACAATATCTTGTTTGAAAACGTACATTTAAGCATAGAAGACCAGACAACTACATAGTTCTACTGTGTTTTGAACAACGGATCTTCTGCGTGTTAAGCAGATGTGATAACCACTACACTATGGAACTCTTAAAATTGTTTCCTGAAACAGCTTTTCTGTCCGCAAGAAAGCACATCAGATTCATTTGTAAGTGCACGAAACCTTGCTTAAATTGAGCTTACGTTTTCTGTTTAATAATATATATTTCAAAAAGTACACTTGAACAAACAAGAATCTTACTCTATTTGGTAAAGAAAAAATTGTGTGAAAGGATACTAAAATCATAACCAATATTTCTGGATTCAAGATTTCTGTTGCCGTCACAATATCTTGTTTGAAAACGTACATTAATGCATAAAAGACAAGACAACTACATAGTTCCACTGTGTTTTGAACAACGGACCTTCTGCGTATTAAGCAGATGTGATAACCACTACACTATGGAACTCTTAAAATTATTTCCTGAAACAGCTTTTCTGTCCGCAAGAAAGCACATCAGATTCATTTGTGTGTGCTCGGAACCTTGCTTAAATTGAGCTTACGTTTTCTGTTTAATAATATATATTTCAAAAAGTACACTTGAACAAAAAAGAATCTTACTCTATTTGGTAAAGAAAAAATTTCTGAAAGGATACTAAAACCATATCCAATATTTCTGGATTCAAGATTTCCGTTGCAGTCACAATATCTTGATTGAAAACGTACATTTATGCATAAAAGACAAGACAACTGCATAATTCCACTGGGTTTTGAACCCAGGACCTTCTGCGTGTGATGCAGACGTGATAACCACTACACTATGGAACTCTTAAAATTTTTTCCTGAAACAGCTTTTCTGTCCGCAAGAAAGCACATCAGATTCATTTGTGTGTGCTCGAAATCTTGCTTAAATTGAGCTTACGTTTTCTATTTAATAATATATAATTCATGAAGTACACTTGAACAAACAAGAATCTTACTCTATTTGGTAAAGAAAAAATTGTCTGAAAGGATACTAAAACCATATCCAATATTTCTGGATTCAAGATGTCCTTTGCCGTCACAATATCTTGTTTGAAAACGTACATTTATGCATAAAAGAGAAGACAACTACATAGTTCCACTGGGTTTTGAACCCAGGACCTTCTGCGTGTGAAGCAGACGTGATTGCCACTACACTATGGAACTCTTGAAATGTTTTCTGAAACAGCTTTTCTGTCCGCAAGAATGCACATCAGATTCATTTGAGTGTGCTCAAAATCTTGCTTAAATTGAGCTTACGTTTTCTGTTTAATAATATATATTTCAAAAGTACACTTGAACAAACAAGAATCTTACTCTATTTGGTAAAGAAAAAATTGTTTGAAAGGATTCTAAAACAATAACCAATATTTCTGGATTCAAGATTTCTGTTGCCGTCACAATATCTTGTTTGAAAACGTACATTTAAGCATAGAAGACCAGACAACTACATAGTTCTACTGTGTTTTGAACAACGGATCTTCTGCGTGTTAAGCAGATGTGATAACCACTACACTATGGAACTCTTAAAATTGTTTCCTGAAACAGCTTTTCTGTCCGCAAGAAAGCACATCAGATTCATTTGTAAGTGCACGAAACCTTTCTTAAATTGAGCTTACGTTTTCTGTTTAATAATATATATTTCAAAAATTACACTTGAACAAACAAGAATCTTACTCTATTTGGTAAAGAAAAAATTGTCTGAAAGGATACTAAAATCATAACCAATATTTCTGGATTCAAGATTTCTGTTGCCGTCACAATATCTTGTTTGAAAACGTACATTAATGCATAAAAGACAAGACAACTACATAGTTCCACTGTGTTTTGAACAACGGATCTTCTGCGTGTTAAGCAGATGTGATAACCACTACACTATGGAACTCTTAAAATTATTTCCTGAAACAGCTTTTCTGTCCGCAAGAAAGCACATCAGATTCATTTGTGTGTGCTCGGAACCTTGCTTAAATTGAGCTTACGTTTTCTGTTTAATAATATATATTTCACAAAGTACACTTGAACAAAAAAGAATCTTACTCTATTTGGTAAAGAAAAAATTTCTAAAAGGATACTAAAACCATATCCAATATTTCTGGATTCAAGATTTCCGTTGCCGTCACAATATCTTGTTTGAAGACGTACATTTATGCATATAAGACAAGACAACTGCATAAATCCACTGGGTTTTGAACCCAGGACCTTCTGCGTGTGAAGCAGACGTGATAACCACTACACTATGGAACTCTTAAAATTGTTTCCTGAAACAGATTTTCTGTACGCAAGAAAGCACATCAGATTCATTTGTGTGTGCTCGAAATCTTGCTTAAATTGAGCTTATGTTTTCTGTTTAATAATATATAATTCATGAAGTACACTTGAACAAACAAGAATCTTACTCTATTTGGTAAAGAAAAAATTGTCTGAAAGGATACTAAAACCATAACCCATGTTTCTGGATTCAAGATTTCCGTATTCAAGATTTCCGTTGCCGTCACAATATCGAGTTTGAAAACGTACATTTATCCATAAAAGACAAGACAATTACATAGTTCCACTGGGTTTTGAACCCAGGACCTTCTGCGTGTGAAGCACACGTGATAACCACTACACTATGGAACTCTTAAAATTGTTTCCTGAAACAGCTTTTCTGTCCGCAAGAAAGCACATCAGATTCATTTGTGTGTGCTCGAAACCTTGCTTAAATTGAGCTTACGTTTTCTGTTTAATAATATATATATTTCAAAAAGTACACTTGAACAAACAAGAATCTTACTCTATTTGGTAAAGAAAGTTTTTTCTGAAAGGATACTAAAACCATATCCAATATTTCTGGATTCAAGATTTCCGTTGCTGTTACAATATCTTGTTTGAAAACGTACATATATGCATAAAAGACCAGACAACTACATAGATCCACTGTGTTTTCAACAACAGACCTTCTGCGTGTTAAGCAGATGTGATAACCACTACACTATGGAACTCTTAAAATTGTTTCCTGAAAAATCTTTTCTGTCCGCAAGAAAGCACATCAGATTCATTTGTGTGTGATCAAAATCATGCTTAAATTGAGCTTACGTTTTCTGTTTAATAAAATATATTTCAAAAAGTAAAGTTGAATAAACAAGACTCTTACTCTATTTGGTAAATAAAAAATTGTATGAAAGGATTCTAAAACTATAACCAATATTTCTGGATTCAAGATTTTCGTTGCCGTCACAATATCTTGTTTGAAAACGTACATTTATGCATAAAAGACCGACAACTACATAGTTCCACTGTGTTTTGAACAACGGACCTTCTGCGTGTTAAGCAGATGTGATAACCACTACACTATGGAACTCTTAAAATTGTTTCCTGAAACAGCTTTTCTGTCCGCAAGAAAGCACATCAGATTCATTTGTGTGTGATCAAAATCATGCTTAAATTGAGCTTACGTTTTCTGTTTAATAAAATATATTTCAAAAAGTAAAGTTGAACAAACAAGAATCTTACTCTATTTGGTAAAGAAAAAATTGTATGAAAGGATTATAAAACCATAACCAATATTTCTGGATTCAAGATTTCCGTTGCCGTAACAAAATCTTGTTTGAAAACGTACATTTATGCATAAAAGACAAGACATCTACATAGTTCCACTGTGTTTTGAACAACGGACCTTCTGCGTATTAAGCAGATGTGATAACCACTACACTATGGAACTCTTAAAATTATTTCCTGAAACAGCTTTTCTGTCCGCAAGAAAGCACATCAGATTCATTTGTGTGTGCTCGGAACCTTGCATAAATTGAGCTTACGTTTTCTGTTTAATAATATATATTTCAAAAAGTACACTTGAACAAAAAAGAATCTTACTCTATTTGGTAAAGAAAAAATTTCTGAAAGGATACTAAAACCATATCCAATATTTCTGGATTCAAGATTTCCGTTGCCGTTACAATATCTTGTTTGAAAACGTACATTTATGCATAAAAGACAAGACAACTACATAATTCCACTGGGTTTTGAACCCAGGACCTTCTGCGTGTGAAGCAGACGTGATAACCACTACACTATGGAACTCTTAAAATTGAATCCTGAAACAGATTTTCTGTACGCAAGAAAGCACATCAGATTCATTTGTGTGTGCTCGAAATCTTGCTTAAATTGAGCTTATGTTTTCTGCTTAATAATATATAATTCATGAAGTACACTTGAACAAACAAGAATCTTACTCTATTTGGTAAAGAAAAAATTGTCTGAAAGGATACTAAAACCATAACCCATATTTCTGGATTCAAGATTTCCGTATTCAAGATTTCCGTTGCCGTCCCAAAATCGTGTTTGAAAACGTACATTTATCCATAAAAGACAAGACAATTAAATAGTTCCACTGGGTTTTGAACCCAGGACCTTCTGCGTGTGAAGCACACGTGATAACCACTACACTATGGAACTCTTAAAATTGTTTCCTGAAACAGATTTTCTGTCCGCAAGAAAGCACATCAGATTCATTTGTGTGTGCTCGAAACCTTGCTTAAATTGAGCTTACGTTTTCTGTTTAATAATATATATATTTCAAAAAGTACACTTGAACAAACAAGAATCTTACTCTATTTGGTAAAGAAATTTTTTTCTGAAAGGATACTAAAACCATATCCAATATTTCTGGATTCAAGATTTCCGTTGCCGTTACAATATCTTGTTTGAAAACGTACATATATGCATAAAAGACCAGACAACTACATAGATCCACTGTGTTTTCAACAACAGACCTTCTGCGTGTTAAGCAGATGTGATAACCACTACACTATGGAACTCTTAAAATTGTTTCCTGAAAAAGCTTTTCTGTCTGCAAGAAAGCACATCAGATTCATTTGTGTATGATCAATATCATGCTTAAATTGAGCTTACGTTTTCTGTTTAATAAAATATATTTCAAAAAGTAAAGTTGAACAAACAAGAATCTTACTCTATTTGGTAAAGAAAAAATTGTCTGAAAGGATTCTAAAACCATAACCAATATTTCTGGATTCAAGATTTCCGTTGCCGTCACAATATCTTGTTTGAAAATGTACATTTATGCATAAAAGACAAGACAACTACATAGTTCCACTGTGTTTTGAACAACTGACCTTCTGCGTGTTAAGCAGATGTGATAACCACTATACTATGGAACCCTTAAAAATGTTTTCTGAAACAGCTTTTCTGTCCGCAAGAAAGCACATCAGATTCATTTGTGTGTGCTCGAAATCTTGCTTAAATTGAGCTTACGTTTTCTGTTTAATAATATATATTTCAAAAAGTACACTTGAACAAACAAGAATCTTACTCTATTTGGTAAAGAAAAAATTGTATGAAAGAATGGTAAAACCATAACCCATATTTCTGGATTCAAGATTTCCGTTGCCGTCACAATATCTTGTTTGAAAACGTACATTTATGCATAAAAGACAAGACAACTACATAGTTCCACTGGGTTTTGAACCCAGGACCTTCTGCGTGTTAAGAAGACGTGAGAACCACTACACTATGGAATTCTTAAAAATGTTTTCTGAAACAGCTTTTCATTCCGCAAAAAAAGCACATTAGATTAATTTGTGTGTGCTTGAAATCTTGCTTAAATTGAGCTTACGTTTTCTGTTTAATAATATATATTTCAAAAAATACAATTGAACAAACAAGAATCTTACTCTATTTGGTAAAGAAAATATTGTATGAAAGGATTCTAAAACCTTAACCAATATTTCTGGATTCAAGATTTCTGTTGCCGTCACAATATCTTTTTTGAAAACGTACATTTATGCATAAAAGACAAGACAACTACATAGTTCCACTGTGTTTTGAACAACGGACCTTCTGCGTGTTAAGCAGATGTGATAACCACTACACTATGGAACTCTTAAAAATGTTTTCTGAAACAGCTTTTCTGTCCGCAAGAAAGCACATCAGATTCATTTGTGTGTGCTCGAAATCTTGCTTAAATTGAGCTTACGTTTTCTGTTTAATAATATATATTTCAAAAAGTACACTTGAACAAACAAGAATCTTACTCTATTTGGTAAAGAAAAAATTGTCTGAAAGGATACTAAAACCATATCCAATATTTCTGGATTCAAGATGTCCTTTGCCGTCACAATATCTTGTTTGAAAACGTACATTTATGCATAAAAGAGAAGACAACTACATAGTTCCACTGGGTTTTGAACCCAGGACCTTCTGCGTGTGAAGCAGACGTGATTGCCACTACACTATGGAACTCTTAAAATGTTTCCTGAGATAGCTTTTCTGTCCGCAAGAAAGCACATCAGATTCATTTGTGTGTGCTCAAAATCATGCATAAATTGAGCTAACGTTTTCTGTTTAATAAAATATATTTCAAAAAGTTAACTTGAACAAACAAGAATATTACTCTATTTGGTAAAGATAAAATTGTCTGAAAGGATTCTAAAACCATAACCAATATTTGTGGATTCAAGATTTCTGTTGCCGTCACAATATCTTGTTTGAAAACGTACATTTAAGCATAGAAGACCAGACAACTACATAGTTCTACTGTGTTTTGAACAACGGATCTTCTGCGTGTTAAGCAGATGTGATAACCACTACACTATGGAACTCTTAAAATTGTTTCCTGAAACAGCTTTTCTGTCCGCAAGAAAGCACATCAGATTCATTTGTAAGTGCACGAAACCTTGCTTAAATTGAGCTTACGTTTTCTGTTTAATAATATATATTTCAAAAAGTACACTTGAACAAACAAGAATCTTACTCTATTTGGTAAAGAAAAAATTGTCTGAAAGGATACTAAAAACATAACCAATATTTCTGGATTCAAGATTTCTGTTGCCGTCACAATATCTTGTTTGAAAACGTACATTTATGCATAAAAGACAAGACATCTACATAGTTCCACTGTGTTTTGAACAACGGACCTTCTGCGTGTGAAGCAGACGTGATAACCACTACACTATGGAACTCTTAAAATTGGTTCCTGAAACAGATTTTCTGTACGCAAGAAAGCACATCAGATTCATTTGTGTGTGCTCGAAATCTTGCTTAAATTGAGCTTATGTTTTCTGTTTAATAATATATAATTCATGAAGTACACTTGAACAAACAAGAATCTTACTCTATTTGGTAAAGAAAAAATTGTCTGAAAGGATACTAAAACCATAACCCATGTTTCTGGATTCAAGATTTCCGTATTCAAGATTTCCGTTGCCGTCACAATATCGAGTTTGAAAACGTACATTTATCCATAAAAGACAAGACAATTACATAGTTCCACTGGGTTTTGAACCCAGGACCTTCTGCGTGTGAAGCACACGTGATAACCACTACACTATGGAACTCTTAAAATTGTTTCCTGAAACAGCTTTTCTGTCCGCAAGAAAGCACATCAGATTCATTTGTGTGTGCTCGAAACCTTGCTTAAATTGAGCTTACGTTTTCTGTTTAATAATATATATATTTCAAAAAGTACACTTGAACAAACAAGAATCTTACTCTATTTGGTAAAGAAAGTTTTTTCTGAAAGGATACTAAAACCATATCCAATATTTCTGGATTCAAGATTTCCGTTGCTGTTACAATATCTTGTTTGAAAACGTACATATATGCATAAAAGACCAGACAACTACATAGATCCACTGTGTTTTCAACAACAGACCTTCTGCGTGTTAAGCAGATGTGATAACCACTACACTATGGAACTCTTAAAATTGTTTCCTGAAAAATCTTTTCTGTCCGCAAGAAAGCACATCAGATTCATTTGTGTGTGATCAAAATCATGCTTAAATTGAGCTTACGTTTTCTGTTTAATAAAATATATTTCAAAAAGTAAAGTTGAATAAACAAGACTCTTACTCTATTTGGTAAAGAAAAAATTGTATGAAAGGATTCTAAAACTATAACCAATATTTCTGGATTCAAGATTTTCGTTGCCGTCACAATATCTTGTTTGAAAACGTACATTTATGCATAAAAGACCGACAACTACATAGTTCCACTGTGTTTTGAACAACGGACCTTCTGCGTGTTAAGCAGATGTGATATCCACTACACTATGGAACTCTTAAAATTGTTTCCTGAAACAGCTTTTCTGTCCGCAAGAAAGCACATCAGATTCATTTGTGTGTGATCAAAATCATGCTTAAATTGAGCTTACGTTTTCTGTTTAATAAAATATATTTCAAAAAGTAAAGTTGAACAAACAAGAATCTTACTCTATTTGGTAAAGAAAAAATTGTATGAAAGGATTATAAAACCATAACCAATATTTCTGGATTCAAGATTTCCGTTGCCGTAACAATATCTTGTTTGAAAACGTACATTTATGCATAAAAGACAAGACATCTACATAGTTCCACTGTGTTTTGAACAACGGACCTTCTGCGTATTAAGCAGATGTGATAACCACTACACTATGGAACTCTTAAAATTATTTCCTGAAACAGCTTTTCTGTCCGCAAGAAAGCACATCAGATTCATTTGTGTGTGCTCGGAACCTTGCATAAATTGAGCTTACGTTTTCTGTTTAATAATATATATTTCAAAAAGTACACTTGAACAAAAAAGAATCTTACTCTATTTGGTAAAGAAAAAATTTCTGAAAGGATACTAAAACCATATCCAATATTTCTGGATTCAAGATTTCCGTTGCCGTTACAATATCTTGTTTGAAAACGTACATTTATGCATAAAAGACAAGACAACTACATAATTCCACTGGGTTTTGAACCCAGGACCTTCTGCGTGTGAATAAGACGTGATAACCACTACACTATGGAACTCTTAAAATTGTTTCCTGAAACAGATTTTCTGAACGCAAGAAAGCACATCAGATTCATTTGTGTGTGCTCGAAATCTTGCTTAAATTGAGCTTATGTTTTCTGCTTAATAATATATAATTCATGAAGTACACTTGAACAAACAAGAATCTTACTCTATTTGGTAAAGAAAAAATTGTCTGAAAGGATACTAAAACCATAACCCATGTTTCTGGATTCAAGATTTCCGTATTCAAGATTTCCGTTGCCGTCACAATATCGAGTTTGAAAACGTACATTTATCCATAAAAGACAAGACAATTACATAGTTCCACTGGGTTTTGAACCCAGGACATTCTGCGTGTGAAGCACACGTGATAACCACTACACTATGGAACTCTTAAAATTGTTTCCTGAAACAGCTTTTCTGTCCGCAAGAAAGCACATCAGATTCATTTGTGTGTGCTTGAAACCTTGCTTAAATTGAGCTTACGTTTTCTGTTTAATAATATATATATTTCAAAAAGTACACTTGAACAAACAAGAATCTTACTCTATTTGGTAAAGAAAGTTTTTTCTGAAAGGATACTAAAACCATATCCAATATTTCTGGATTCAAGATTTCCGTTGCTGTTACAATATCTTGTTTGAAAACGTACATATATGCATAAAAGACCAGACAACTTCATAGATCCACTGTGTTTTCAACAACAGACCTTCTGCGTGTTAAGCAGATGTGATAACCACTACACTATGGAACTCTTAAAATTGTTTCCTGAAAAATCTTTTCTGTCCGCAAGAAAGCACATCAGATTCATTTGTGTGTGATCAAAATCATGCTTAAATTGAGCTTACGTTTTCTGTTTAATAAAATATATTTCAAAAAGTAAAGTTGAACAAACAAGACTCTTACTCTATTTGGTAAAGAAAAATATGTATGAAAGGATTCTAAAACTATAACCAATATTTCTGGATTCAAGATTTTCGTTGCCGTCACAATATCTTGTTTGAAAACGTACATTTATGCATAAAAGACCGACAACTACATAGTTCCACTGTGTTTTGAACAACGGACCTTCTGCGTGTTAAGCAGATGTGATAACCACTACACTATGGAACTCTTAAAATTGTTTCCTGAAACAGCTTTTCTGTCCGCAAGAAAGCACATCAGATTCATTTGTGTGTGCTTGAAATCTTGCTTAAATTGAGCTTACGTTTTCTGTTTCATAATATATATTTCAAAAAGTACACTTGAACAAACAAGAATCTTACTCTATTTGGTAAAGAAAAAATTGTCGGAAAGTTTTCTAAAACCATAACCAATATTTCTGGATTCAAGATTTCTGTTGCCGTCACAATATCTTGTTTGAAAACGTACATTTTAGCATAGAAGACCAGACAACTACATAGTTCCACTGTGTTTTGAATAACGGACCTTCTGCGTGTGAAGCAGACGTGATAAGCACTACAGTATGGAACTCTTAAAAATGTTTTCTGAAACAGCTTTTCATTCCGCAAAAAAAGCACAACAGATTAATTTGTGTGTGCTTGAAATCTTGCTTAAATTGAGCTTAAGTTTTCTGTTTAATAATATATATTTCAAAAAGTACACTTGAACAAACAAGAATCTTACTCTATTTCGTAAAGAAAAAACTGTCTGAAAGGATACTAAAACCATATCCAATATTTCTGGATTCAAGATTTTCGTTGCCGTTACAATATCTTGTTTTCGAAAACGTACATTTATGCATAAAAGACCAGGAAACTACATAGTTCCACTGAGTTTTGAACCCAGGACCTTCTGCGGGTAAAGCAGACGTGATAACCACTACACTATGGAACTCTTAAAAATGTTTTCTGAAACAGCTTTTCTGTCCGCAAGAATGCACATCAGATTCATTTGAGTGTGCTCAAAATCTTGCTTAAATTGAGCTTACGTTTTCTGTTTAATAATATATATTTCAAAAGTACACTTGAACAAACAAGAATCTTACTCTATTTGGTAAAGAAAAAATTGTTTGAAAGGATTCTAAAACAATAACCAATATTTCTGGATTCAAGATTTCTGTTGCCGTCACAATATCTTGTTTGAAAACGTACATTTAAGCATAGAAGACCAGACAACTACATAGTTCTACTGTGTTTTGAACAACGGATCTTCTGCGTGTTAAGCAGATGTGATAACCACTACACTATGGAACTCTTAAAATTGTTTCCTGAAACAGCTTTTCTGTCCGCAAGAAAGCACATCAGATTCATTTGTAAGTGCACGAAACCTTTCTTAAATTGAGCTTACGTTTTCTGTTTAATAATATATATTTCAAAAATTACACTTGAACAAACAAGAATCTTACTCTATTTGGTAAAGAAAAAATTGTCTGAAAGGATACTAAAATCATAACCAATATTTCTGGATTCAAGATTTCTGTTGCCGTCACAATATCTTGTTTGAAAACGTACATTAATGCATAAAAGACAAGACAACTACATAGTTCCACTGTGTTTTGAACAACGGATCTTCTGCGTGTTAAGCAGATGTGATAACCACTACACTATGGAACTCTTAAAATTATTTCCTGAAACAGCTTTTCTGTCCGCAAGAAAGCACATCAGATTCATTTGTGTGTGCTCGGAACCTTGCTTAAATTGAGCTTACGTTTTCTGTTTAATAATATATATTTCACAAAGTACACTTGAACAAAAAAGAATCTTACTCTATTTGGTAAAGAAAAAATTTCTAAAAGGATACTAAAACCATATCCAATATTTCTGGATTCAAGATTTCCGTTGCCGTCACAATATCTTGTTTGAAGACGTACATTTATGCATATAAGACAAGACAACTGCATAAATCCACTGGGTTTTGAACCCAGGACCTTCTGCGTGTGAAGCAGACGTGATAACCACTACACTATGGAACTCTTAAAATTGTTTCCTGAAACAGCTATTCTGTCCGCAAGAAAGCACATCAGATTCATTTGAGTGTGCTCGAAATCTTGCTTAAATTGAGCTTACGTTTTCTGTTTAATAATATATATTTCAAAAAGTACACTTGAACAAACAAGAATCTTACTCTATTTGGTAAAGAAAAAATTGTATGAAAGGATACTAAAACCATAACCCATATTTCTGGATTCAAGATTTCCGTATTCAAGATTTCCGTTGCCGTCACAATATCGTGTTTGAAAACGTATATTTATCCATAAAAGACAAGACAATTACATAGTTCCACTGGGTTTTGAACCCAGGACCTTCTGCGTGTTAAGCAGATGTGATAACCACTACACTATGGAACTCTTAAAAATGTTTTCTGAAACAGCTTTTCTGTCCGCAAGAAAGCACATCAGATTCATTTGTGTGTGCTCGAAATCTTGCTTAAATTGAGCTTACGTTTTCTGTTTAATAATATATATTTCAAAAAGTACACTTGAACAAACAAGAATCTTACTCTATTTGGTAAAGAAAAAATTGTCTGAAAGGATACTAAAACCATATCCAATATTTCTGGATTCAAGATTTCCTTTGCCGTCACAATATCTTGTTTGAAAACGTACATTTATGCATAAAAGAGAAGACAACTACACAGTTCCACTGGGTTTTGAACCCAGGACCTTCTGCGTGTGAAGCAGACGTGATAACCACTACACTATGGAACTCTTAAAATGTTTCCTGAGACAGCTTTTCTGTCCGCAAGAAAGCACATCAGATTCATTTGTGTGTGCTCAAAATCATGCATAAATTGAGCTAACGTTTTCTGTTTAATAAAAAATATTTCAAAAAGTTAACTTGAACAAACAAGAATATTACTCTATTTGGTAAAGATAAAATTGTCTGAAAGGATTCTAAAACCATAACCAATATTTGTGGATTCAAGATTTCTGTTGCCGTCACAATATCTTGTTTGAAAACGTACATTTAAGCATAGAAGACCAGACAACTACATAGTTCTACTGTGTTTTGAACAACGGATCTTCTGCGTGTTAAGCAGATGTGATAACCACTACACTATGGAACTCTTAAAATTGTTTCCTGAAACAGCTTTTCTGTCCGCAAGAAAGCACATCAGATTCATTTGTAAGTGCACGAAACCTTGCTTAAATTGAGCTTACGTTTTCTGTTTAATAATATATATTTCAAAAAGTACACTTGAACAAACAAGAATCTTACTCTATTTGGTAAAGAAAAAATTGTCTGAAAGGATACTAAAAACATAACCAATATTTCTGGATTCAAGATTTCTGTTGCCGTCACAATATCTTGTTTGAAAACGTACATTTATGCATAAAAGACAAGACATCTACATAGTTCCACTGTGTTTTGAACAACGGACCTTCTGCGTATTAAGCAGATGTGATAACCACTACACTATGGAACTCTTAAAATTATTTCCTGAAACAGCTTTTCTGTCCGCAAGAAAGCACATCAGATTCATTTGTGTGTGCTCGGAACCTTGCATAAATTGAGCTTACGTTTTCTGTTTAATAATATATATTTCAAAAAGTACACTTGAACAAAAAAGAATCTTACTCTATTTGGTAAAGAAAAAATTTCTGAAAGGATACTAAAACCATATCCAATATTTCTGGATTCAAGATTTCCGTTGCCGTTACAATATCTTGTTTGAAAACGTACATTTATGCATAAAAGACAAGACAACTACATAATTCCACTGGGTTTTGAACCCAGGACCTTCTGCGTGTGAAGCAGACGTGATAACCACTACACTATGGAACTCTTAAAATTGTTTCCTGAAACAGATTTTCTGTACGCAAGAAAGCACATCAGATTCATTTGTGTGTGCTCGAAATCTTGCTTAAATTGAGCTGATGTTTTCTGTTTAATAATATATAATTCATGAAGTACACTTGAACAAACAAGAATCTTACTCTATTTGGTAAAGAAAAAATTGTCTGAAAGGATACTAAAACCATAACCCATGTTTCTGGATTCAAGATTTCCGTATTCAAGATTTCCGTTGCCGTCACAATATCGAGTTTGAAAACGTACATTTATCCATAAAAGACAAGACAATTACATAGTTCCACTGGGTTTTGAACCCAGGACCTTCTGCGTGTGAAGCACACGTGATAACCACTACACTATGGAACTCTTAAAATTGTTTCCTGAAACAGCTTTTCTGTCCGCAAGAAAGAACATCAGATTCATTTGTGTGTGCTCGGAACCTTGCATAAATTGAGCTTACGTTTTCTGTTTAATAATATATATATTTCAAAAAGTACACTTGAACAAACAAGAATCTTACTCTATTTGGTAAAGAAAATTTTTTCTGAAAGGATACTAAAACCATATCCAATATTTCTGGATTCAAGATTTCCGTTGCTGTTACAATATCTTGTTTGAAAACGTACATATATGCATAAAAGACCAGACAACTACATAGATCCACTGTGTTTTGAACAACGGATCTTCTCCGTGTTAAGCAGATGTGATAACCACTACACTATGGAACTCTTAAAATTGTTTCCTGAAACAGCTTTTCTGTCCGCAAGAAAGCACATCAGATTCATTTGTAAGTGCACGAAACCTTGCTTAAATTGAGCTTACGTTTTCTGTTTAATAAAATATATTTCAAAAAGTAAAGTTGAACAAACAAGAATCTTACTCTATTTGGTAAAGAAAAAATTGTATGAAAGGATTATAAAACCATAACCAATATTTCTGGATTCAAGATTTCCGTTGCCGTCACAATATCTTGTTTGAAAATGTTCATTTATGCATAAAAGACAAGACAACTACATAGTACCACTGTGTTTTGAACAACTGACCTTCTGCGTGTTAAGCAGATGTGATAACCACTATACTATGGAACTCTTAAAAATGTTTTCTGAAAAAGCTTTTCTGTCCGCAAGAAAGCACATCAGATTCATTTGTGTGTGCTTGAAATCTTGCTTAAATTGAGCTTACGTTTTCTGTTTAATAATATATATTTCAAAAAGTAAACGTAAACAAACAAGAATATTACTCTATTTGGTAAAGAAAAAATTGTCGGAAAGTTTTCTAAAACCATAACCAATATTTCTGGATTCAAGATTTCTGTTGCCGTCACAATATCTTGTTTGAAAACGTACATTTTAGCATAGAAGACCAGACTACTACATAGTTCCACTGTGTTTTGAATAACGGAACTTCTGCGTGTGCAGCAGACGTGATAAGCACTACACTATGGAACTCTTAAAAATGTTTTCTGAAACAGCTTTTCATTCCGCAAAAAAAGCACAACAGATTAATTTGTGTGTGCTTGAAATCTTGCTTAAATTGAGCTTACGTTTTCTGGTTAATAATATATATTTCAAAAAGTACACTTGAACAAACAAGAATCTTACTCTATTTGGTAAAGAAAAAATTGTATGAAAGGATTCTAAAACCATAACCAATATTTCTGGATTCAAGATTTCCGTTGTCGTCACAATATCTTGTTTGAAAACGTACATTTATGCATAAAAGACAAGACAACTACATAGTTCCACTGGGTTTTGAACCCAGAACCTTCTGCGTGTTAAGCAGACGTGATAACCACTACACTATAGAACTCTTAAAAATGTTTTCTGAAACAGCTTTTCAGTCCGCAAAAAAGCACATCAGATTAATTTGTGTGTGCTTGAAATCTTGCTTAAATTGAGCTAACGTTTTCTGTTTGATAATATATATTTCAAAAAGTACACTTGAACAAACAAGAATCTTACTCTATTTGGTAAAGAAAAAATTGTATGAAAGGATTCTAAAATCATAACCAATATTTCTGGATTCAAGATTTCCGTTGCCGTCACAATATCTTGTTTGAAAATGTACATTTATGCATAAAAGACAAGACAACTACATAGTTCCACTGTGTTTTGAACAACTGACCTTCTGCGTGTTAAGCAGATGTGATAACCACTATATTATGGAACTCTTAAAATTGTTTCCTGAAACAGCTTTTCTGTCCGCAAGAAAGCACATCAGATTCATTTGTGTGTGCTCGAAACCTTGCTTAAATTGAGCTTACGTTTTCTGTTTAATAATATATATTTAATAAAGTACACTTGAACAAACAAGAATCTTACTCTATTTGGTAAAGAAAAAATTGTCTGAAAGGATACTAAAACCATATCCAATATTTCTGGATTCAAGATTTCCGTTGCCGTCACAATATCTTGTTTGAAAACGTACATTTATGCATAAAAGACAAGACACCTACATAATTCCACTGGGTTTTGAACCCAGGACCTTCTGCGTGTTAAGCAGATGTGATAACCACTACACTATGGAACTCTTAAAATTGTTTCCTGAAACAGCTTTTCTATCCGCAAGAAAGCACATCAGATTCATTTGTATGTGCACGAAACCTTGCTTAAATTGAGCTTACGTTTTCTGTTTAATAATATATATTTTAAAAAGTACACTTGAACAAACAAGAATCTTACTCTATTTGGTAAAGAAAAAATTGTCTGAAAGGATACTAAAACCATAACCAATATTTCTGGATTCAAGATTTCTGTTGCCGTCACAATATCTTGTTTGAAAACGTACATTTATGCATAAAAGACAAGACAACTACATAGTTCCACTGTGTTTTGAACAACGGACCTTCTGAGTGTTAAGCAGATGTGATAACCACTACACTATGGAACTCTTAAAATTATTTCCTGAAACAGCTTGTCTGTCCGCAAGAAAGCACATCAGATTCATTTGTATGTGCACGAAACCTTGCTTAAATTGAGCTTACGTTTTCTGTTTAATAATATATATTTCAAAAAGTACACTTGAACAAAAAATAATCTTACTCTATTTGGTAAAGAAAAAATTGTCTGAAAGGATACTAAAACCATATCCAATATTTCTGGATTCAAGATTTCCGTTGCCGTCACAATATCTTGTTTTCAAAAACGTACATTTATGCATAAAAGACAAGACAACTACATAATTCCGCTGGGTTTTGAACCCAGAACCTTCTGCGTGTGAAGCACACGTGATAACCACTACACTATTGAACTCTTAAAATTGTTTCCTGAAACAGCTTTTCTGTCCGCAAGAAAGCACATCAGATTCATTTGTGTGTGCTCGAAATCTTGCTTAAATTGAGCTTACGATTTCTGTTTAATAATATATAATTCATGAAGTACACTTGAACAAACAAGAATCTTACTCTATTTGGTAAAGAAAAAATTGTCTGAAAGGATACTAAAACCATAACCCATATTTCTGGATTCAAGATTTCCGTATTCAAGATTTCCGTTGCCGTCACAATATCGTGTTTGAAAACGTACATTTATCCATAAAAGACAAAACAATTACATAGTTCCACTGGGTTTTGAACCCAGGACCTTCTGCGTGTGAAATACACGTGATAACCACTACACTATGGAACTCTTAAAATTGTTTCCTGAAAAAGCTTTTCTGTCCGCAAGAAAGCACATCAGATTCATTTGTGTGTGATCAAAATCATGCTTAAATTGAGCTTACGTTTTCTGTTTAATAAAATATATTTCAAAAAGTACACTTGAACAAACAAGAATCTTACTCTATTTGGTAAAGAAATTTTTTTCTGAAAGGATACTAAAACCATATCCAATATTTCTGGATTCAAGATTTCCGTTGCCGTTACAATATCTTGTTTGAAAACGTACATTTATGCATAAAAGACCGACAACTACATAGTTCCACTGTGTTTTGAACAACGGACCTTCTGCGTGTTAAACAGATGTGATAACCACTACACTATGGAACTCTTAAAATTGTTTCCTGAAACAGCTTTTCTATCCGCAAGAAAGCACATCAGATTCATTTGTGTGTGCTTGAAATCTTGCATAAATTGAGCTTACGTTTTCTGTTTAATAATATATATTTCAAGAAGTACACTTGAACAAACAAGAATCTTACTCTATTTGGTAAAGAAAAAATTGTCTGAAAAGATACTAAAACCATAACCAATATTTCTGGATTCAAGATTTCCGTTGCCGTCACAATATCTTGTTTGAAAATGTACATTTATGCATAAAAGACAAGACAACTACATAGTTCCACTGTGTTTTGAACAACTGACCTTCTGCGTGTTAAGCAGATGTGATAACCACTATATTATGGAACTCTTAAAATTGTTTCTTGAAACAGCTTTTCTGTCCGCAAGAAAGCACATCAGATTCATTTGTGTGTGCTCGAAACCTTGCTTAAATTGAGCTTACGTTTTCTGTTTAATAATATATATTTCAAAAAGTACACTTGAACAAAAAATAATCTTACTCTATTTGGTAAAGAAATAATTGTCTGAAAGGATACTAAAACCATAACCAATATTTCTGGATTCAAGATTTCCGTTGCTGTTACAATATCTTGTTTTCGAAAACAGAAATTTATGCATAAAAGTCCATACAACTACATAGTTCCACTGGGTTTTGAACCCAGGACCTTCTGCGTGTTAAGCAGACGTGATAACCACTACACTATGGAACTCTTAAAAATGTTTTCTGAAACAGCTTTTCAGTCCGCAAAAAAGCACATCAGATTAATTTGTGTGTGCTTGAAATCTTGCTTAAATTGAGCTAACGTTTTCTGTTTAATAATATATATTTAATAAAGTACACTTGAACAAACAAGAATCTTACTCTATTTGGTAAAGAAAAAATTGTCTGAAAGGATACTAAAACCATATCCAATATTTCTGGATTCAAGATTTCCGTTGCCGTCACAATATCTTGTTTGAAAACGTACATTTATGCATAAAAGACAAGACACCTACATAATTCCACTGGGTTTTGAACCCAGGACCTTCTGCGTGTTAAGCAGATGTGATAACCACTACACTATGGAACTCTTAAAATTGTTTCCTGAAACAGCTTTTCTATCCGCAAGAAAGCACATCAGATTCATTTGTATGTGCACGAAACCTTGCTTAAATTGAGCTTACGTTTTCTGTTTAATAATATATATTTTAAAAAGTACACTTGAACAAACAAGAATCTTACTCTATTTGGTAAAGAAAAAATTGTCTGAAAGGATACTAAAACCATAACCAATATTTCTGGATTCAAGATTTCTGTTGCCGTCACAATATCTTGTTTGAAAACGTACATTTATGCATAAAAGACAAGACAACTACATAGTTCCACTGTGTTTTGAACAACGGACCTTCTGAGTGTTAAGCAGATGTGATAACCACTACACTATGGAACTCTTAAAATTATTTCCTGAAACAGCTTGTCTGTCCGCAAGAAAGCACATCAGATTCATTTGTATGTGCACGAAACCTTGCTTAAATTGAGCTTACGTTTTCTGTTTAATAATATATATTTCAAAAAGTACACTTGAACAAAAAATAATCTTACTCTATTTGGTAAAGAAAAAATTGTCTGAAAGGATACTAAAACCATATCCAATATTTCTGGATTCAAGATTTCCGTTGCCGTCACAATATCTTGTTTTCAAAAACGTACATTTATGCATAAAAGACAAGACAACTACATAATTCCGCTGGGTTTTGAACCCAGAACCTTCTGCGTGTGAAGCACACGTGATAACCACTACACTATTGAACTCTTAAAATTGTTTCCTGAAACAGCTTTTCTGTCCGCAAGAAAGCACATCAGATTCATTTGTGTGTGCTCGAAATCTTGCTTAAATTGAGCTTACCTTTTCTGTTTAATAATATATATTTCAAAAAGTACACTTGAACAAAAAATAATCTTACTCTATTTGGTAAAGAAAAAATAGTCTGAAAGGATACTAAAACCATATCCAATATTTCTGGATTCAAGATTTCCATTGCCGTTACAGTATCTTGTTTTCAAAAACGTACATTTATGCATTAAAGACCCGACAACTACATAGTTCCACTGGGTTTTGAACAACGGAACTTCTGCGTGTTAAGCAGATGTGATAACCACTACACTATGGAACTCTTAAAATTGTTTCCTGAAACAGCTTTTCTGTCCGCAAGAAAGCACATCAGATTCATTTGTGTGTGCTCGAAATCTTGCTTAAATTGAGCTTACGTTTTCTGTTTAATAATTTATATTTCAAAAAGTACACTTGAACAAACAAGAATCTTACTCTATTTGGTAAAGAAAAAATTGTATGAAAGGATTCTAAAACCATAACCCATATTTCTGGATTCAAGATTTCCGTATTCAAGATTTCCGTTGCCGTCACAATATCGTGTTTGAAAACGTACATTTATGCATAAAAGACAAGACAATTACATACAGTAGTTCCACTGGGTTTTGAACCCAGGACCTTCTGCGTGTTAAGAAGACGTGAGAACCACTACACTATGGAACTCTTAAAAATGTTTTCTGAAACAGCTTTTCATTCCGCAAAAAAAGCACATTAGATTAATTTGTGTGTGCTTGAAAGCTTGCTTAAATTCAGCTTACGTTTTCTGTTTAATAATATATATTTAAAAAAGTACAATTGAACAAACAAGAATCTTACTCTATTTGGTAAAGAAAATATTGTATGAAAGGATACTAAAACCATATCCAATATTTCTGGATTCAAGATTTCCTTTGCCGTCACAATATCTTGTTTGAAAACGTACATTTATGCATAAAAGAGAAGACAACTACATAGTTCCACTGGGTTTTGAACCCAGGACCTTCTGCGTGTAAAGCACACGTGATAACCACTACACTATGAAACTCTTAAAATGTTTCCTGAGACAGCTTTTCTGTCCGCAAGAAAGCACATCAGATCCATTTGTGTGTGCTCAAAATCATGCTTAAATTGAGCTAACGTTTTCTGTTTAATAAAATATATTTCAAAAAGTAAACTTGAACAAACAAGAATATTACTCTATTTGGTAAAGATAAAATTGTCTGAAAGGATTCTAAAACCATAACCAATATTTGTGGATTCAAGATTTCTGTTGCCGTCACAATATCTTGTTTGAAAACGTACATTTAAGCATAAAAGACCAGAAAACTACATAGTTCTACTGTGTTTTGAACAACGGATCTTCTCCGTGTTAAGCAGATGTGATAACCACTACACTATGGAACTCTTAAAATTGTTTCCTGAAACAGCTTTTCTGTCCGCAAGAAAGCACATCAGATTCATTTGTAAGTGCACGAAACCTTGCTTAAATTGAGCTTACGTTTTCTGTTTAATAATATATATTTCAAAAAGTACACTTGAACAAACAAGAATCTTACTCTATTTGGTAAAGAAAAAATTGTCTGAAAGGATACTAAAACCATAACTAATATTTCTGGATTCAAGATTTCTGTTGCCGTCACAATATCTTGTTTGAAAACGTACATTTATGCATAAAAGACAAGACAACTACATAGCGGCACCCCCTAGCCATAGGCGGGGGGGCTTCATGACCGGGGGGGGTCCGGCCTTCCCCTCGCTGGCCCGCCCCCACACCTCCCTCCCCAGCACAGGGGAGGAGTTCACGGAAGGCCTACTTAAGGCCAGGCTGGCGGGCAGCACATCCTCTTTTGCTGCCCGCCAGACGATTTGGACATCTCCCTTCACCGCACGTGAGTACAGTACGGCTTCTGCCTCTAGGGTTGGGGGCTACCTGCTCCTGAATCGGAGCGTCGTGGCCGCGCGGTAGGCGGTGTGCAGACCCCTTCCCCCAACCCTCACTGGCGGCGCGGGGGTCTGGCGGCCTCCTGTGGTCCCACGTGGTGTGGACACTCGGGGGCTGAGGCACGGCCCGGAGGGCGCGGGCACGGCCTCAGTCAGTTCCCCTCCCGGTCCCCGCGGCGTTTCCCGTCGGCTGCTCGCGGCCCGTTCGGGGGCAGGGGCGCAGTCCCACGTGGTGCGGGCCTTAAGTCTCTCGGTGGGCAATGTAGCGCGGGCAGAAGACCCTCCTACCCCTCCCCTTTTCGTTTAGTGGTCTCGGGGCAAGGGGGTTTGTGGTGGACCGGTCAGCCTGGCGGCTGGAGATGCGGCTGCTCCCGCGGCCCCCCCCCCCCCCACACCTGTGGGGTCGTTAAAATGTATGTGTGAGGAGGGGGCCGGCCGGGATAAATGTATAATAAATAAATAACGTGGTATGGATATGTGTGTGGTATGGGTATATATGTATATATGTGTGTGGTATGGGTATATATGTATATATGTGTGTGGTATGGGTATATATGTGTGTGGTATGGGTATATATGTATATATGTGTGTGGTATGGGTATATATGTATATATGTGTGTGGTATGGGTATATATGTATATATGTGTGTGGTATGGGTATATATGTATATATGTGTGTGGTATGGGTATATATGTATATATGTGTGTGGTATGGGTATATATGTATATATGTGTGTGGTATGGGTATATATGTATATATGTGTGTGATATATGTATATGTGCGTGGTATGGGTATATATGTATATATGTGTGTGGTATGGGTATATATGTATATGTGTGTGGTATGGGTATATATGTATATGTGCGGGGGTATATATGTGGATGTACGGATAGGTATTTATGGGTGTTATGTGCAGGTATGGGGGTGTGTATGTTCATGTGTATATGGGTATGCATGTATACGTAGGTACCTGTGGGGTCGTTAAAATGTATGTGTGAGGAGGGGGCCGGCCGGGATAAATGTATAATAAATAAATAAATAACGTGGTATGGATATGTGTGTGGTATGGGTATATATGTATATATGTGTGTGGTATGGGTATATATGTATATATGTGTGTGGTATGGGTATATATGTGTGTGGTATGGGTTTATATGTATATATGTGTGTGGTATGGGTATATATGTATATATGTGTGTGGTATGGGTATATATGTATATATGTGTGTGGTATGGGTATATATGTATATATGTGTGTGGTATGGGTATATATGTATATATGTGTGTGGTATGGGTATATATGTATATATGTGTGTGGTATGGGTATATATGTATATATGTGTGTGATATATGTATATGTGCGTGGTATGGGTATATATGTATATATGTGTGTGGTATGGGTATATATGTATATGTGTGTGGTATGGGTATATATGTATATGTGCGGGGGTATATATGTGGATGTACGGATAGGTATTTATGGGTGTTATGTGCAGGTATGGGGGTGTGTATGTTCATGTGTATATGGGTATGCATGTATACGTAGGTGGAGATATACGCATGTATAGGCTAGTGCAGCCGCTCTTAGTGGTTGCAGCCCTAGGCCCGGGGTAAGCGCGAAGGGGTGGGCGGCCAAGGTTGGCGCTTCACGGTCTGCTCCCGCAGTTAAAGTTTCGGCGCGGGGACCGCTGATGCGCTCGGGACGATTGTGTGCAGGTATATATATATGTGTATAAGGGTACGTATATATGTGTACATGGGTGCATGTAAATCGGTGCATACGTATGTGTAGGTAGGCATGTATACTATAAGCTATAAAAAAAAAAATGGGCACACGTGGAGGCGCGTGGGTGTATGGGTGCGCGTGGGTGTATGGGCACACGTGGATGCGCGTGGGTGTATGGGCACACGTGGATGCGCGTGGGTGTATGGGCACACGTGGATGTGCGCGTGGGTGTATGGGCACACGTGGATGTGCGCGTGTGTGTATGGGCACACGTAAATGCGCGCGCGTGTATGGGCACACGTGGATGCGCGCGTGTGTATGGGCACACGTAAATGCGCACGTGTATGGGCACACGTAAATGCGCGCGTGTATGGGCACACGTAAATGCGCGCATGTGTATGGGCACACGTGGATGCTCGCGTGTGTATGGGCACACGTGGATGTGCGCGTGTGTATGGGCACACGTGGATGTGCGCGTGTGTATGGGCACACGTAAATGCGCGCGTGTGTATGGGCACACATAGATGTCAATAGAGCTCTTTATCTAGTGACATTATAAACTATATAAATATACTGTAGTAATTATTAGAGGATAAATACTTGTTAATGGGAATCACAATGTTTAGCAGTTATGCTTGGTTACTTTTATCGGAATTCCCCAATTCATTTGGAAGGGGTGCGAGTGCGGATGGGTGCACGTGGATGCGCGCGGGTGTATGGGCGCACGTGGATGCGCGAGTGGGTATTGGCGCACGTAAAGGCGCGTGTGTATGGGCGCACGTGTATGGAGGCGCGTGGGTATTGGCGCACGTGGATGCGTGCGAGTGTATGGGCGCACGTAGATGCGCGCGCAGGGGCACACAGACGCGCTTGGGTATAGGGGCGCAAGTGTATATGGGCTCACGGAAATGCGCTCGTGTGTATGGGCACACGGAAATGCGCGCGTGTGTGTATGGGCACACGGAAATGCGCGTGTGTGTATGGGCACACGGAAATTCGCGCGTGTGTATATGGGCACACGGAAATGCGCGCGTGTGTGTGTACGGGCGCACGCAGGGCGCGCGCGTATGTATATGGGCACACGCAGAGGCGCGTGTGTATGGGCGCACATGGAGGCGCGTGGGTATTGGCGCACGTGGATGCGTGCGAGTATGGGCGCGCGTAGATGCACGCGTGTATAGGGGCACACGGAGACGCGCACATGTGTATATTGGCACACGGAAATGCGCGCGTGTGTATATGGGCACACGGAAATGCGCGCATGTGTGTATAGGGGCACACGGAAATGCGCGCGTGTATATGGGCACACGGAAATGCGCGCGTGTATATGGGCACACGGAAATGCGCGCGTGTGTATATGGGCACACGGAAATGCGCGCGTATGTATATGGGCACATGCAGAGGCGCGCGCGTGTGTATATGGGTGACTGTGTGGGGACTGCGTAGCGGCGATAGGCTTAGAACCGCTTGGCAAGCGCACACGCAGCGCTTGAATAGCTCAGGGCCCAGCTAAGCACCGGAAGTTAAGCGAGAATCCCCCCCCCCCACACAGCAGCATGGCATCGATGGCAGAGCAGTTCTGCCTTCAAGTCGAGGCGGAAAACCATGACGAGGCATGGTTGGATCGGCAGCTGCAGGCGTTGTTCTCTGTGAAACCAGCACGTGGCACTAAGGCTGCTCCCCACGGGAAGGGGAAGCAGAGGGCGCTGCAGCACAACGCGTCAGGCGACAGTCCCCAGGCAGCATTGCGCGCAAGACAGGCGGCAGGCAGAGAGACCACGCTCCACAGGAAAGGAGCGCGGAGGGTGCTGCAGTGCAAGGCGGCAGGCGAAGTTCAGCATCCGCACGCAGGGCGGCAGCCCTCGGTCACGGTACCGCGAGGCAGGGCGTCACAGCGGCCAGGTCGGGCCTCAGCGATGGTGGGGAGGACTTCGACTGCTGGGACGCAGGTGTGTGGGCGCACGTGGGTATTGGCGCACGTGGTTGCGTGCGAGTGTATGGGCGCGCGTAGATGCGCGCGTGTATAGCTGCTCCCCACGGGAAGGGGAAGCAGAGGGCGCTGCAGCACAACGCGTCAGGCGACAGTCCCCAGGCAGCATTGCGCGCTAGATAGGCGGCAGGCAGAGAGGCCGCGCTCCACAGGAAAGGAGCGCGGAGGGTGCTGCAGTGCAAGGCGGCAGGCGAAGTTCAGCAACCGCACGCAGGGCGGCAGCCCTCGGTCATGGTACCGCGAGGCAGGGCGTCACAGCGGCCAGGTCGGGCCTCAGCGATGGTGGGGAGGACTTCGACAGCTGGGACGCAGGACACGGCGGATCGGCGCGCAGATCGGCCCGCGAAGGAGGGGTGGCGACTTCCAGCCTCCGTGACGCAGAACAGGGCGTCACGGCACGCCACACGGCTGCCCGTTGCTGACGCGGGCGGTGTCACTCAGGATTTTGCCTGCCGAGTCAGCAGGGCCAAGGAGACCAAGACGGCCAACCGCAACCGCGGTTGGTGCCAATGTGTTTCGGAGAGCAGAGAACCCAGCATGGTTCGACTACGTGGAGACGGCATCGGGTGAAGGGAGAACCAAGTCGCGGCCCAGGTCTCTTCCTCAAGAGAGGCCACAATGGCCACGGCCGGATGTCACTGGCACCGCGAATCCCACTCCAGTACCAACAGCCATCAGCCGGACCCCGGTGTCTTTCAATTCTTCAGCCACGGCCGGGGTCAGGGGCACGGTAGCGGACCCACCCGGCAGCATCACGCACTGCACAGATGGTGGAACAGCCCCGGCGGGCGGTTGATGGGGACACGCTGTGGAAGGTACGGCATATGGCGTATCGGGTAATGGTAAGGAGTCGCGTTTAGGGCGGCATCGAGGAGATAGGGCAAGGCGTCAAGGCTTGCAGTGTGCGACACAGAGCGAGCAAGAGAGGAGGCGTGGCCCAGTCCACTGCCAGGGTTTATTCCCCAGGGGTCGCTGAGGGCGGGTAAGAAGCCTGCAGCAGTAAAAAAGGCGAAATCCCAGATAGCGCGGGGCAAAGGCGGCCTGCGGCTCCGGAGGTGGGTATGTCCGGGACCGGGTGAGGGATAGTGCAGCGAAAAAAGCGATTCTCAGGGCATCTTTAAAAACCATGGCAAGTTGAGTAACTACTGCTCCAGGCGCGATTGGCAGCCCCAGGTAAATGGTAAGGACAGGCTGAGCTGGTAGAGGAGCATGGGTCCCGCTGCTAGGCATGCCAGGCGGGATAGACTTATTTCAGTTTCCGGGAGGGCTTCGAGAGGGTCTGGAGGGTTGGCGGTACGGGCCTAGTTTAAGGGGGGTTAAATAGGCCCGTCGGTGGCGGCTCTTGGGGGGTAGGTGCTTGTTCTTGCCAAACTGGGAGCTGGGCCGTTTGAGCCCGGGGGGAGTACGAGTGGGCAAGGTCAGTTATCCATGACCTCGAGAGCCCGCTCGCGTAGGGGACATGAGGTCAGCGGTTCGAGGGCCGGCTGACCGTCCCCTCCCCCTCCTGACAAAGGAGCACACTCTGGCAGGGAGTGCATTTACCCCATTAGGTTTTCTGTATAAATAAATAGCCGCGGCCATTTTACCTCCAGCTCCCGTTTCCTGTCTTTATTTGTATGTTGCATGTGGGTACAAGGCGGGGGGAGAGGGGAACCGCCTGGAACCTCCCTGGTCAAGCGGCACCCCCTAGCCATAGGCGGGGGGGCTTCATGACCGGGGGGGGTCCGGCCTTCCCCTCGCTGGCCCGCCCCCACACCTCCCTCCCCAGCACAGGGGAGGAGTTCATGGAAGGCCTACTTAAGGCCAGGCTGGCGGGCAGCACATCCTCTTTTGCTGCCCGCCAGACGATTTCCCACCCACCCATCCCCTTAGTTAGTGATTGCAATCATGTAATGAACGGCAGCAGAAGGTTGAGCAGGGCAGGGTATTCCCAGGAATGTGGACATATGCATTGTATGCCGTGTTAATGGTTCTTTGTTCCGTTACAGCACGAACAGCTGATACTGTGCTGAGTGGAAGGACGAGGTTCCGAGCAGGAGGGGTCATTGTCCAGTTTTGCCTTTGTCGCGGCGGCTCTTGGGGGGTAGGTGCTTGTTCTTGCCAGACTGGGAGCTGGGCCGTTTGAGCCCGGGGGGAGTACGAGTGGGCAAGGTCAGTTATCCATGACCTCGAGAGCCCGCTCGCGTAGGGGACACGAGGTCAGCGGTTCGAGGGCCGGCTGACCGTCCCCTCCCCCTCCTGACAAAGGAGCACACTCTGGCAGGGAGTGCATTTACCCCATTAGGTTTTCTGTATAAATAAATAGCCGCGGCCATTTTACCTCCAGCTCCCGTTTCCTGTCTTTATTTGTACGTTGCATGTGGGTACAAGGCGGGGGGAGAGGGGAACCGCCTGGAACCTCCCTGGTCAAGTTCCACTGTGTTTTGAACAACGGACCTTCTGCGTGTTAAGCAGATGTGATAACCACTACACTATGGAACTCTTAAAATTATTTCCTGAAACAGCTTTTCTGTCCGCAAGAAAGCACATCAGATTCATTTGTGTGTGCTCGGAACCTTGCTTAAATTGAGCTTACGTTTTCTGTTTAATAATATATATTTCAAAAAGTACACTTGAACAAAAAAGAATCTTACTCTATTTGGTAAAGAAAAAATTTCTGAAAGGATACTAAAACCATATCCAATATTTCTGGATTCAAGATTTCCGTTGCCGTCACAATATCGTGTTTGAAAACGTACCTTTATCCATAAAAGACAAGACAATTACATAGTTCCACTGGGTTTTGAACCCAGGACCTTCTGCGGGTTAAGCAGACATGATAACCACTACACTATGGAACTCTTAAAAATGTTTTCTGAAACAGCTTTTCAACCCGCAAGAAAGCACATCAGATTCATTTGTGTTTGCTCGAAATCTTGCTTAAATTGAGCTTACGTTTTCTGTTTAATAATATATATTTCAAAAAGTACACTTGAACAAACATGAATCTTACTCTATTTGGTAAAGATAAAATTGTATGAAAGGATTCTAAAACCATAACCAATATTTCTGGATTCAAGATTTCTGTTGCCGTCACAATACAGCAGCGGCAGCTCTTATTCGAGCAAAAGCCGCCGGCTGCATGCGTCTGGGAAGCGGGTAGCCGCGGCGCGTGGCGGCGCACTGTGACGTCACAGTAACATGCGCGCCCGGCTTCCCCGTCTTCCCCGGCTTCCCCAGGCTTCCCCGACACCCCTGGAGATCAAATTAGGGTAAGTGGGGGTGCGGGGAAGCAGAGGGGCAGAGCAGAAGCCGGGTTCGTGGTCCGGAAGGGGGGGTAATTGAGCGCGAAGTGGAGGGGGGGTGCGTGGGGGAAACGCGGCGGCGCGCGTTTTTTACTGGCGGCAGCTGGGGTAGATCCCGGCATGCCGCCGGCATTTACTTCAATAAAGTATGTCGCTACTGTATCTTGTTTGAAAACGTACATTTATGCATTAAAGACCAGACAACTACATAGTTCCACTGGGTTTTTAACCCAGGACCTTCTGCGTGTTAAGCAGACGTGATAACTCTACACTATGGAACTCTTAAAAATGTTTTCTGAAACAGCATTTCAGTCCGCAAAAAAGAACATCAGATTAATTTGTGTGTGCTTGAAATCTTGCTTAAATTGAGCTAACGTTTTCTGTTTAATAATATATATTTAATAAAGTACACTTGAACAAACAAGAATCTTACTCTATTTCGTAAAGAAAAAACTGTCTGAAAGGATACTAAAACCAAATCCAATATTTCTGGATTCAAGATTTTCGTTGCCGTTACAATATCTTGTTTTCGAAAACGTACATTTATGCATAAAAGACAAGACAACTACATAGTTCCACTGGGTTTTGAACCCAGGACCTTCTGCGGGTTAAGCAGACGTGATAACCACTACACTATGGAACTCTTAAAAATGTTTTCTGAACAGCTTTTCTGTCCGCAAGAAAGCACATCAGATTCATTTGTGTGTGCTCAAAATCTTGCTTAAATTGAGCTTACGTTTTCTGTTTAATAATATATATTTCAAAAAGTACACTTGAACAAACAAGAATCTTACTCTATTTGGTAAAGAAAAAATTGTATGAAAGGATTTTAAAACCATAACCAATATTTCTGGATTCAAGATTTCTGTTGCCGTCACAATATCTTGTTTGAAAACGTACATTTATGCATAAAAGACAAGACAACTACATAGTTCCACTGTGTTTTGAACAACGGACCTTCTGCGTGTTAAGCAGATGTGATAACCACTACACTATGGAACTCTTAAAAATGTTTTCTGAAACAGCTTTTCTGTCCGCAAGAAAGCACATCAGATTCATTTGTGTGTGCTCGAAATCTTGCTTAAATTGAGCTTACGTTTTCTGTTAATTAATATAAATTTCAAAAAGTACACTTGAACAAACAAGAATCTTACTCTATTTGGTAAAGAAAAAATTGTCTGAAAGGATACTAAAACCATATCCAATATTTCTGGATTCAAGATTTCCTTTGCCGTCACAATATCTTGTTTGAAAACGTACATTTATGCATAAAAGACAAGACAACTACATAGTTCCACTGGGTTTTGAACCCAGGACCTTCTGCGTGTGAAGCAGACGTGATAACCACTACACTATGGAACTCTTAAAATTGTACCCTGCAACAGCTTTTCTGTCCGCAAGAAAGCACATCAGATTCATTTGTAAGTGCACGAAACCTTGCTTAAATTGAGCTTACGTTTTCTGTTTAATAATATATATTTCAAAAAGTACACTTGAACAAACAAGAATCTTACTCTTTTTGGTAAAGAAAAAATTGTCTGAAAGGATACTAAAACCATAACCAATATTTCTGGATTCAAGATTTCTGTTGCCGTCACAATATCTTGTTTGAAAACGTACAGTTATGCATAAAAGACAAGACAACTACATAGTTCCACTGTGTTTTGAACAACGGACCTTCTGCGTGTTAAGCAGATGTGATAACCACTACACTATGGAACTCTTAAAATTATTTCCTGAAACAGCTTTTCTGTCCGCAAGAAAGCACATCAGATTAATTTGTGTGTGCTCGGAACCTTGCTTAAATTGAGCTTACGTTTTCTGTTTAATAATATATATTTCAAAAAGTACACTTGAACAAACAAGAATCTTACTCTATTTGGTAAAGAAAAAATTGTCTGAAAGGATTCTAAAACCATAACCCATATTTCTGGATTCAAGATTTCCGTATTCAAGATTTCCGTTGCCGTCACAATATCGTGTTTGAAAACGTACATTTATCCATAAAAGACAAGACAATTACATAGTTCCACTGGGTTTTGAACCCAGGACCTTCTGCGTGTGAAGCACACGTGATAACCACTACACTATGGAACTCTTAAAATTGTTTCCTGAAAAAGCTTTTCTGTCCGCAAGAAAGCACATCAGATTCATTTGTGTGTGATCAAAATCATGCTTAAATTGAGCTTACGTTTTCTGTTTAATAAAATATATTTCAAAAAGTACACTTGAACAAACAAGAATCTTACTCTATTTGGTAAAGAAAATTTTTTCTGAAAGGATACTAAAACCATATCCAATATTTCTGGATTCAAGATTTCCGTTGCCGTTACAATATCTTGTTTGAAAACGTACATTTATGCATAAAAGACCGACAACTACATAGTTCCACTGTGTTTTGAACAACGGACCTTCTGCGTGTTAAGCAGATGTGATAACCACTACACTATGGAAATCTTAAAATTGTTTCCTGAAACAGCTTTTCTGTCCGCAAGAAAGCACATCAGATTCATTTGTGTGTGCTTGAAATCTTGCTAAATTGAGCTTACGTTTTCTGTTTAATAATATATATTTCAAGAAGTACACTTGAACAAACAAGAATCTTACACTATTTAGTAAAGAAAAAATTGTCTGAAAAGATACTAAAACCATAACCCATATTTCTGGATTCAAGATTTCCGTTGCCGTCACAATATCGTGTATGAAAACGTACATTTATGCATAAAAGACAAGACACCTACATAGTTCCACTGGGTTTTGAACCCAGGACCTTCTGCGTGTGAAGCAGACGTGATAACCACTACACTGTGGAATTCTTAAAGTTGTTTCCTGAAACAGCTTTTCTGTCCGCAAGAAAGCACATCAGATTCATTTGTAAGTGCTCGAAATCTTGCTTAAATTGAGCTTACGTTTTCTGTTTAATAAAATATATTTCAAAAAGTAAACTTGAACAAACAAGAATATTACTCTATTTGGTAAAGAAAAAATTGTCTGAAAGGATTCTAAAATCATAACCAATATTTCTGTATTCAAGATTTCTGTTGCCGTCACAATATCTTGTTTGAAAACGTACATTTAAGCATAGAAGACAAGACAACTACATAGTTCCACTGTGTTTTGAACAACGGACCTTCTAAGTGTTAAGCAGATGTGATAACCACTACACTATGGAACTCTTAAAATTGTTTCCTGAAACAGCTTTTCTATCCGCAAGAAAGCACATCAGATTCATTTGTATGTGCACGAAACCTTGCTTAAATTGAGCTTACGTTTTCTGTTTAATAATATATATTTTAAAAAGTACACTTGAACAAACAAGAATCTTACTCTATTTGGTAAAGAAAAAATTGTCTGAAAGGATACTAAAACCATAACCAATATTTCTGGATTCAAGATTTCTGTTGCCGTCACAATATCTTGTTTGAAAACGTACATTTATGCATAAAAGACAAGACAACTACATAGTTCCACTGTGTTTTGAACAACGAACCTTCTGAGTGTTAAGCAGATGTGATAACCACTACACTATGGAACTCTTAAAATTATTTCCTGAAACAGCTTGTCTGTCCGCAAGAAAGCACATCAGATTCATTTGTATGTGCACGAAACCTTGCTTAAATTGAGCTTACGTTTTCTGTTTAATAATATATATATTTCATAAAGTACACTTGAACAAACAAGAATCTTACTCTATTTGGTAAAGAAAAAATTGTATGAAAGGATTCTAAAACCATAACCAATATTTCTGGATTCAAGATTTCTGTTGCCGTCACAATATCTTGTTTGAAAACGTACATTTAGGCATAAAAGACAAGACAACTACATAGTTCCACTGTGTTTTGAACAACTGACCTTCTGCGTGTTAAGCAGACGTGATAACCACTTCACTATGGAACTCTTAAAAATGTTTTCTGAAACAGCATTTCAGTCCGCAAAAAAGCACATCAGATTAATTTGTGTGTGCTTGAAATCTTGCTTAAATTGAGCTAACGTTTGCTGTTTAATAATATATATTTAATAAAGTACACTTGAACAAACAAGAATCTTACTGTATTTCTTAAAGAAAAAACTGTCTGAAAGGATACTAAAACCATATCCAATATTTCTGGATTCAAGATTTTCGTTGCCGTTACAATATCTTGTTTTCGAAAACGTACATTTATGCATAAAAGACCATACAACTACATAGTTCCACTGGGTTTTGAACCCAGGACCTTCTGCGGTTTAAGCAGACGTGATAACCACTACACTATGGAACTCTTAAAAATGTTTTCTGAAACAGCTTTTCTGTCCGCAAGAAAGCACATCAGATTCATTTGTGTGTGCTCGAAATCTTGCTTAAATTGAGTTTACGTTTTCTGTTTAATAATATATATTTCAAAAAGTACACTTGAACAAACAAGAATCTTACTCTATTTGGTAAAGAAAATATTGTATGAAAGGATACTAAAACCATATCCAATATTTCTGGATTCAAGATTTCCTTTGCCGTCACAATATCTTGTTTGAAAACGTACATTTATGCATAAAAGAGAAGACAACTACATAGTTCCACTGGGTTTTGAACCCAGGACCTTCTGCGTGTGAAGCCCACGTGATAACCACTACACTATGAAACTCTTAAAATGTTTCCTGAGACAGCTTTTCTGTCCGCAAGAAAGCACATCAGATTCATTTGTGTGTGCTCAAAATCATGCTTAAATTGAGCTAACGTTTTCTGTTTAATAAAATATATTTCAAAAAGTAAACTTGAACAAACAAGAATATTACTCTATTTGGTAAAGATAAAATTGTCTGAAAGGATTCTAAAACCATAACCAATATTTGTGGATTCAAGATTTCGGTTGCCGTCACAATATCTTGTTTGAAAACGTACATTTAAGCATAAAAGACCAGACAACTACATAGTTCTACTGTGTTTTGAACAACGGATCTTCTCCGTGTTAAGCAGATGTGATAACCACTACACTATGGAACTCTTAAAATTGTTTCCTGAAACAGCTTTTCTGTCCGCAAGAAAGCACATCAGATTCATTTGTAAGTGCACGAAACCTTGCTTAAATTGAGCTTACGTTTTCTGTTTAATAATATATTTTTCAAAAAGTACACTTGAACAAACAAGAATCTTACTCTATTTGGTAAAGAAAAAATTGTCTGAAAGGATACTAAAACCATAACCAATATTTCTGGATTCAAGATTTCTGTTGCCGTCACAATATCTTGTTTGAAAACGTACATTTATGCATAAAAGACAAGACAACTACATAGTTCCACTGTGTTTTGAACAACGGACCTTCTGCGTGTTAAGCAGATGTGATAACCACTACACTATGGAACTCATAAAATTATTTCCTGAAACAGCTTTTCTGTCCGCAAGAAAGTACATCAGATTCATTTGTGTGTGCTCGGAACCTTTCTTAAATTGAGCTTACGTTTTCTGTTTAATAATATATATTTCAAAAAGTACACTTGAACAAAAAAGAATCTTACTCTATTTGGTAAAGAAAAAATTTCTGAAAGGATACTAAAACCATATCCAATATTTCTGGATTCAAGATTTCCGTTGCCGTCACAATATCGTGTTTGAAAACGTACATTTATGCATAAAAGACAAGACAACTACATAGTTCCACTGTGTTTTGAACAACGAACCTTCTGAGTGTTAAGCAGATGTGATAACCACTACACTATGGAACTCTTAAAATTATTTCCTGAAACAGCTTGTCTGTCCGCAAGAAAGCACATCAGATTCATTTGTATGTGCACGAAACCTTGCTTAAATTGAGCTTACATTTTCTGTTTAATAATATATATTTCATAAAGTACACTTGAACAAACAAGAATCTTACTCTATTTGGTAAAGAAAAAATTGTATGAAAGGATTCTAAAACCATAACCAATATTTCTGGATTCAAGATTTCTGTTGCCGTCACAATATCTTGTTTGAAAACGTACATTTAGGCATAAAAGACAAGACAACTACATAGTTCCGCTGTGTTTTGAACAACTGACCTTCTGCGTGTTAAGCAGACGTGATAACCACTACACTATGGAACTCTTAAAAATGTTTTCTGAAACAGCATTTCAGTCCGCAAAAAAGCACATCAGATTAATTTGTGTGTGCTTGAAATCTTGCTTAAATTGAGCTAACGTTTTCTGTTTAATAATATATATTTAATAAAGTACACTTGAACAAACAAGAATCTTACTCTATTTCGTAAAGAAAAAACTGTCTGAAAGGATACTAAAACCATATCCAATATTTCTGGATTCAAGATTTTCGTTGCCGTTACAATATCTTGTTTTCGAAAACGTACATTTATGCTTAAAAGACCAGACAACTACATAGTTCCACTGTGTTTTGAACAACGAACCTTCTGAGTGTTAAGCAGATGTGATAACCACTACACTATGGAACTCTTAAAATTATTTCCTGAAACAGCTTGTCTGTCCGCAAGAAAGCACATCAGATTCATTTGTATGTGCACGAAACCTTGCTTAAATTGAGCTTACATTTTCTGTTTAATAATATATATTTCATAAAGTACACTTGAACAAACAAGAATCTTACTCTATTTGGTAAAGAAAAAATTGTATGAAAGGATTCTAAAACCATAACCAATATTTCTGGATTCAAGATTTCTGTTGCCGTCACAATATCTTGTTTGAAAACGTACATTTAGGCATAAAAGACAAGACAACTACATAGTTCCGCTGTGTTTTGAACAACTGACCTTCTGCGTGTTAAGCAGACGTGATAACCACTACACTATGGAACTCTTAAAAATGTTTTCTGAAACAGCATTTCAGTCCGCAAAAAAGCACATCAGATTAATTTGTGTGTGCTTGAAATCTTGCTTAAATTGAGCTAACGTTTTCTGTTTAATAATATATATTTAATAAAGTACACTTGAACAAACAAGAATCTTACTCTATTTCGTAAAGAAAAAACTGTCTGAAAGGATACTAAAACCATATCCAATATTTCTGGATTCAAGATTTTCGTTGCCGTTACAATATCTTGTTTTCGAAAACGTACATTTATGCTTAAAAGACCAGACAACTACATAGTTCCACTGGGTTTTGAACCCAGGACCTTCTGCGGGTTAAGCAGACGTGATAACCACTACACTATGGAACTCTTAAAAATGTTTTCTGAAACAGCTTTTCTGTCCGCAAGAAAGCACATCAGATTCATTTGTGTGTGCTCGAAATCTTGCTTAAATTGAGCTTACGTTTTCTGTTTAATAATATATATTTCAAAAAGTACACTTGAACAAACAAGAATCTTACTCTATTTGGTAAAGAAAAAATTGTATGAAAGAATGGTAAAATCATAACCCATATTTCTGGATTCAAGATTTCCGTTGCCGTCACAATATCTTGTTTGAAAACGTACATTTATGCATAAATTACATGACAACTACATAGTTCCACTGGGTTTTGAACCCAGGACCTTCTGCGTGTTAAGCAGATGTGATAACCACTACACTATGGAACTCTTAAAAATGTTTTCTGAAACAGCTTTTCTGTCCGCAAGAAAGCACATCAGATTCATTTGTGTGTGCTCGAAATCTTGCTTAAATTGAGCTTACGTTTTCTGTTTAATAATATAAATTTCAAAAAGTACACTTGAACAAACAAGAATCTTACTCTATTTGGTAAAGAAAAAATTGTCTGAAAGGATACTAAAACCATATCCAATATTTCTGGATTCAAGATTTCCTTTGCCGTCACAATATCTTGTTTGAAAACGTACATTTATGCATAAAAGACAAGACAACTACATAGTTCCACTGGGTTTTGAACCCAGGACCTTCTGCGTGTGAAGCAGACGTGATATACACTACACTATGAAACTCTTGAAATGTTTCCTGAGACAGCTTTTCTGTCCGCAAGAAAGCACATCAGATTATTTGTGTGTGCTCAAAATCATGCTTAAATTGAGCTAACGTTTTCTGTTTAATAATATATATTTCAAAAAGTACACTTGAACAAACAAGAATCTTACTCTATTTGGTAAAGAAAAAATTGTCTGAAAGGATACTAAAACCATAACCAATATTTCTGGATTCAAGATTTCTGTTGCCGTCACAATATCTTGTTTGAAAACGTACATTTATGCATAAAAGACAAGACAACTACATAGTTCCACTGTGTTTTGAACAACGGACCTTCTGCGTGTTAAGCAGATGTGATAACCACTACACTTTGGTACTCTTAAAATTATTTCCTGAAACAGCTTTTCTGTCCGCAAGAAAGCACATCAGATTAATTTGTGTGTGCTCGGAACCTTGCTTAAATTGAGCTTACGTTTTCTGTTTAATAATATATATTTCAAAAAGTACACTTGAACAAACAAGAATCTTACTCTATTTGGTAAAGAAAAAATTGTCTGAAAGGATTCTAAAACCATAACCCATATTTCTGGATTCAAGATTTCCGTATTCAAGATTTCCGTTGCCGTCACAATATCGTGTTTGAAAACGTACATTTATCCATAAAAGACAAGACAATTACATAGTTCCACTGGGTTTTGAAACCAGGACCTTCTGCGTGTGAAGCACACGTGATAACCACTACACTATGGAACTCTTAAAATTGTTTCCTGAAAAAGCTTTTCTGTCCGCAAGAAAGCACATCAGATTCATTTGTGTGTGATCAAAATCATGCTTAAATTGAGCTTACGTTTTCTGTTTAATAAAATATATTTCAAAAAGTACACTTGAACAAACAAGAATCTTACTCTATTTGGTAAAGAAAATTTTTTCTGAAAGGATACTAAAACCATATCCAATATTTCTGGATTCAAGATTTCCGTTGCCGTTACAATATCTTGTTTGAAAACGTACATTTATGCATAAAAGACCGACAACTACATAGTTCCACTGTGTTTTGAACAACGGACCTTCTGCGTGTTAAGCAGATGTGATAACCACTACACTATGGAAATCTTAAAATTGTTTCCTGAAACAGCTTTTCTGTCCGCAAGAAAGCACATCAGATTCATTTGTGTGTGCTTGAAATCTTGCTAAATTGAGCTTACGTTTTCTGTTTAATAATATATATTTCAAGAAGTACACTTGAACAAACAAGAATCTTACACTATTTAGTAAAGAAAAAATTGTCTGAAAAGATACTAAAACCATAACCCATATTTCTGGATTCAAGATTTCCGTTGCCGTCACAATATCGTGTATGAAAACGTACATTTATGCATAAAAGACAAGACACCTACATAGTTCCACTGGGTTTTGAACCCAGGACCTTCTGCGTGTGAAGCAGACGTGATAACCACTACACTGTGGAATTCTTAAAGTTGTTTCCTGAAACAGCTTTTCTGTCCGCAAGAAAGCACATCAGATTCATTTGTAAGTGCTCGAAATCTTGCTTAAATTGAGCTTACGTTTTCTGTTTAATAAAATATATTTCAAAAAGTAAACTTGAACAAACAAGAATATTACTCTATTTGGTAAAGAAAAAATTGTCTGAAAGGATTCTAAAATCATAACCAATATTTCTGTATTCAAGATTTCTGTTGCCGTCACAATATCTTGTTTGAAAACGTACATTTAAGCATAGAAGACAAGACAACTACATAGTTCCACTGTGTTTTGAACAACGGACCTTCTAAGTGTTAAGCAGATGTGATAACCACTACACTATGGAACTCTTAAAATTGTTTCCTGAAACAGCTTTTCTATCCGCAAGAAAGCACATCAGATTCATTTGTATGTGCACGAAACCTTGCTTAAATTGAGCTTACGTTTTCTGTTTAATAATATATATTTTAAAAAGTACACTTGAACAAACAAGAATCTTACTCTATTTGGTAAAGAAAAAATTGTCTGAAAGGATACTAAAACCATAACCAATATTTCTGGATTCAAGATTTCTGTTGCCGTCACAATATCTTGTTTGAAAACGTACATTTATGCATAAAAGACAAGACAACTACATAGTTCCACTGTGTTTTGAACAACGAACCTTCTGAGTGTTAAGCAGATGTGATAACCACTACACTATGGAACTCTTAAAATTATTTCCTGAAACAGCTTGTCTGTCCGCAAGAAAGCACATCAGATTCATTTGTATGTGCACGAAACCTTGCTTAAATTGAGCTTACGTTTTCTGTTTAATAATATATATATTTCATAAAGTACACTTGAACAAACAAGAATCTTACTCTATTTGGTAAAGAAAAAATTGTATGAAAGGATTCTAAAACCATAACCAATATTTCTGGATTCAAGATTTCTGTTGCCGTCACAATATCTTGTTTGAAAACGTACATTTAGGCATAAAAGACAAGACAACTACATAGTTCCACTGTGTTTTGAACAACTGACCTTCTGCGTGTTAAGCAGACGTGATAACCACTTCACTATGGAACTCTTAAAAATGTTTTCTGAAACAGCATTTCAGTCCGCAAAAAAGCACATCAGATTAATTTGTGTGTGCTTGAAATCTTGCTTAAATTGAGCTAACGTTTGCTGTTTAATAATATATATTTAATAAAGTACACTTGAACAAACAAGAATCTTACTGTATTTCTTAAAGAAAAAACTGTCTGAAAGGATACTAAAACCATATCCAATATTTCTGGATTCAAGATTTTCGTTGCCGTTACAATATCTTGTTTTCGAAAACGTACATTTATGCATAAAAGACCATACAACTACATAGTTCCACTGGGTTTTGAACCCAGGACCTTCTGCGGTTTAAGCAGACGTGATAACCACTACACTATGGAACTCTTAAAAATGTTTTCTGAAACAGCTTTTCTGTCCGCAAGAAAGCACATCAGATTCATTTGTGTGTGCTCGAAATCTTGCTTAAATTGAGTTTACGTTTTCTGTTTAATAATATATATTTCAAAAAGTACACTTGAACAAACAAGAATCTTACTCTATTTGGTAAAGAAAATATTGTATGAAAGGATACTAAAACCATATCCAATATTTCTGGATTCAAGATTTCCTTTGCCGTCACAATATCTTGTTTGAAAACGTACATTTATGCATAAAAGAGAAGACAACTACATAGTTCCACTGGGTTTTGAACCCAGGACCTTCTGCGTGTGAAGCCCACGTGATAACCACTACACTATGAAACTCTTAAAATGTTTCCTGAGACAGCTTTTCTGTCCGCAAGAAAGCACATCAGATTCATTTGTGTGTGCTCAAAATCATGCTTAAATTGAGCTAACGTTTTCTGTTTAATAAAATATATTTCAAAAAGTAAACTTGAACAAACAAGAATATTACTCTATTTGGTAAAGATAAAATTGTCTGAAAGGATTCTAAAACCATAACCAATATTTGTGGATTCAAGATTTCGGTTGCCGTCACAATATCTTGTTTGAAAACGTACATTTAAGCATAAAAGACCAGACAACTACATAGTTCTACTGTGTTTTGAACAACGGATCTTCTCCGTGTTAAGCAGATGTGATAACCACTACACTATGGAACTCTTAAAATTGTTTCCTGAAACAGCTTTTCTGTCCGCAAGAAAGCACATCAGATTCATTTGTAAGTGCACGAAACCTTGCTTAAATTGAGCTTACGTTTTCTGTTTAATAATATATTTTTCAAAAAGTACACTTGAACAAACAAGAATCTTACTCTATTTGGTAAAGAAAAAATTGTCTGAAAGGATACTAAAACCATAACCAATATTTCTGGATTCAAGATTTCTGTTGCCGTCACAATATCTTGTTTGAAAACGTACATTTATGCATAAAAGACAAGACAACTACATAGTTCCACTGTGTTTTGAACAACGGACCTTCTGCGTGTTAAGCAGATGTGATAACCACTACACTATGGAACTCATAAAATTATTTCCTGAAACAGCTTTTCTGTCCGCAAGAAAGTACATCAGATTCATTTGTGTGTGCTCGGAACCTTTCTTAAATTGAGCTTACGTTTTCTGTTTAATAATATATATTTCAAAAAGTACACTTGAACAAAAAAGAATCTTACTCTATTTGGTAAAGAAAAAATTTCTGAAAGGATACTAAAACCATATCCAATATTTCTGGATTCAAGATTTCCGTTGCCGTCACAATATCGTGTTTGAAAACGTACATTTATGCATAAAAGACAAGACAACTACATAGTTCCACTGTGTTTTGAACAACGAACCTTCTGAGTGTTAAGCAGATGTGATAACCACTACACTATGGAACTCTTAAAATTATTTCCTGAAACAGCTTGTCTGTCCGCAAGAAAGCACATCAGATTCATTTGTATGTGCACGAAACCTTGCTTAAATTGAGCTTACATTTTCTGTTTAATAATATATATTTCATAAAGTACACTTGAACAAACAAGAATCTTACTCTATTTGGTAAAGAAAAAATTGTATGAAAGGATTCTAAAACCATAACCAATATTTCTGGATTCAAGATTTCTGTTGCCGTCACAATATCTTGTTTGAAAACGTACATTTAGGCATAAAAGACAAGACAACTACATAGTTCCGCTGTGTTTTGAACAACTGACCTTCTGCGTGTTAAGCAGACGTGATAACCACTACACTATGGAACTCTTAAAAATGTTTTCTGAAACAGCATTTCAGTCCGCAAAAAAGCACATCAGATTAATTTGTGTGTGCTTGAAATCTTGCTTAAATTGAGCTAACGTTTTCTGTTTAATAATATATATTTAATAAAGTACACTTGAACAAACAAGAATCTTACTCTATTTCGTAAAGAAAAAACTGTCTGAAAGGATACTAAAACCATATCCAATATTTCTGGATTCAAGATTTTCGTTGCCGTTACAATATCTTGTTTTCGAAAACGTACATTTATGCTTAAAAGACCAGACAACTACATAGTTCCACTGTGTTTTGAACAACGAACCTTCTGAGTGTTAAGCAGATGTGATAACCACTACACTATGGAACTCTTAAAATTATTTCCTGAAACAGCTTGTCTGTCCGCAAGAAAGCACATCAGATTCATTTGTATGTGCACGAAACCTTGCTTAAATTGAGCTTACATTTTCTGTTTAATAATATATATTTCATAAAGTACACTTGAACAAACAAGAATCTTACTCTATTTGGTAAAGAAAAAATTGTATGAAAGGATTCTAAAACCATAACCAATATTTCTGGATTCAAGATTTCTGTTGCCGTCACAATATCTTGTTTGAAAACGTACATTTAGGCATAAAAGACAAGACAACTACATAGTTCCGCTGTGTTTTGAACAACTGACCTTCTGCGTGTTAAGCAGACGTGATAACCACTACACTATGGAACTCTTAAAAATGTTTTCTGAAACAGCATTTCAGTCCGCAAAAAAGCACATCAGATTAATTTGTGTGTGCTTGAAATCTTGCTTAAATTGAGCTAACGTTTTCTGTTTAATAATATATATTTAATAAAGTACACTTGAACAAACAAGAATCTTACTCTATTTCGTAAAGAAAAAACTGTCTGAAAGGATACTAAAACCATATCCAATATTTCTGGATTCAAGATTTTCGTTGCCGTTACAATATCTTGTTTTCGAAAACGTACATTTATGCTTAAAAGACCAGACAACTACATAGTTCCACTGGGTTTTGAACCCAGGACCTTCTGCGGGTTAAGCAGACGTGATAACCACTACACTATGGAACTCTTAAAAATGTTTTCTGAAACAGCTTTTCTGTCCGCAAGAAAGCACATCAGATTCATTTGTGTGTGCTCGAAATCTTGCTTAAATTGAGCTTACGTTTTCTGTTTAATAATATATATTTCAAAAAGTACACTTGAACAAACAAGAATCTTACTCTATTTGGTAAAGAAAAAATTGTATGAAAGAATGGTAAAATCATAACCCATATTTCTGGATTCAAGATTTCCGTTGCCGTCACAATATCTTGTTTGAAAATGTACATTTATGCATAAATTACATGACAACTACATAGTTCCACTGGGTTTTGAACCCAGGACCTTCTGCGTGTTAAGCAGATGTGATAACCACTACACTATGGAACTCTTAAAAATGTTTTCTGAAACAGCTTTTCTGTCCGCAAGAAAGCACATCAGATTCATTTGTGTGTGCTCGAAATCTTGCTTAAATTGAGCTTACGTTTTCTGTTTAATAATATAAATTTCAAAAAGTACACTTGAACAAACAAGAATCTTACTCTATTTGGTAAAGAAAAAATTGTCTGAAAGGATACTAAAACCATATCCAATATTTCTGGATTCAAGATTTCCTTTGCCGTCACAATATCTTGTTTGAAAACGTACATTTATGCATAAAAGACAAGACAACTACATAGTTCCACTGGGTTTTGAACCCAGGACCTTCTGCGTGTGAAGCAGACGTGATATACACTACACTATGAAACTCTTGAAATGTTTCCTGAGACAGCTTTTCTGTCCGCAAGAAAGCACATCAGATTATTTGTGTGTGCTCAAAATCATGCTTAAATTGAGCTAACGTTTTCTGTTTAATAATATATATTTCAAAAAGTACACTTGAACAAACAAGAATCTTACTCTATTTGGTAAAGAAAAAATTGTCTGAAAGGATACTAAAACCATAACCAATATTTCTGGATTCAAGATTTCTGTTGCCGTCACAATATCTTGTTTGAAAACGTACATTTATGCATAAAAGACAAGACAACTACATAGTTCCACTGTGTTTTGAACAACGGACCTTCTGCGTGTTAAGCAGATGTGATAACCACTACACTTTGGTACTCTTAAAATTATTTCCTGAAACAGCTTTTCTGTCCGCAAGAAAGCACATCAGATTAATTTGTGTGTGCTCGGAACCTTGCTTAAATTGAGCTTACGTTTTCTGTTTAATAATATATATTTCAAAAAGTACACTTGAACAAACAAGAATCTTACTCTATTTGGTAAAGAAAAAATTGTCTGAAAGGATACTAAAACCATAACCCATATTTCTGGATTCAAGATTTCCGTATTCAAGATTTCCGTTGCCGTCACAATATCGTGTTTGAAAACGTACATTTATCCATAAAAGACAAGACAATTACATAGTTCCACTGGGTTTTGAACCCAGGACCTTCTGCGTGTGAAGCACACGTGATAACCACTACACTATGGAACTCTTAAAATTGTTTCCTGAAAAAGCTTTTCTGTCCGCAAGAAAGCACATCAGATTCATTTGTGTGTGATCAAAATCATGCTTAAATTGAGCTTACGTTTTCTGTTTAATAAAATATATTTCAAAAAGTACACTTGAACAAACAAGAATCTTACTCTATTTGGTAAAGAAATTTTTTTCTGAAAGGATACTAAAACCATATCCAATATTTCTGGATTCAAGATTTCCGTTGCCGTTACAATATCTTGTTTGAAAACGTACATTTATGCATAAAAGACCGACAACTACATAGTTCCACTGTGTTTTGAACAACGGACCTTCTGCGTGTTAAGCAGATGTGATAACCACTACACTATGGAACTCTTAAAATTGTTTCCTGAAACAGCTTTTCTGTCCGCAAGAAAGCACATCAGATTCATTTGTGTGTGATCAATATCATGCTTAAATTGAGCTTACGTTTTCTGTTTAATAATATATATTTCAAGAAGTACACTTGAACAAACAAGAATCTTACACTATTTAGTAAAGAAAAAATTGTCTGAAAAGATACTAAAACCATAACCCATATTTCTGGATTCAAGATTTCCGTTGCCGTCACAATATCGTGTTTGAAAACGTACATTTATGCATAAAAGACAAGACACCTACATAGTTCCACTGGGTTTTGAACCCAGGACCTTCTGCGTGTGAAGCAGACGTGATAACCACTACACTGTGGAATTCTTAAAATTGTTTCCAGAAACAGCTTTTCTGTCCGCAAGAAAGCACATCAGATTCATTTGTGTGTGCTCGAAATCTTGCTTAAATTGAGCTTACGTTTTCTGTTTAATAAAATATATTTCAAAAAGTAAACTTGAACAAACAAGAATATTACTCTATTTGGTAAAGAAAAAATTGTCTGAAAGGATTCTAAAACCATAACCAATATTTCTGTATTCAAGATTTCTGTTGCCCTCACAATATATTGTTTGAAAACGTACATTTAAGCATAGAAGACAAGACAACTACATTGTTCCACTGTGTTTTGAACAACGGACCTTCTAAGTGTTAAGCAGATGTGATAACCACTACACTATGGAACTCTTAAAATTATTTCCTAAAACAGCTTGTCTGTCCGCAAGAAAGCACATCAGATTCATTTGTATGTGCACGAAACCTTGCTTAAATTGAGCTTACGTTTTCTGTTTAATAATATATATTTCAAAAAGTACACTTGAACAAAAAATAATCTTACTCTATTTGGTAAAGAAAAAATTGTCTGAAAGGATACTAAAACCATATCCAATATTTCTGGATTCAAGATTTCCGTTGCCGTTACAATATCTTGTTTGAAAACGTACATATATGCATAAAAGACCAGACAACTACATAGATCCCCTTTGTTTTCAACAACAGACCTTCTGCTTGTTAAGCAGATGTGATAACCACTACACTATGGAACTCTTAAAATTGTTTCCTGAAACAGCTTTTCTGTCCGCAAGAAAGCACATCAGATTCATTTGTGTGTGATCAATATCATGCTTAAATTGAGCTTACGTTTTCTGTTTAATAAAATATATTTCAAAAAGTAAAGTTGAACAAACAAGAATCTTACTCTATTTGGTAAAGAAAAAATTGTATGAAAGGATTCTAAAACTATAACCAATATTTCTGGATTCAAGAATTCCGTTGCCGTCACAATATCTTGTTTGAAAATAAACATTTAAGCATAAGAGACAAGACAACTACATAATTACACTGAATTTTGAACACAGAACCTTCTGCGTGTGAAGCAGATGTGATAACCACTACACTATGGAACTCTTAAAAATGTTTCCTGAAACAGCTTTTCTGTCCGCAAGAAAGCACATCAGATTCATTTGTGTGTGCTCGAAATCTTGCTTAAATTGAGCTTACGTTTTCTGTTTAATAATATATATTTCAAAAAGTACACTTGAACAAACAAGAATCTTACTCTATTTGGTAAAGAAAAAATTGCCTGAAAGGATTGTAAAACCATAACCAATTTTTCTGAATTCAAGATTTCCGTTGCCGTCACAATATCTTGTGTAGAGTGGCGGCCGAACTGAGTTAGAGGGCCTCATGCAGTAAGCGCCGATAAGGCTTTTTTGGCATTTTCCCGCCAAAATTGGATTTGAGATTCAGTAAGCGCCGATAAGTGCTCAAAATCGGCAGTTTTTCGTGCTGAAAATTTTTTATCGCCATGCGGCTGCCGATAAGCCACTTATCTGTATTTTTCGGCACTTTTAGAAATCGGCTGTATTCAAGTAGCCCCGATCAGCTTTTCGGTGCTGATCGGCACTCAGAAATGGAGATTTTATCGGCAATTGGTCCCGCCAACTAAAGTTGGCAAGTTGGAGGGGATAACGAACGGCAAGGTTGCCGGAACGGCACTTAGAAACAAAACCTCTTCTCTACATCAATGGAGTCAATGGAGCGGGGACTTATAACATTATAGTAGTGTTTACGTTCTATTGCTCATAATACAAATGTGCTTGGCATTACAGTGTCGAGGTCATTCACTTCATCGTGTGACCCCTTACGTTTATTATTTGCATAACATTGTACTTTTATATGTTATGATGATTTGCGTGTCACATTAGTCTTCATGTTATGATTTGTCAAGGGAAAATCCTATACTCAACCCTTAAGGAGCAGCTCACATCATATCAAACATGTTACTTAAGTGTGCTTCAATTTATTATATGATGTACTGTAACACATTTCACACATCTAACACATCCAGCGTATAGTAATGTTGTTATACATCATACAATGCTTGTAATGTATAACGCATGATCAAACGTAAATGTAGCTGTTTGTTTTCATGTTTACATGTACTTTGTGACCTCCCTCTTTTCATGACGTCCGCAATTGGACACTCAATAACATTGCATGTTTACATTGTACACGATGCATTACAATCACTTCATGCTAACTTATACACACATCTAGAATAGTTACTCATTTTTACACGTTTGAAACTTAATCAATAGCAACTATCCTGATGGCATTAAATTATGCATATGCACGTTAGAATTACTTCATGTGAACATGTGTCAATAACATGCCAAATTAGACATGTTGCAACGTAGTTTTTCAACGTCAATGTCATGGTTGTAAACTAATTAGATGACAGAATGTTGCGTTCAGAAGTTGTACATGCATTACACATTCCACAAATACTTTCCAATAAATGCTTGTACAAAGCTTAACGTTACATCATTCTCAAATATCATGATTGCTTGGTGAACACACATAAATAATACTTTTAATTTCAAATGGATACACGTTGGGAGTCAACTACTTGGATATGTTAATGTAACACCTTGCACTTTAGCAAGTCACCTGACATCATCACAAAGGTATTTAAAGGAGGGCAATTACCTGCTCATTGACAGCTGCAGACCTGAAAATGATGCAAATGTTTATGAGACGGAGGAACATTCTATTGCACGAGTGGCTTGCTGATGGAGAGGGTGTCACAGGCCAAGGAAGGGACAGAGGCAGGGACAGTGGCAGGGACAGTGACAGGGACAGGCACGCGGACAGGAGAGGGAGAGGGAGAGATCAAGGGAGAGGGAGAGGGCAAGGAGATGAGAGGAGAAGAGAGAGGAGAGAAGTTGTGCCTCGTCCTCGTTTGTACAAGGAGAGAACCCTGTTAGATGGGATGAGTGAGGAGGAGATTGTAAGTCGCTATCGTTTGAGTTCAGCAGCAATCTTAGCTCTTTATGAAGAGATATGGGGAGATTTAGATTTTGTGACAGCCAGAGATCGTGCAGTCCCTGGGCTTGTTAAAATGCTGTGCTCATTACATTATCTTGCTTCCGTGTCATTCCAGACAATTGTGGGCATAGTGGGCGGGGTCTCGCAATCTACATTCTCGCAGGCCTTTACCCAGTTTCTATGTGCACTCAATAGACGCGCTAGGAATTATATTCATTTTCCTACAGAGCATAAAGAGTGGCTGGAAATCAGGAATGGCTTTTATACCATAGCCGGGATACCATGTGTGATGGGTGCAATCGATTGCACCCATGTTGCTTTGATCCCGCCTAGTCAGAGTGAGCATGCTTACCGCAACCGTAAGCACTACCATTCACTGAATGTACAGGTGGTATGCGATGCCACGATGACGATTATGCATGTGGTAGCCAAATTCCCTGGTTCCAGTCACGATTCCTCTATCCTGAGAAACTCATCAGTCTTCCATGCTTTCGAAGAAGGCTATTTTGGACCTGGTTGGCTGGTGGGTGAGTACATATTATGATGTGTTAACAAACAACTCTTGTTTTTCTAGGAAATGTTGTATGTTATAATGTTAACACTAATTGTTTCATATGTGTGCACGATGGATTATAGGTGACTCAGGATACGGAATTAAGCCGTGGCTGTTGACCCCGGTGCCAAACCCTCAAAGGGAAGCAGAGGAGGGGTACAATGTTGCCCATATATCTACGCGATCCGTCAGAGAGGACATTTGGGCTTCTCAAAACAAGATTTAGGTGTCTCAATGGAACTGGTGGGGCACTTCAATATAAGCCTGCTAAAGTGTCTGATATTATAATTGCATGTTGCATTTTGCACAATGTGGCACTCAGAAATAATGTTCAAACAGAAATATGTCAGGGTTTGGAGGAGGAGCATCCCGTCAATTTACCAGCTGACACTGAGCAAACAGCCAGTGGTGTTGAGACACGTCTGAAAGTCATAAACACATTTTTTTCATGTAAGCAAATACATATATGTTCATAGTACTACATAGATGTATTCATTCTTTGTTATGATAAATACATTTCTCCAAATACCAATCACTTAGGAAACAGATGAATATGGTTCGTTCACCTTTATCTTCTCTGCTGTGTGGACAAATGCATGTCATTCATCAACAGGTTGTATTATACTTCTTACCAATAAAAGTTGTTGTGTGTACGTGAAGAAATAATGTGTACAAAATGTATGTAGATAGAAAAAAAACGAATGGCGCACAGCCAGGGAGTCAGGTGTACAGCAAAATGTTTATATTTATTCAGTGCATGGTAGCAGACAAATTCACCCCTTGGGGGACAAAAGCAGGAACCTCCTACGCGTTTCAGACCAGCAGGTCCTTTATCAAGGAGTCTGGGGTGTGCAGGGATGAGGTGCATTATATACCTAGCTGTTAATAAGGTTAATTGCACGAAGCTGAGTGAAATTACGCCCCACGCCCAGTGCGCATGCGCATGACGTCACCCGGGGCGCCGATCCACCATCCCTAAGGATTCTGGGTATGGACCGCCCCCTGCTGTTGTCCGCGCATGCTCACATCAGACGTGAAGCCAGGGCAACCAGGTTAATCTCTGCCTCCATTTACGCCCATCGTGACGTCACTGCGGACCCGTGATAGGTTGAGGCACATCGCTGCACCACCAATGAATGCGGTGAGCAGACGATGCAGCCCCAATCCCCGAGGCTCCTGCAGGCATCTGTAAATGGACTTCACAAAGAGCAAAGTCTTAGAAAAACATAGAAATAATTGTATACACAGTGCGAGCAAGCTAATAAAAAGTCATTTTCCTAAATGCTCACATTGTGAAGAATACACCTCCTCACTGCACATCCCACAGATACAAAGACATACAGTGTATAAAAACGGACCACAACATTGGTCCATTAATAATAGACGTAGTGTCACAACATCTCACGTCTCACTTAAAATGTACACAAAAACAATATTAAAAGCAAAATAGTATAATCCTAAGACTATTTAACCTAAGTCTTTTTTATGTCTTCAATTGCCTCCAAGGGGAGGAAGAATCAACTGTGTTTATAGCATGTATTCATCAATATACATCCACATAACATAAATTTTAGTTATAGTGAACCATAACAAGTGATGTAAAAAAAATTTGGTAACATTCACATTCATTACTATGATTGAGGGCAACTATGGTTTTTGGGAATGGCCCCTGATGTCTACCATATAAATCATGAAGGCTCAGCAATATACCAGGACATAATACAACTCTGACAGAAATAGTGGCTCTAGTACATCCCATTTAGAGAACAGCATTCTAATAAACTGATAATTATGGCCTAGGATTTCAAGAAATGGCCTAAGTTCCATTCTATGTTTAGACCGCAGGGTGCTCTGGTCTGGAGCATAAAGATCCAGTATGCCTCCCTGCAGTCCAAAAGGTTGAGTAAATCTCCCCCTTTTTCTCTCATGAAGATTTTTTCAATTCCCTGAACTTTTAACCCCCTGATGTCACCTTTTGGGCAAATTGAAAAGTGTTTAGAGACAGGGTGAGATATGTCCCCCTTTTTTATTAATCTGACATGTTCAAGTATCCTGTTCTTGAGGGGTCTGATTGTCCTACCCACGTAATTAATTCCACACCCACAGGTTAGGAGGTAAATCACATATTGTGTATTACAGTTTATAAAAGATTTTATCGGAAATTCCTGATTGGACATACAACCCCTGAAATGTTGTGATGGAGTCATAAACTGACAAATTTTACAGCCTCCACATCTGTATGAGCCTTTTGTTACAAATTTTCTAATAGATGGAGGAGAAGAAGCAACATAACTTGGTGATATACACTACCGACACACTTTATTGAAGTGTGGTCGGTACCGCAAGCCGGGAAATCTCCCGGCTTGCTAGTGGCCGCCCCTCGGCGTGCCGCGCGTCATAGATGCGCGGTCACGCGTCATCGGGAGCGTGCGCCCCCTGCACGCGTGTCCAGGGGCTCCCCGAGGGCGCCCTGGTGTCCCGCGATCGCGGGACAGCGGCAGGGGGTTCCGGGGGACCCGGCGGACCCGGCAGCGGTAGGGAGAGCGCCCCGATCGGAGGGCGCTCTTCCGCTGCTTCGGCGTGCGCCCGTCACACTCGGGCGCGCGCCAGGCTACTGCTGCGGCACAGAACGGGCAAATGCTCGAATAAACTGTGCCGCAGCAGTATAGGTTGCAATGGTTTTCGCTTTACGGTAAACGAAACGGGGGCCCTTCTTAACACAGTCTTTTAGACTCCCATCCATCAGGAGGATGTTCCAATGCTTACGGATTATGTTCTGAACACCCTGACTGCATTTATTGTATTGTGTAATCATAAGGGGAACTTCCTGTTTTGAGATGTCGGTACCTTTATTATTGTTAATAGGTACAACTGCATCCTTACATGGATCACCCTGTCTTATTTTAAAGAGATCCTCCCTGTTAGTTAATGCCACTTCTTGGCGAGTATTAGTTAGGTGCTTCATATTGTATCCCCTCTGTTGGAAGCGGTGGCACAATTCCTCAGACTGACGAGAAAAACCCTCCTCTGTGGAGAAGTTTCTCCTCAGTCTGAGGAATTGGCCCTTAGGTATCCCCCTAATCACAGCAGGTGGGTGACAGCTGTCTGCTCTTAATAACATATTCCTTGAATTGGGTTTTCTAAATGTCTCGGTTTGGATTTGACCTTCAATATCCATGAACAACCGAAGGTTCAGACAGTCAATGTGGTGTGTGTTGATATTGTGAGTGAAAGCTAAATTTAAATCATTGGAGTTAATATATGTAAGGAAATTGTGCAGTGTATCTAAATCCCCATCCCAAATCATAATCAAATCATCGATAAACCTTCTATAAAAAGTGATATATTTCCGAAAAGGATTTGTGCTTGTGAAAATAAAAAGTGACTCCCACCACCCCATAAATAGATTAGCGTACACCGGTGCAAAGCTCGTGCCCATTGCCGTACCCCGTTGCTGAAGATAAAAAGTGTGATCAAATAAGAAATAATTGTGTGTCAGCAGAAATTTTATGGCATCCAAAATAAATGCTGTGTGAAATTGATTGCTATCTGGACCCCCGATAAAGTGATTGACAGCTGCCAAACCCTGATCGTGTCTGATGACTGAATAGAGGGACGTGACGTCCATGGTTACCCAAATAGAATGTGGGCTCCATGTTACATTCCTTAATTTAGTAATGAGATCCCCTGAATCCAACAGAAAGGAGGGTAGATCCCTGACAAAGGATTGCAGGAATTGATCAATGTATTTGGATAAGCCATCTCCCAAAGATCCAATAGACGAAATGATTGGTCTTCCCGGGGGGTCGACCAATGTCTACAATGAGTTCCATTAGTTTGAGACTGCACTGGTCCAATGTTGAAATCCAGTGCTGTTCAAACTGAGGGGTAGTGAACCCAAATGTTGGTACCTTTTTTACACGCAAACCCCTGGGGATCCTCTTATTTAGTATGTAATTTTCCAGGGAAATGATATCCCACCAGGCTCTGATGTTTAAGATTAAAAGTCTCTCCAATCTTTATTTAGAGGAGAAACAGGCACTTTTTTCTTTGCAGAAGAATTATAAGATTGTAATAAAAAATGCCGACAAGGGAGGAGCTGTGGAGGTGCAGAGTAGGGCTGGCTACATCAAGGAGGCCTATCGGCAACTTGGGGATGCCACCACCTACTCTGCACTACCAAGTGATCCCACAGAGGGTTTTTTGGAATCCTATAAAGAATTGCTAGAATTAGGGGTTATCACACAAGTTTTGAGCAAGACGGAAAGTGTATTTTTGGGGAATCCAAATCCGACTATACCAGTCTTTTACCATCTCCCAAAGGTCCATAAGACATTGGTTGACCCCCCGGGGAGACCAATCATTTCGTCTATTGGATCTTTGGGAGATGGCTTATCCAAATACATTGATCAATTCCTGCAATCCTTTGTCAGGGATCTACCCTCCTTTCTGTTGGATTCAGGGGATCTCATTACTAAATTAAGGAATGTAACATGGAGCCCACATTCTATTTGGGTAACCATGGATGTCACGTCCCTCTATTCAGTCATCAGACACGATCAGGGGTTGGCAGCTGTCAATCACTTTATCGGGGGTCCAGATAGCAATCAATTTCACACACAATTATTTCTTATTTGATCACACTTTTTATCTTCAGCAATGGGGTACGGCAATGGGCACGAGCTTTGCACCGGTGTACGCTAATCTATTTATGGCGTGGTGGGAGTCACTTTTTATTTTCACAAGCACAAATCCTTTTCGGAAATATATCACTTTTTATAGAAGGTTTATCGATGATTTGATTATGATTTGGGATGGGGATTTAGATACACTGCACAATTTCCTTACATATATTAACTCCAATGATTTACATTTAGCTTTCACTCACAATATCAACACACACCACATTGACTATCTGGACCTTCAGTTGTTCATTGATATTGAAGGTCAAATCCAAACCGAGACATTTAGAAAACCCAATTCAAGGAATATGTTATTAAGAGCAGACAGCTATCACCCACCTGCTGTGATTAGGGGGATACCTAAGGGCCAATTCCTCAGACTGAGGAGAAACTGCTCCACAGAGGAGGGTTTTTCTCGTCAGTCTGAGGAATTGTGCCACCGCTTCCAACAGAGGGGATACAATATGAAGCACCTAACTAATACTCGCCAAGAAGTGGCGTTAACTAACAGGGAGGATCTCTTTAAAATAATACAGGGTGATCCATGTAAGGATGCAGTTGTAACTATTAACAATAATAAAGGTACCGACATCTCAAAAGAGGAAGTTCCCCTTCTGATTACACAATACAATAAATGCAGTCAGGGTGTTCAGAACATAATCCATAAGCATTGGAACATCCTCATGATGGGTGGGAGTATAAAAGACTGTGTTAAGAAGGGCCCCCGTTTCGTTTACCGTAAAGCGAAAACCATTGCAACCTATATATCACCAAGTTATGTTGCTTCTTCTCCTCCATCTATTAGAAAATTTGTAACAAAAGGCTCATACAGATGTGGAGGCTGTAAAATTTGTCAGTTTATGACTCCATCACAACATTTCAGGGGTTGTATGTCCAATCAGGAATTTCCGATAAAATCTTTTATAAACTGTAATACACAATATGTGATTTACCTCCTAACCTGTGGGTGTGGAATTAATTACGTGGGTAGGACAATCAGACCCCTCAAGAACAGGATACTTGAACATGTCAGATTAATAAAAAAGGGGGACATATCTCACCCCGTCTCTAAACACTTTTCAATTTGCCCAAAAGGTGACATCAGGGGGTTAAAAGTTCAGGGAATTGAAAAAATCTTCATGAGAGAAAGAGGGGGAGATTTACTCAACCTTTTGGACCGCAGGGAGGCATACTGGATCTTTATGCTCCAGACCAGAGCACCCTGCGGTCTAAACATAGAATGGAACTTAGGCCATTTCTTGAAATCCTAGGCCATAATTATCAGTTTATTAGAATGCTGTTCTCTAAATGGGATGTACTAGAGCCACTATTTCTGTCAGAGTTGTATTATGTCCTGGTATATTGCTGAGCCTTCATGATTTATATGGTAGACATCAGGGGCCATTCCCAAAAACCATAGTTGCCCTCAATCATAGTAATCAATGTGAATGTTACCAATTTTTTTTTACATCACTTGTTATGGTTCACTATAACTAAAATTTATGTTATGTGGATGTATATTGATGAATACATGCGATAAACACAGTTGATTCTTCCTCCCCTTGGAGGCAATTGAAGAGATAAAAAGGACTTAGGTTAAATAGTCTTAGGATTATACTATTTTGCTTTTATTATTGTTTTTGTGTACATTTTAAGTGAGACGTGAGATGTTGTGACACTACGTCTATTATTAATGTGGACCAATGTTGTGGTCCGTTTTTATACACTGTATGTCTTTGTATCTGTGGGATGTGCAGTGAGGAGGTGTATTCTTCACAATGTGAGCATTTAGGAAAATGACTTTTTATTAGCTTGCTCGCACTGTGTATACAATTATTTCTATGTTTTCCTAAGACTTTGCTCTTTGTGAAGTCCATTTACAGATGCCTGCAGGAGCCTCGGTGATTGGGGCTGCATCGTCTGCTCACCGCATTCATTGGTGGTGCAGCTATGTGCCTCAACCTATCACGGGTCCGCAGTGACATCACGATGGGCGTAAATGGAGGCAGAGATTAACCTGGTTGCCCTGGCTTCACGTCTGATGTGAGCATGCGCGGACGACAGCAGGGGGCGGTCCATACCCAGAATCCTTAGGAATGGTGGATCGGCGCCCCGGGTGACGTCATGCGCATGCGCACTGGGTGTGGGGCGCAATTTCACTCAGCTTTGTGCAATTAACCTTATTAAAAGCTAGGTATATAATGCACCTCATCCCTGCACACCCCAGACTCCTTGATAAAGGACCTGCTGGTCCGAAACGCGTAGGAGGTTCCTGCTTTTGTCCCCCAAGGGGTGAATTTGTCTGCTACCATGCACTGAATAAAGGTAAACTTTTTGCTGTACACCTGACTCCCTGGCTGTGCGCCATTCGTTTTTTTCTATCTGCTGTATCTGGATCCTGGATCATCTGTGGCTGGCACGCCAGCAATCACCCCTGGAGATGACGTGAGTGGGTTTCAATGGTTTAGACTGTTATAGTTAAGTTGTGGCTGACGTCATTTGGTTACTTACAAGTCTATGGTTACCTACCCACTCCCACTGGTATCTCCAGGGTTAGTGCTTTATTGCAATTTGCACTGGATGTTATCACCTGGGGGTCGAGCACCCTACAACCCTTTTACTGCTGCGACACACTTTATTCGAGCAAATACCCAGTATGTACCTGGCAGATACCTGGAATGCGCCGCTCCTCACCTCAGACAAGCCCCATTGCGTTTGCCTTCCCAGCCATGGTTCATGCCTGGCTGACGGGCGGCTGATCTGTTAAATGATAATGATTAGGATTTAATAGGCTGCAATGCTTCGCGTGTCTACCAGTTGGCATAAATTCATGAATTGTAATGCAGTATATATATATATACTGTGCAGTATTGCAGCCAGCGGGAATAAAATGCTTCAATCCCTGCCTGGAAAATAACGCAATGCACTCGGGCAGAAAACAGTCACAAACCTCAATACACCCGAGTATACCCGAATTCGTGGGACTAGCCGAGCTCGAATAAAGTGTGTCGCCAGTGTACCTACAAAATGTATGTACATGCTGTTTTTGGTTATGCAGACACAATAAACCTACTATGTCCATAGTCATTAGCTAGTGCAGTATGGTTACATACAATGTTATTTTTGCAGTGTGACATGTGAGTCACAATGATGTGTACATCATTATGTATTTCATATCATATTTTTTGTATTCTACATGGTGTTTCATATCTAACACAAAATGGTCAATTTTGTGTGTTGCTTACCTTAATGAACATGTCATGACAATGATTTATATTCATTCATGTTTTCTTTTTCAAGGTATATCACTTCAATGACTGCTCATGGTATGTATTTCAATTTACATATGTCATAAGATGTGCAAACCTCGATATAGGTATAGTTACAGGATGTATAACAGAACGTACTGAAAAAGATGTGACTATTGAAACATGTTGTTTCTGTATTGTGTACGTGCGTTTAGCTACACTTGGTGGTTAATGTGCAGTGTATTTGAAAATCATTAGGGACATTACATAACATGTAATGTAGCAAACGTAACAACTTCCATTCATGTAATATAGGAGTGGGGGGAGAGAAGGGGATAAACCCTGCTCAACTATTGATTATGGGAGGAGAATATCCACTGATGCACATGAGTGATCTTAACACTCAATGCATGTTTGCCTGAAAATACACCAATGTTTTCAACATCATTAACATTGCAATGTATGTGATTAGTTGTTGTATCACTGCATCTTCATGTTGATTACTACATTGTCACATGTATATGTATAAGTCAAAGATGTGTGTTGACTTGACGTACATGTAACATGTGTCAAAATGTTTACACCATTCCAAAGTATAGTTCTTTGGATTCTCAACTTTTCCTAATTCATTCTACACAATGACAATGTTGTTAATATAATTTTAATTTCATTCACGTTAGTTATTCATAATGATCATGATCCTTTACAACTAATGTCAACATATGAATGTAAATGAAGTGGACATTTGCATACGCACACATTTCAGCAACAGTGTTTGTGTGTGTTGCAGTTTTTGTGTGATGCATGATTTTCTACGTGAAATAATATAAACAAACATACTAATGTTGCTTTTATCATTGGACACACTTAGCTGTGTATGTGTTGAACATTTAATAAAAAAACTAAACTATAGTTAGTCGTGAGAATAAAATTTACACACAAATGTTAATCTTTTCATGATCTTGAACTAACATTCAGTAGCTCATGCATGCAAGGTTAGCACGACAACTTAGTTAAAAAAACAAAACACATGACTACACAGTTTCTATCACCTCCCTATTGTTATTGTGTACGTTCAGATACAATGTCTACGAGTTGTTATGTAGCATTAACATTCTTTGACAAGTCACATGTGAGATTATACTATATAGTAGATTAATGTGTTTGCTGAGTGATAATGTTGGTTGCATATATCACAGGGCAATACATATAATGTTAGTAGGAAATAACCAAAAAACAATATAAGTTCTAACTTCAGTGCTTAGCAACATCATTATGTTAATTAAGTGCATAGTAAATATTGGCATAACAGGATAACATTATGTATTGATTGTTAATCTGCGCACCAAGCATTGAAAGCATTGTTACATATGTATTATAATAGTTGTTCGGTCGTCGTCACAATCATCTAATATAACGATTAGCTCATCTGAATTCATACATTGTTCCCATGTATTCATCCGTGACATCTGTGAAATACAGCAAACACATGATATTCAAAGATGGCACATTTATCTATGTCTAAGCATGACAACGCGTAACACATCTCTATATGATTGTGGATATTCACGCATAAGTAACGTATATGTTGAAAGTGCAAGGATAAAACCACAGATACAGAACTGTCATTTTTATAATGGCGTTGCTGCCATTACTACGGATATGATATTTCCGGTGCCTGTATACATAATAATGTGTGCGCACAACGTCTGTTGCGCGCTCAATTCACGAATGTGTGGACTAAGTCTTAGCGCATGCGCTAAACGATGTGTATGTTGTGCGTTCAATACATGTCCCTCCATGGTGCTGCTAGCAGCAAGCATATCATGGCTGGAAGTTATGATATGTAAGCGAAACAAAATCACTTCTACACACGTACATATGTAAACTTTGTAAACGGACGTGTGTCGACGGAAACAACGGACGATCAGCCAATGAGCGAACAAAAGACGTGTGACGTCATGTTAAGGCACCGTGAAATGCACGCTAACACTCCTCCCACTGAATTAACATTGGCCTCCAGCGCTGTGCACGCACCGCCCCACCGACGCGCGCGCATTACACACTGCACTGACCGTAACAATACGCTACGGGCACAGCCAATATGGTTTCACGCACGCATGTCGGCTGGGTTGGGGCTTGCATCCGTAAACCTTTTTTTTTGTTTCAAATTTTTTTATTAGGCAATTACAACATTTCACATTATTACAGTTATTTACAATACGTCGGCCTAATTCAGGTTTTTTTTCCAACTTTTTAACTGGAGAGGGGGGAGAAAGACTCAACGTCCCCCTGACCCACCTGGGTCTGCCGGGGAGGCGTGAGTGTGGAAACAGAGAGGGGGGAGCGGGGGGTAGAGAGAGTGGGGGGGATGGGGGGGTGGCAGGTAAGGGAGCTTGTACCCCTTTTTCCCTGCATTTGCAGCTCGGGTAGTGTCATGTGGCATTTCGGCTCATAAGAGTCATGTAGGTTTGCCATGACAATCATATATCGTTAAAGGAGGAACAGGACTGCCTTAGGAAAGCTGAGAGTCTCTCCATCTCCATCACCTCCTGCACTCTTTGTATTATTGTTCGCTTGGGGGGGGGGGACACTTTCTTCCAGGCGGCTGCCACCGCACATCTGGCCGCTGTGAGGATGAAGGAGATGAATTTACCTGTTGGTCGGTCCAGCGTCTCTAGGGGCCTGGCCAACAGGTAGGTTAGCGGGTCAATAGGTATCGTTAGGTCCGTGACCTCTTTTATCAAATTTTGTACGGTTTCCCAATACCTCTGAATTTCCGGGCATGTCCACCAAATGTGGGCCATGTCCCCCTTTTGACTGCAGCCTCTACAGCATAGGTCGGAGGCCAGAGGGTAGATTTGATTTATTCTAACTGGGGTAAGATACCAGCGAAACATTATTTTGTATATGTTTTCTTTGATTGTGGTACATATAGAGGTCCCTGAGGCATTTTCCCAGATACTTTCCCAGTCCTCTCGGTCTATAACTATGCCCAATTCTGCTGCCCAATGTAGCATATAGTCATGTGTGGGGGCTTCTGTGGCCCTCTCTAGTTCTGCACAAATTTGCGTTATCAGACCTTTCTGGTGAGCTGTTTCTCTACAGAGCCGCTCGAAACCTGTGAGAGGGGGAAATTCCAACGTTGGGGATAATGTTTGAATAAAGTGCCGAATTTGTAGGTATTTGAAAGCGTTCAGTCCTACTATTTCATATTTGTTTTGCAAATTTTGATAGCTCAGGAACTCCCCGAAGCTCAAGAGGTCGGCAACCGCTCCAATATTTTTTGCTTTGAATTGATCAAATTGTCTGGGCTCACAGCCAGGAGGGAATTTTGGCTTTTTATGAATTGGTGTTAGTTGGGATTGAGGTGTTGTGAGCTTATATTTGAATTTGCTTTTCATCCAGGTCTCCCATGTGTGTCTCATCGATCCTAATTTGAATTTGCTATTCTGCATGTCTTCCCTGCTCAGGGACCAAAGGCAGGCTGGCAGCGAAGGCATCCCGGCATATTGTGTTTCTATAGCTAGCCAACAGTATTTATTTGGGTTGGTGTTCCAGACTACTGCCTGTCGTAGTTGGGCGGCCAGGTAGTATCTTGTGATGTCTGGAACACCAAGTCCTCCTCTCCCCCTTGAGGCCAAGAGAACTGTTCTGGCGACTCTGGGTTTTTTACCCTGCCAGATGAATTGGAGGATTAGTTTTTGTATATTTTTCAACTCCGAGCCAGGGATGTGGACTGGGAGGGTTTGGAAATAGTATAGTAACCTACGGAGTACGTTCATTTTGACTGAGATCATTCTCCCGATCCATGATATCTGGTATCCTCCCCATTTATCTAAATCTTGTTTAATTTTTTGGAACAGGGTCGGATAATTATGCTTGTACAAGGTTTGGTAGGTCCTCGATATCTTAACTCCCAAGTATTTGATACAAGAGGAGCTCCAACGGTAATTAAAGTTTAATTTGAGGAGTTTCACCTCTGGCTCTGGCAGGCTTAGATTCAGGGCTTCTGATTTATCGTTATTTATTTTATATCCTGAGATTTTTCCAAAATCCCGGAGTTCCTTTTGAAGATTGGGAAGGGAGATTTGAGGTTTGGAAAGGGTCAAAATAACATCATCCGCGAATAGGGATATTTTGTGCTGCCTGTGTCCAATTTCTATTCCTTGGATGTCTATATTGAGTCGTATAGCTGATGCCAGTGGTTCTATGGTTAGTGCAAAGAGGAGAGGAGATAGGGGGCATCCCTGACGAGTTCCATTTGTAATCTCGAATCTCTGGTTATTGCCCCCTGGAAGTTTTACCGTTGCTGATGGGTTTTGATATAGTCTACGGACCCCCTCTAGGTATGCGTCTTTGAAGCCGAATTTGCACATAGTATGGTCCAGGAATTGCCAGTTTATTCTATCGAATGCCTTGTGTGTGTCTAGGCTTAAAAGTAAAGCTTTGGTGCCTGTGAGGTGGACCTGATCAATAATATTGATTATCTTCCGAGTATTGTCCGAGGCTTGCCTGCGACAAATCCTACTTGGTCGTTATTGATTAATCTCGGTAAGATGGGGTGTAGTCTGTTTGCAAGTATTTTACTATATAATTTGAGATCACTGTTGAGAAAGGAGATTGGACGATAGCTTCCACATTGCATCGGGTCCCTGCCTTCCTTATGTATAATAGCCAGATTGGCGAGAGACATTGATGGGGGGATTTGGTTCCCTTCTATAAAATAGTTAAATGTTTTTAGGAGATGCGTGGATAGGGTAGACAAGAATCTCTTATAATAGACGTTGGTGAAGCCGTCAGGGCCAGGTGACTTAGTATTCTTTAGTGATTTGACCGACCTCTTCCAGTTCCTCTTTTGAGATCTCAGCGTTGAGGACTGTGTTTTCCTCCTCCGTTAAGGTGGGGAGTTGGCATTTGTCTAGGTATTGGGTTATTAGTTCTGTCGCTATTGGTGCAGGTCGGCCATTTTTGGATCTTAAGTTATACAGTAGAGTTCCTTATAGTATTTTGTGAATTCTGCTGCGATTTTGTTGTCATTATATTGTATCTCACCAGACCTGCTCTTAATCGCTGTAATTTGGGACCTTTTTTGTACCCCTCTTAGTTTACTGGCTAGTAGTCTATCGGCCTTGTTACACTTATCGTAATATTGTTGATTGGTCCATTTGAGGGCCTTCTAAACATCCTCCAGCTGAGTTTGTCTAAGTTTGGTTCTGGCTGTTATCAATGTTTTGTATATTTTTTTTGAGGAGTTAGCCTTATGGGCTTGTTCTATTGTTTTGATACTATCCGTGAGCTCTTTGATTAGTGCTTGGAGGGCTTTTTTCCTGTGGGATGCGATGGAAATAAATTTCCCTCTAATGGTTGCCTTATGGGCTTCCCATAGGATTGCTGGAGAGGAGACCGTTCCTGTGTTGAAGGAGAAGTAGTCCTTAAGTGAGGATCTAACTTCCCTTTCTATCTCTGGGTGATTAAGTAGCGAATCATTTAGTCTCCAGGAGTAGTTTGTTGTTTTTTCGAAAGGGATTGACAGTGTGAGAGTGATTGGGGCGTGGTCGGACCAAGTGATTGAGCCAATGTCTGATTCAATGGCTGCCGCCATCACATTATTAGTGGTCAGGAAGTGGTCGATACGAGAGTAGGTCTGGTGAGGTGCTGAGAAAAAGGTGTAGTCTCTCTGACCCTGATGTTGGGATCTCCATACGTCTATCAGTGAGAACTCGCTTAAGATTTCCCTGAACCTTTTCCCCTTGATCTGGGAGTGGGTTGTGCGGGATGGGCCCACTGTGGTTGATCTGTCCTTGGTGGGGTTTAAGACCATGTTTAGGTCTCCTCCCACTATCATCGATGACAGATATCCCGGGTCAACGCCCTCGAGAACGGTTTGTAAGAATTCTGTTTGGTTCTCGTTTGGGGCGTCATTGATTAGAGCATTTGCTGAGCCCGCTATGGAGCCATATACCATTAGGAATCTACCCTCTGGGTCCACCGTTGTTTTGACATGATTGAATGGGGTGCCTTGTCTGATCAGGATAGACACACCCCTTTTCTTACTACTGAATGATGCAAAAAAGCACATTGGGAACAATTTTTTGAATAAATTTGGGGGGTCCTGTGATGTGAAGTGGGTCTCCTGCAAGAATATAATGTCTCCCCCTGATTTTTTCATGTCCAGAAGGGCTAGCCTTCTTTTTCGGTTATTTTGTAATCCTTTGACGTTTAATGAACGGACTTTAATTGGGGCCGTGGTGGTCATTATAAATTTGTAGTAGTTCGGGGTCTTGGGGTCCCTCCTTTCCCACTAGGGGAGACCTTGTTTTTATGTTCTAAAGTCCCTTTGTGACTTAGGCCGCCCATTGGGCTGAACCTCCTTCCTGGGGGGATGTACTGAGCTTGCCATTGAGGAGGGGGGCAGGGGGAGGGGGGAGGGGGGAGGGGGAGGGGGGGTAAAGATCTGCTGGGACAGGACCAGCAGATGGAGAAAAGATAGGAGTAGGGCCTGTTTTGGTCCTAAAGTGGTGTCGCCTGGTCTTTGGACGACCGGCATTTGGGCTTGGATGCCCTTCTGGGGTGTGTCTGGCTCTGACGATCGGGCCGCAACTGAGGGGGGCCAGACCCTGAGTTGCTTTTGCGTGGCTCTTTCCCCATTCAACTCCCCCGTTCAAAGTTTGAACCCCGTCATGAACTATATTTGTTGGTGACTAGGGGGGGAGGGGGGGAGGGAGGATAGGGGGGGGGAGGGAGGATAGGGGGGGGGAGGGATAGGGGAGGGAGGAGAATGGGGGGGGTTAATGTTGGTTCTGTCTTATTTCACCTTACATAGTACAATATCAGTGGGGTTATTACATTTGTGTGGAAAGATAGAGTTCTCATATAAACAACCTTGCTTTGTACGCAGTGGCCTGGTGGTGAGGGGGGACCAGTTTGTTGAGGGGGGTGGGGGTAGAGAGGAAGGGAAGTGGGGGCGGGGGAGGGGAGGGGGGGGTTAAAGGGGTAGGGTGCTAAAGGAGTAGGGAGGGAGGGGGTTAAGGGGGTGAGGGATGTGAGGAAGGGGGGTGGGGGAGTGAGTGGGGGGGGGGAGTGGGGGGCGAGGGGGTGGAGGGAGGGGAAGGGGAAGGAAGGGGGGTGGGCGGTTGCATTTCCTAAGCATCATCACATTTTTGATCAGGAGAAACAGTTCCTTGAATAGCCTCACATTGTTGGCAGGACATAACATAACATAACATAACATCGACTTGTGCCGCATAACATTCTTGAACAGATTTAAGCAGGCTTTGACATTGCCCTGGGCTTTTTTTTTGGTTTTTGTTTGTCAGTGTCAGCAGGGTTTTATATCCCTCTGTACCTCGCAGCAGTATGCAAACAGAGTGTAATATTACTTTTTTAATTTTTATTAACTCATTCTATAGGCTGTATACTATGTGTTCCCTGGGGGAGGGTTGTGGCTGCAGCTGGCCGTGTGGTGGGGGGGGGGAGTTCTCTTGTTCAGACCTTCCTTGGTCATTTCAGGGGTGACTGGGTGCTGCTTGGGGGTGAGGTGGTGGGGGGCAGAGGGGATGTTAGATGGTGTGCTAGGGTGGGGGGGAGGGGGGCCTTTGTTGGGAGGAGAGGGGAAGGGGGAAGGGGGGAGGGGTAGGTCCGTGGGGGGGAGAGGGGGAGGGGGCAGTCCCTTGGGGGGCCGGGGAAGGGGGGGGTTAGGGGGAGGTTGGACTGGGGAGGTGGGGGGGGATGGGGGGAGGGGGGGATCTAATTATATTGTGTTAGTGTTACTTGCTTTCTATTTATGTGTCTGATCATATTGTGTTCTTTATCACTGCGTGTGGCATTTGTTCCTGATTGTCGCAACCTTGGGTCTACGTTCATTTGCGTGTGTGAATTGACAGGTGGCGCTGCAGATCTCTTAGTGATAAGCCACTGGAGCTTGTTTTGTTTTGCATATATTAGCCTCTGGTTATCTGCATTTTCACAGCATACATATTATTCCGCGGGCATTCATTAATCTTAGGTCACCGTTCCTCATGGTTAAGTGTGTGGGTGGAGGTAACAGCTTTATACACAGTTGTCCCGTTTCGGTTATTGTCTCCTCCCTGCCAGGCCCCCCCCGGCTGCGCGGCACCGGCTGAGGGGGACCATCTATGGGGGGGGGGCATGGTTCTCTGATCCACCCGGGCTTCAACTGAATCGGCCAGTGGGGGTTGGATCATTGGCCCCATCTCTGGACTGTGGGGTTGGTCAAGAGGTTCCTCTAGCTGTTGGGCCCAAAATGGCCGCTGTTGTCTAGATAGTGAGAGGGGGCCGCTGGGTACGGTTCCATTTTAGCTCGTTGTGTGACCCCCCCCCCCCTACCTCCCCCGACCGGGCCCGCCGCTGCCGACCCGCCTGGCTCTGTCAATTTAACCCGGGGATTTGGGTTACTTACGCTTGCTGGGGCAATTCGTCCTGTGCCCGGGAGACCATGATATTGGGGAGCTCCGACTCTCTGGGTCAGGAACCCCACACGGGGGGGGGGGGCTGGGGGCCAAAAAGCCGAAAAGCCGGGGGGGCCGACAACAAGGAGACACGGGGGGGGGGGCAGGTGCTCTTCTGCTCCCCCCCAAACTCCCTCCAACTCCCTCCCCTGCGTGAAGCTGGGCCACTCGTCTCCCGACATCCTGGACCTCGTCTCTCGTTTCAGGTGAGTGAAGTGGGTGATGTGAGTGGCTGCGAGGATTTGAGAGCGATGCTGTTCTTTTGCCGGTTGCTTCTTTTCCTTTGGCGTGTCAGTGTGACCATCCCCGGCGGCGCTTGCTTCCTCCCTGCGGTGCTGTCATGGTGGGGTCTTTGGGCCATTCTTGGAAACGGTGCCTTTGTATGAGCTGTGAGTGTGGGTTCCTTATTTATGCCGCTGGCCCCGCTGACCTGCAAGCCTTTCCGATGCCCTGATCGGGGGCTCTTCTGGCCTGGGTCCTTCGGGTTCTCCAGCTGGAGGGGGGAGTGAGGCTTAATGCCTTTGCAAAATGTTCCATGTCCTCCTGGTGCTTAATTGAGAGCATCTTGCCATTGCGCTGAACCATTAGCCTGAATGGGAAACCCCATTTATATTTTACACCGCTGTCCCGCAGTAGTATGGTTAACGGTCTTAATTCTTTCCGGCGATCCACGGTGCATTTGGAGAGATTGTTATAAAGTTGTAGTGGGCTGTCCTCAAACGTGATGAGCTCTTTGGTTCGGGCAATCTCCATTATTTTCTCTTTCACTGAGAATCTATGGAGCTTGACTATTACGTCTCTCATCCTTTTTGGATCCTCTGACTGTGGGCCAAGGGAGCGGTGAGCCCTGTCCATTTTGAGGTCCTTCTGACCCAGGTCTCCACTTAGTGAGGCGAAGAAGTCCAGGAGGTAGGTCTTTTGCTGGCCCGGGAGAACCGACTCGGGGATACCTCTGATTCATATGTTCTGTCTCCTGTCGCGATTTTCCTGATCTTCTAGGCATTCCCGGAGATTTTCTACCTCAGCCCTGAGCCGGTAGATCTCGTTTGCGGCTAGTTCTTGGGCCTGTGTGGTGTCCACCATTTTGACTTCTAGGGCCTCCGTGCGCTCCTTGAGGCTTGTTATCTCCTGTTTTAACTCTGTAACTGCCGCTCTGAGATCGGCCTTTAACGAGGCGTGCAGTTCGTTTAGCATTTCTGCCATGAGTTCTTTCATGCCCTCCGAAGTGAGTGCTTCAGCCGCCTGTGCTGGTGCTTCCTGCCGGTCCTGCGTTGGGGCATTTTGTTTGGGGCTGCGTGCGCTTGATGGTCCCACGCCATCTTGGCTTCTCGCAGTCGTCTCTGAACTCCGCGGGGAGAATAGTTTAGTTACTGCCTGTGCTGTCTGGGTTTTTTGCTTGCTCGCCATGCCGGCCAGGTCTGTGGATCTGGAGATGTGCTTTTAGAGGGGGAATTTTGGGGGGAAAGTGCCTCTATTCGTTTATTTATGAGAGGGTCTGGGGAGCTCCTCTGCTACACGTCCATCTCTGTCGGCGTCCTGGCCACCATCCGTAAACCTTTTTAAGGACGCCTTAGAACATGACAACGGTCCCACGTCATATGTTGGCGACACTTTGTTTTTCGATGTTGAATGCTAAACAATGAGGTGTGTGTGTGTTACAGTTAGTGTAACATGTAGAAATGATAATTTAAAAGTGATAATAATCTAGGTTTTGTGACTCCATCAACAATGTGTAGTAATGGTTCGTCATGTAGTATATTGTTATAGGAAATAATGTCTTTGTGCACGCTACATGTAAGCCTGTCTGCAATGTTGGCCTGTATCCACACATTTGGCTAACAAATGGTGTATATTATAAATGTAGACATATATAATGTGAGTAAAGGCATAACGAAATTTGTATTTACCATTCTTGTACTGTAGAAGTCAAAACTGATTTGGCTGCAACTGCTCGCTCCAGGAAGGCACAACAGTATCATCCATGGTTGAGGCAACCGTTGAATCCTGAATCACACACATCTCCATGAGGTGGTCATATGGATCTGCAGTGGCTTCTTCAAACAAGACGTCCGGAGGTACGTACAGTTGTTGGTTGTTTTCCCATCCACATTGGTATTACCCATATAAGTTTGGATACATATCATAGTAGTTTTGTCCATCTTGCATCTGGTCTTGATGAATGGAGTGTGCAGGTACAGCAGCAGACGCGACAGTCGGTGCGGCTTCAGTGTAACTGGTATTAGGCAAATATATGCTATTTAACAGAAGATATGTTCCATGTTCCATGGTAATTTTAAATGATGGTGCAACATGCCAACATCCATATCGTTGATCTAGCCGATCATGGACACGCTCAAATCATTCATTTGCGGATAAAGTGAATCGTACAGAAGTTTTAAAATTTGTTTGTCTGGCTGGTTCTTGGTAGTATGGATATTTCTTTTGGATCAAGTCATAGATTAGGGCAACGGTTGCCCTCTTCTCATCTGTTGATTCGATAGCTTCATAAGTCATAAATTTGTATGATTTACGTGGATGGCTGTGCAATGTGGAAGCTTCTGCCATTTCTTCTCTGTTGAACTGTACAGTGTCTAAGTTGAGAGCATACAGATGTCTGCTGAATGTGTGAATGTGTGAATGTGTGAATGTTATCTTCGCGGTTTGGTCCAAGGTTATAATACAACCTCACTGTTATACGCCTAGGTTTTCTCTCACCAGAAATGTGTTACAATAATTGGCTGAAATTCTTTGTCTAAGATACTCTTTTCACAGGAATCGAAACTTGTATTACGGCTTATTCAATCAACATGTGCAAAACAAGTTGACGATTTTAATTAAAATAACAATGTGTGTGAAATCTTGTACAGTGGTAGAATGAACTGTTTTCGGCTTACACTAACCTATAATTACCCCCACACACACATCTGTTTGTCTGTTTTTCTCTCTCTCTGTTTCTCTCTCTTTCTCTCTCTGTTTGTCTCTGTCTTTCTCTCTCTTTGACTGTCTCTGTTAGTCTCTCTTGATATATACATAGATATATATATATAAAATATATATATATAATTAATTTTATATATCATTAACTATATATTGTGTGTTTATGTGTATGTCTATATATATATATATATTTGTGTGTGTGTGTGTGTGTGTGTGTATATATATATATATATATATATGTGTGTGTGTATCTATATATATATATATGTGTATATGTATATGTATATGTATATATATATATATATATATATACAGCTAAACCCCGTTATAACGCGGTCCTTGGGGTCCACAACCCAAAGACCGCGTTACAGCACAGATAACATTCCAATAGACACTGTTTATAGTATAGCTTTTGCTTGCTTCATTCATTGTAAGATCGCCGGAAGAAGAGATCAGTGTATCTCGAAAGCTCGCACAAATAAAAGCATTTCGTTAGCCACAGAACGGTATCATCTATTTATTTTTTGATTATTGAAGCTCGGCTAACACGGTACTGATACCTCTACATGTATATATATATATATATATATATATACAGGTAAACCCCGTTATAGCGCGGTCCTCGGGGGCCACCCGATCCGACCGCGCTAGACCCGGGGTTGCGCTAATTTAAAAAAAAATTGGCTGCCGCGCGCCTGATCGGCAGGGAGGGAGGGAGTGAGGAGGGAAGGAAGGAAGGAAGAGGTGGCCGGAAGCCCTACACCTAGCAACGGCGAGTCCAGTCGCAACCTGCTCCTTACCTCCCACCACCGGCATCCATTTCCTCCCCCCCCAGGCCCCCACACCTACCGGCCGGGGTGTGCAGCGCATCCACGGGGGGTCCATCTATGTCACAGGGGGGAGGGTGCCATCTGTCACACAGGGGGGGAAGGAGTGTGTCAGATGGGGGGTATCTGTTATCGCATTGCTTAGCAAGCTCTGTCCAAAACCCTACAAAGTTTATTTAGAGGGTCTTTGTACGGAGGCTGGTGGGGGGGGGGAGAGAAGAGAGAAACAGGATATGGAAAAGGCGTATAAAAATCCCAGTCTGATGGGAGATCCCAGAGACGGGAGCGGTGAGGGTGGGGGGGAGGGTGAGACTTTTCAGAAGGGGGGGGAGAGGGCGGTCGGAATAAATTAGGGTCAGACTCGGAGGATCTCCATATATTTCCAAAAAAGGTGTTCGAGAGATGATCACCAAAAAAGATTCCCAGTTAAGTTGCACTCAGCCTATTGTTTATTTTTCTTATAATTAAACAGTAGGTGTCTTAAGGTTACTTATATTTCAAAAAACCCCAAGGAGATAAGTACATAGGGAAATACTAACATTTAAAATCATTTTATTAAACTCATCTATCAAAAATAAACCCAAATAAACTATACTATATTAAAATTCTTGCTTCTCTTTTTTACACAGTATGTGCTAATTGTTACACCAGTGATAATTATATCTTAGTAGTTTGGTTATCACACAGTCTACAGACGCTAGTATATGCAGAAGTGAAGCACCTTAATCCTAGGTTTATCACTCTCAGTTGTACAGAGTATCAGTCGCACAAAGTATCAATCTATGAAATGGAATACTTTTCTCAATGGTGGATGGTTACTATTGTAACACTGCTAAGTTGCAAACACAGCAATAGTCAGAACACAGTTATTCCTTACAGAAGGTGAGTATCAGTGTATATTGTGTATTGTGTAGGACTGTGAACTCGCTCTGTAGGCTGCCCCTAGGGTCAATGCAGCCTTACTAAGAATTATTTTTGCTGTCTTAGCTATGTAATTAGTATCCATGAACAGGATAAAATGCGGCTCTGATTTTACACTGGTTAAACAAGGGGTTAATGCCTTATAAGCACATACAATATTAACACCAGATGTTACGTTTGCATATGGTATCGTGTAGGACTGTGAGCTAGCTGGGTAGGCTGCCCTAAAGGTCAATACAGCCCTACTAGGAATTATATATATTTAATTCTCACTTCTTATGTCTTAGCTATATGTGCTTATTCACCATAGACAGAGTATAGTACAAATGTGGTTCTGATCTCACATGGATAAAGCAAAGGGTAAATGCCTTATCAACACATATATGCATACAATAATAGCACCATGTGTTTTAACCCAGGTCAGGTACTTCATATGAGTCAGTAATTGCACTTCAAAATACACTGTAATTATAAACCACTTCAGTTACCTTTTCATACTGGGTAAAGTACCCGTGTATACATCACTTAATGCTGGGTTAGAGTATACAGTAGCTTAGTGGCATTATCACACTGTAATTGGATATAGGTATATACAACCTTGTTAACTCCGTGTCTCTGCATCCAGTGTTTATTTGGGTTTATTTTTGATAGATGAGTTTAATAAAATGATTTTAAATGTTAGTATTTCCCTTTGTACTTATCTCCTTGGGGTTTTTTGAAATATAAGTAACCTTAAGACACCTACTGTTTAATTATAAGAAAAATAAACAATAGGCTGAGTGCAACTTAACTGGGAATCTTTTTTGGTGATCATCTCTCGAACACCTTTTTTGGAAATATATCGTTTTCTTCCCATTGCACCGCCACTACAACTATTTAATGATGGATATTAAGGTTGAGCAGGAATGACCCCCCTTCCTACTTAAAATATCGGAGGATCTCCAGGCAGTTGTTATAGCAGATGGCGATCCAGTCGGGCTGGGTGGAGGCCCACTGCACGTTGTTGATCTCGCCCTCCGCGGTGTACGCCAGGATCGGGTCCTCGATGCCCCGCGGCATCTGCTGTATGTCCCATATCAGGGCCTGGTGATAGTCAGCTGTGTTACAGATGTGGCAGGAGGAGTGCGGGGCCCAGGCGATGCCGTTGACGCAGGCGCGGTGGTTGTTGAGCCTCGCCACGGGGGTGCACGGTATGCGAACGTCCAGGATGACGACCTCCATCCCGTCCATGGCCATGGTGGCCAGGTAGTTGGGGTCCTGCTTGTTCCAGCACAGCCGGAGCAGCGGGTGGTGCTGCAGATCCTCGTAGATGATGGTGCTGTGCTCCAGGTGCCGCAGGTCAAACATCCGCACCGAACCGTCGGCCCCCACCGAGGCGAACATGTCCCGGCCCCCGCCCGCGCGGCTGAACGTGATGTTGTACACCTCTTTGTCGTGGCGATCAGCTGTGTCTTCACGTGGCCGGACAGCAGGTTCACTCTGCCCAGCACCTGCCCGGTCTCCAGGCCCCAGATAGTGCAGGTCGTGTCAATGCTGGACGTGCCCAGCAGGTTGGGGTCCACTTCGTTCCAATCGAAGGAGGCCAGGGGGGCGCAGAAGTCGGAGTTTTTGTTGTTGTTCAGTAAACACTCCAGGTGCGTCTCTGTCTCCCCCACCCTCCAGACGCGCAGGTAGTACCCGCTGGTGGCTAGCAGGTCGGGACACACCCCCTTGGTGTCAGGGATCCACATGAGCTTGGTGATGGGATACGGGTGGTCGAAAGTGTTTCTGCAAATAAACTCCGGCTGCACAGTGTGCAGTGAGAGTGTGTGCAGTGAGAGAGTGTAGTGTGTGCAGTGTGCAAAAAAAAAAATTACATTTTTTTTCTTTAATTTTTTTTTTTTAAACGGGAGCCACGTGAAAACCGCGTTATAACCGATTTCGCGTTATAACGGGTCGCGCTATAACGGGGTTTACCTGTATATATTAAACTCACACACACTGTGTGTGTGTGTGTGTGTGTGTGTGTACATATATCCATAGAGACTACAGATATATTAATACACACTAACAGATCTGTTATTCTAACCAAAACTCATACATGATCACATGGCAACATTATGAAGTATAAAAGAAGATGAAAGTAAGTAATGTGTTACAGAGTTAAGACACCAAAAAACACAACATCAAGATGTATGCTGTGTGACAAACGGCTTACTCCGGGGCTCCGCCGTCTGTCCGGGACTGTTAGAACACGGTCTTTTAGGGTAGGTTAAATGATGAGACGTCACGTACTGTTCCTTTAAACAGGCTATGCCTGGTTTATTCAGTCCCAGGCACTGAGACTGCCACAGTTTAAACAGAAAACAAAGCCAAACAAAAAGCTGCTCGTCTGAGCGATAACTTAAACTTAGATGTCCCTGACTCAGAGTTGGAAGTGGCTTGTCCACTTCCACCAACAAAATAAGTACCTTTGCAGTCTTTAGACAAACTAACAGAATGAATGAAGCGATTTGGGAAAGAGGCTTTCTCACCCCTCTGCAGTTCAGCAGCCTTCCAGGCTCTTGGGCGGGGCCCAGAGGAAACAGGAAACAGGTCTTATATACCTGAACTCTAATCAGCATGACAGGTGACAGAAAACAGGCAGCAGACAAACTGTGGAATGGAGTGCCTGTACCACGAGGCTGCCCTGTTCAGCTTAGACAGGACAGAAACTGTTCAGTATCCTGGGAGCCCTGTATATGGAGTTTATTACCAACCCCTGGTTTCTGTCACATATCCTCCCCCCCAGCTCAGACCTCGAGGGGTGAGCGACCATGGATATTAGGGAGTGCATCCTTGACAACCCGTCGGCATTGCCATGTTTGTGCCCCGACCTGTGTTCCACAGAAAATTTAAAGGGCTGTAGGCTTAGGAACCACCTGGTCACCCTAGCGTTCTTCTCCCTATTTTGACACATCCAGGTAAGGGGTGCATGATCTGTGACCAATCGGAACTTTCTCCCCAACAGATAATACTTGAGTGTCTCTACAGCCCACTTTATTGCGAGACACTCTTTCTCGACTATGGAGTAATTTTTCTCCTGGGGATTTAGTTTCCTACTTAAATAAAGGATGGGGTGCTCCTCCCCTTGAGACTCCTGGGAGAGTACCGCCCCCAGCCCTACCTCAGATGCGTCGGTTTGGACTACGAACTCTTTGGAGAAGTCAGGTGTGACCAACACTGGTTGGGCACAGAGAGCTTCTTTCAGGCTTCTAAAGGCCTGTTCGGCTTCGGGGGACCACTTTACCATTAGAGGTCCTCTTGCTTTTGTGAGGTCGGTTAGTGGGGTTGCCTTAGTTGCAAAATTGGGAATAAACCTCCTATAGTAGCCAATTAACCCCAAAAAGGTTCTTACTTGTTTTTTTGTGACTGGCCTTGGCCAATTTTGTATCGCCTCTACTTTGAGTGTTTGTGGTTTGAGTAACCCTCTACCAATAGAATACCCCAGATACTTGGCCTCCTCCAGACCAATAGTGCATTTAGCGGGGTTAGCAGTTAGTCCAGCAGACCGAACTGCGTCGAGCACAGCTTGGACCTTTGGAAGGTGGGACTGCCAATCTTCACTATGGATTACCACATCATCCAGGTAGGCGGCAGCGTATCGAACATGTGGTTTTAAAATTTTATCCATCATTCTTTGGAATGTGGCGGGAGCTCCATGTAAGCCAAAAGGCAGCACCTTATATTGAAAGAGGCCGTCTGGGGTTGAGAAGGCTGTTTTTTCTTTTGCCCTTTCTGTGAGGGGAACCTGCCAGTACCCTTTTGTTAGGTCTAGGGTTGTGAGATATCGGGCTTTGCCCAGTCTCTCTACAAGTTCATCCACCCTGGGCATAGGATAAGTATCAAATTTTGACACCGCGTTTAGTTTCCGGTAGTCATTACAAAACCTTGTTGTACCGTCTGGCTTTGGGACTAAAACTATAGGGCTGTTCCACCCACTTTGGGATTCCTCAATTACGCCTAGTTTTAGCATTTTTTTAACCTCTAAACTTATAGCCTCTCTCTTGGCCTCTGGGATTCGGTACGGTTTAAGGTTAACTCGGACCCCCGGTTCAGAGACTATGTCATGTTTAATTACGTTAGTTTTACCTGGCTGTGTAGAGAAGATTTCTTTGTTCCTTCTCACTAAACTCTGGACCTCTCGTTTCTGATGCACGGACAGTGTTTCAGCTATGCTAACCTCTGGGTCAGTTTCTTGATTCTCTGACGGACCTGGGGGTACTAGGGTTAACAAGACCTCTCTATCTTTCCAGGGCTTGAGTAGGTTTATATGGTAAATTTGCTCAGGTTTCCTCCTACCTGGCTGCCTTACCCTATAATTTACTTCTCCCACTCTTTCCAAGACCTCATATGGCCCATGCCATTTAGCAAGGAATTTACTCTCCACGGTGGGAACCAGAACTAGTACCCTATCACCTGGAAAAAAAATTCTGACCCTAGCACCCTTATTATACGTATTCCTTTGTGCTTCTTGAGCTTTCTCCATGTGTTCCCTCACTATGGGTAGGACTGCAGCAATGCGGTCCTGCATTTGGGCAACATGCTCTATTACACTTCTGTAAGGGGTAACCTCGTGTTCCCAAGTTTCTTTGGCTATATCCAGTAAGCCCCTTGGATGTCGGCCATACAATAGTTCAAACGGGGAGAAGCCTGTGGATGACTGGGGAACTTCCCTAATGGCAAATAACAGGTATGGTAACAAACAGTCCCAGTTTTTCCCATCCTTATCGACCGCCCGGCGTAACATGCTCTTTAAGGTTTTATTGAACCTTTCCACTAAACCATCTGTTTGTGGATGATAGACTGAGGTTCTGAGATGCTTGATTTTTAGGAGTTTACATAGCTCTTTTGTTACTTGGGACATAAATGGTGTTCCCTGGTCAGATAAGATCTCTTTAGGAATTCCGACCCGGGAAAACAGAAGTACTAACTCTTTTGCTATGTTTTTAGCAGAGGTGCTACGTAGGGGAACTGCCTCCGGATATCGGGTAGCATAATCTAATATTACCAATATATGCTGATGTCCCCTAGCAGACTTTATTAGGGGTCCTACTAGATCCATAGCAATCCGGTCAAATGGTACCTCTATTATGGGAAGGGGTACCAATGGGCTGCGGTATGCTTTGAACGGGGCGGTGATCTGACATTCTGGGCATGAGGAACAATAGTTTGTAATTTCTGCCAGAACCCCAGGCCAATAAAAGCTTCGGAGAACCTTTTCTTTTGTCTTTTCCACCCCTAGGTGTCCCCCCAATGGATGACTATGTGCGAGGTGTAATACTACGTTACGGAATGTCCGTGGTACCAACAATTGTTTAGTTGTAACTGATTTTCTTTTATCAACCCGATATACTAGGTCGTTCTCTACCTCGAAGTAGGGGTAAGCAAGTGACCTATCTGGTTGGCCATGAGTACTATTCTGGTCCCGTATATTTCCCCTTGCTACCGCTAATGTGGGGTCCTCCCACTGGGCCTTCTTAAAACTCCCAGGACTGACCTCTAGGTCAGCGAGGGTCTTATCCTGTACTGGGGTGGTAAGTGCCTGATCAACATCTTGATTTGGGGTATTCCCTACCAAAGTAGTGATGGGGAAGGGAATTTCACAGCACTCCTCCTTTTCCCCTTTCTTATTTGGGCCCTCGTCAACCTCCATTTCTGAAAAAGGGAAAGGATTTGTTTCTTCTAACACTTCGTTATGGTCTGCTATTGAACTCTGGGCGCTATTCTGAGCTGGGGACCACATTTTTAGAAAATGGGGAAAGTCGGTCCCTATTAACACATCATGTGCCAGTTTGGGTACAACACCCACCTTGAAATCTAAAGAACCAAATTCTGTTTCAAAAAAAACATCAACAGTGGAATATTCATGATTATCCCCATGTATACAACAAATTGCCACTCTTTGTGAACTGTTTACCTGTTTCTTCTTAATGGGCAATAGGTATTCGGACACTAGTGTGACCATACTCCCAGAGTCAAGAAGTGCCCGAACCCTCTTACCATTAACCTTTACAAATGCCCACAGATGGTTATTCAAGGGGTCCTCTGGGCTAGGGCCCATACATTGGGACAACAGCGAATAAGGTTCCACGCTGTTGCATTGCATGGGCTCCTCATTTAGTGGGCAGATTTTTGCTGTGTGGCCCCTCTCATGACAATTTACACATTTAGGTACATAGTCTGTGTCCCACTTAGAGCCTTTTCCCGGCTCCCCATGTTGGCTATTGCCCTTAGTGTGCGAACCACTGTTGCTGGTGCTGCGTGAAGGTGGTCGCCGCTCTTCAGCTCCCCTTAACCCCGGTACCCTTTTACCGTCTCTGGAAGAGTCCTGGAACCTCGGGTAGTGGGGTTGCTCCACAACTGTGGGTTGCGGGTGCTCTCCTGCTGCATTGTACCTTTCTACGAGGGCCACAAGCTCATCCGCATTGTGGGGGTCACTCCGACTGACCCAATGGCGTAAGGCAGAGGGAAGTTTCCTCAAGAACTGGTCCATGACCAACCGTTCCACGATGTGGCTTGCTGAGTTGATCTCGGGTTGTAGCCACTTCCGGGCGAGGTGGATGAGGTCATACATCTGGCTTCGGGTGGCTTTATCCATCGTGAAGGACCATGCGTGAAACCTTTGGGCGCGAACAGCCGTGGTTACGCCGAGGCGGGCGAGGATCTCGAACTTCAATTTGGCATAGACGTTAGCTTCGGCTGGCTCTAGATCAAAGTAAGCCTTCTGGGGTTCGCCGCTTAGGAAGGGTGCGATTAGACCAGCCCACTCAGCTTCTGGCCATCCCTCTCTCTGTGCCATGCGTTCAAACGTGAGAAGATAGGCTTCCACATCATCCGAGGGTCCCATCTTCTGAAGGTAGTGGCTTGCCCTGGTCATTTTCAGAACTGGGGCTGCCGCTGCCAGTGGAAGGTTACTGATAGTCTCCCTCAGGATCTCGAGTTCCTGCTGTAAGCCCTGAGCGAACCGCTGTTGCTCCTCTTTCAGCAAGCGGTTTGTCTCTTGCTGGTTTGCATTCGCCTGTTGCAGGGCTTCATTCGCGTCTCTCTGGACAGCGACATTGCGTACCAGCGCACTCACCACGTCTTCCATCTTGTTTGGAGAGAGAGAAAAAAAACCCCTTTTTTTTTTTTTTTCCTTTAAAGTTCTTTAACCCCCAGACCTTTTAGTGTTCTGCCCGCATTCTCCACCATATGTGACAAACGGCTTACTCCGGGGCTCCGCCGTCTGTCCGGGACTGTTAGAACACGGTCTTTTAGGGTAGGTTAAATGATGAGACGTCACGTACTGTTCCTTTAAACAGGCTATGCCTGGTTTATTCAGTCCCAGGCACTGAGACTGCCACAGTTTAAACAGAAAACAAAGCCAAACAAAAAGCTGCTCGTCTGAGCGATAACTTAAACTTAGATGTCCCTGACTCAGAGTTGGAAGTGGCTTGTCCACTTCCACCAACAAAATAAGTACCTTTGCAGTCTTTAGACAAACTAACAGAATGAATGAAGCGATTTGGGAAAGAGGCTTTCTCACCCCTCTGCAGTTCAGCAGCCTTCCAGGCTCTTGGGCGGGGCCCAGAGGAAACAGGAAACAGGTCTTATATACCTGAACTCTAATCAGCATGACAGGTGACAGAAAACAGGCAGCAGACAAACTGTGGAATGGAGTGCCTGTACCACGAGGCTGCCCTGTTCAGCTTAGACAGGACAGAAACTGTTCAGTATCCTGGGAGCCCTGTATATGGAGTTTATTACCAACCCCTGGTTTCTGTCACAGCTGTTATATGGATAGTTACTTAAAGTTGTATGTCAATAATATTAGCATGCAATGACTATCTACATTACCAAACAAACCCACATACATCTAATGTTGAACAAGAGCTAAGTGAATATCAGCTTCTATAAACATAGCAACTGTGTAATGTTGTACCATTATTCAACTGATGATTAATACATAATCATATGTTTTAAAATATGCCTTAATTCAGACAGTGAATATTTCTAAACCTTCATGTGTACAAGGACATACTTGAATGTTATCAAGCATCTGTACATGATCATATATACAGTATGCATGAAATATTCTGCAGTAAACACCACCAGGACAAGAAAAACATTTAGTGAATTTGATTCTTTATTTCTGTTTATCCTTTTGAGAGCGAGTCACAGGCCTGCTTATTGGCTGTTGTCTTTGCCTTTTCCCTTTGCCAAGTAATTTGGCCTTAACTGTACGACTTGTACTGGCCTGTGGCAGTTCTGTGACACTGGGTGTGGGCTGTGGCAGTTCTGTGGCACTGGGTGTGGGCTGTGGCAGTTCTGTGGCACTGGGTGTGGGCTGTGGCACTTCAGGGGCACTGGGTGTGGGCTGTGCCAGTTGTGAACCAGTTGGTAAACATTGCATGACTGATGGTGGAGCAGTTTCCTTTTTTGGTGTTTTAATCTTGTTCCAAAAGCTGGTTAGTAGTAATTGTTGGCCTAACTTTCTTTTTCGTGTGTCATTTGTAGGTGTCCGTTCCAGATTTTGAACTGATGTAAGCGTTTGGATGTTGACAGGGACCTGCACAGAACTTGCACCTACTGTACCGGTATCATCCAGAACTGGGGAATGAAGAACTGATGACTCAGGAGAAAAACTAGCAGCATGTAAAGATCCATACTCAGATGGGGTAAAGTGGAATTGTTGTTCTCTTGCAGTAATTCTCAACTGATTAGCTTGGCTTAGATTCACAACTATTGCTTGTAATGTCCTGTTTACATTTTGTATTTCTTTAGGAACTTGGATGATGACTCTTTCTAGTTGTGACAATTGTGATATTGTCCTTTCCTGCTGTGATATCATCCTTTCAAGCACTGACATCATTTCTGAATGGCGACGATTTTCTTCAAGCAAGATTCTTTCTTCAGAAGCTGCAATAGCTGAGTAGGTGTCACGAGCAGGAGGACTTGAATGCTGGGTTAATCGACGAGTGGGAACATCTTCATGGTCACTTGAGTGAATTTGTCCTTCAGTGGCAACATCTGCTTCTACAAATAAATGAAGACATTATGAACTGCCATGGAACTTTCTGTTGTTTATCAATATAATGAGAGTTGTTCTCACAGTGTAACACATAACATGTTTCCATAAGTTTTCAGTTGTGTCAAATTAAAAGTTTGTTTGAAGTAACAATTATGTTTCGACTCAGTGTGAAAGAAGAATGAATGAAAGGTTGTTGTAACCTCACAACTCGTAGCTGATAGTTTACATCACACACAATACATGTTGACATTAAAAACTACATATTGTGTGACAATAACTGATTTGAAGTTAATTCCATGTGAAAGGCATTTATTTCGCATGGCAAAATAACATCTAGAAATGTACACATTAGATGTCCTGCACCTCATACACTTCCCTTCCAGGCTTGATGATGAGCTTGATGAGCCAGGTGATGAGACTTGTTCAGTGTCAGGTGACAAATGAGCTTCAGGAGCAACTATATAGAAGAATAACATAAGAATTTTATTGACATGTGTACATAATTAACATACAGTTTGTGTAGTTGGAGTATTTATGGCTAAATATCAGCATCACATAATGAAATGAAAAGATGTTTCTGGCAAGCTGTACATTATCTATCTTAACATCAATGTACATGTGAACCTAATTGGCACATTTATTGTAAAAATCATACACCATACAACATACAATGTTCATGCAGGAATGCGTTGCAAAATTAAGTGTTCTGTTGTACATACACTGCATATGTTGTGTAGTAATCTAACAATAATAATATACATCACTACCATGACAGCAAAGTTGACTCTGCTTATAATTCAGTACCTAATTGTGGAAATGTGAATGAATGTTTTTAGTGATCTGTGGGAACATTTAAGAGAAGCAGGTGTAGCGCTCAATGTGGCTGACACTCATCAACACATGCAATGTGTCGCTCACAGATGCTACTGGTGTGATAATGTGGCGTTTCTATAAGGTTACGAGATGTGAGTTAGATATGAGTAACGTACGTTTTCATACTGCACCGACACACTTTATTCGAGCAAATACCCAGTATGTACCTGGCAGATACCTGGAATGCGCCGCTCCTCACCTCTGACAAGCCCCGTTGCGTTTGCCTTCCCAGCCTGGGTTCATGCCTGGCTGACGGGCGGCTGATCTGTTAAATGATAATGATTATGATTTAATAGGCTGCAATGCTTCGCGTGTCTACCAGATGGCATAAATTCATGAATTGTAATGCAGTATATATATATATACTGTGCAGTATTGCAGCCAGGGGGAATAAAATGCTTCAATCCCTGCTTGGAAAATACCTCAATGCACTCGGGCAGAAAACAGTCACAAACCTCAATACACCCGGGTATACCCGAATTCGTGGGACTAGCCGAGCTCGAATAAAGTGTGTCGCCAGTGCATATAGTGGGCTGGTGGGTGAAAGTCTTCATAGAATTACCATTTCAAATGAATGTGATGAACTTCTGTTCACCTTGTCAGCTTCTAACAACTGTAGTCCCTCCCCCAAGACGTGACAGCACCCTGACCTTTTATTTGTTTCTACCACCTGTAAGGCGTCCCAAAAGACTTGACTGTAACATGACCCTGTGATCTGGCTCGGTGCCCAACCCCACCCCCTGTTTTCTCCTCTATGCTGTGATGACATATTAATTACTGCTGGTTTCACACACTGGTACATGAGCGAAAGTCAAATCTGAAGTGAGCTACATATGAACACAATTAAATACCATATGGTACATGTTCCTATTTATGCTCTCAGTATACTACATGAAGCAAAAAAAGAGCTTTAATTAAACATAATGAAATGTGTTTGTGGAAATTATAAATGTTCGCCTTTGAATGCACTATCTTCCATGCAAGACTTGATGAGGCAGCAATGGCCTGTTTATAGGTGTAACATAGATTATCACTAATTTATGTATATATATATATATATAGCAACTGTAAATATTACTGTATGCTCATTTGCATGTCTTTTGCATGTCTTATGCTCATTTGCATGTCTGCAACCCTGTCTTTCCCCATCATCGCTCAGCATACAGCACTTCCACTGCAGCAAGGGATTCTGGGAAATGACATGCAAATGAGCACTCAGTGCCACCTTTTGCCACCATATATATTAATTGTTACTTTTTGTAGGACAACTAGATATAAATCTATATAGATAGATAGATATATAGATATAGAGAGAGAGACATATATACAGATATATATGTAGGTATGCTTATATTGGGAAGAAAGTATACGTAGCAGCGGAAATATAGATTAGAACTGTATCCTACGACACGCCTAGTACAGTCAAATTTGTCACCTGGTGGAAATGGAGCAGAATAAATTCCGATATCTCTGTCCCCGGGCAAACCCTCCACGACGACAGGAAGAAAATTTTCCCGCATCTGCTCCTCCAATGGTGTTAAGATTAGAGCTTGTGCTGGCGGCCCACCTCCAGTGCCAGAAGCATGCATCCGTTGTGCTTGTATTTTTTTCTTTAAGTTTGCCCTGATATCATCGAATCTCTTCCGACAATTCGCCCGGTCCCTGACATGATTCCCACGCAGACACAGCCAAGGTTATTTGATCCCACATTTCTTTTTTTGATGCTGAACTTGTCCGCCCTTGAAATACATACAAAATATATGACGTAAATTATTATTATAAAAACGATCAGTTTCCTAAACTGCTACCTGTTCCAAGAGATAACAAACATGCTGGTTTAGGTGTAATATGTGTACCACATGAGCATTTACGTGTAAACATAGAAATGTAAGGAAGCTTGCATGAATATTGTATGAACTTTGGCAACATTTTGAGACCGATTGTTATGGTCGTTCTAAAGCATGAAGGAATATGTGTGTAACAATTTACTTTTATTGATAGATAGAGATAATAATCTTTTGATATTAAGACATCTCACATGACCTAGGATAACATGTCTTTGAAGAATGAATGCAAAGATAGACTTAGAGAATCCCTGTGACAAGAACTGTGTTTTCCTGTTCATTGAACCGAGGATTACGTGGCCGTTCCACACGTTTCTTCCGAATACGTGCAGACCCAGAGCTTGGCTGCTTCTGACTGGACTCTCCTTTTTCCAATGGAAGAGACTCCAAAAGCGGGCCAGCAGCAACCACCCCACCACCAGACACCCCAGCAGCACCAGCAACAGAGCCACCATTCGCACTCGCACTCCAAGCAACACCACTTGCACTCCCAGCAACACCAGTCACACTCACAGCAACACCACTCGCACCACTCGCACTCCCAGCAACACAGAGAATGAATAAAAATACACGCTGCCTTTAAATGGACCGCTCAATCAAAAACATGCTTGCTTCGGCAGATTCAGCAAGAAGTTTCATTGGCGAACCTAACACCACCTCGCCATGCACGCCGATACACCTGTGTGTGATCGGCAAATCATCGGCAAAGTGGGAGCAAATGTTTTTTGCTTGATTCGGAAGGGATTCGGCACTTATTGCATACGGAGAGGGAAAATCGCCAGAATCATGCCGATAAGGTACCCTTGGCGATTGCACTTTTTTGGCGCTTACTGCATAGAGCCCTAAGTCGGCTAGATCCACGGCTCTCAGATTATCCCGGTTAGGTGCGTTTTTTTGTCGTTTTCGCCCGGAGTGAACTGCGTTATTTTCGCGCTCGCAGTAATTGTAAATTTGCATATTCAAAGTATACATGCATTTGCAGTGCTGTACTGTACAGTATGTCTCATTTGAAAATTGTTGAAATGCATAGGCGTGTACAGTACTGTAACAGTGTCACATTTCGGCATATACAGCGCTCTCCCCTCGCTCAGGATAATTAACTGCTCTGCAGGGTATTTCAACTTCTTATCTTCTGTGCAATGCAGTACATCTCTCCGACACCATTCCTTTGAATGTGTGTCTGGTTTCAATCACATTCCTGCTTGACAGCAGTAATTTACTGTGCATGCGCCTGTAACTTCGCCCACCACTGCTTGCTTGCCTGAGTGAGTGACCAAAAAAAAATTAAAACATTTTTTTTATTGTAATTTTATTTTTATTTTCTCTACAAGCCTGCAAAAACCATCTTACTGTATTACGATATTCAATCTGTGCTGTAGCTTTTGACTGCGACCCTGCACATGGTTGATTTATGTGCTTTTTACGTACTGTATTTAGGGGTGTATTATTATAATGAACTGCTTTTGAAATTAAAGTATGTCTTTAGCTTTGAACTTCATGCAGCTGTACCATGTGCCCCCCCCCCACGAATGCTAGCTCAAGGATTTGAAATTCCACAGAGTCGTCAATTTTCTGAATCTTGCCATTGTGTTCTTAATCCATCCAAAGCCGAGCTACAAAGCCTCACTGCGCCTGCGTGTAATCCTCTTTGAGATGGGAGCTAGCTGATTACTGCACATGACTCACCCAACCCCCCGTCTTCCCCCAGTTGATACCGCGCTCAAGGATATGCGCTGTTGACGCGGTGTGCTTCGGATCGTTGTCCTGGTAGAAGCAGTGACCATTCGGGAACTCGCGTGTGATGTATTGCACTATCTCAGGGACAATGTTGTCTTGGAAGAAAACTTTATTCATGATTCCTAAAGCAAGAAAAGAAAAGTGCTCAAAAAACTGCACAATAGTACAGTGCATACAGTAAGGCTACACTAGTAAAGTACAGTGCATAAGGCTACATGATATTTCATATATTTTACCTTCAAAGATGACAATGCATCCTGGTATACGCTTAGAGATGGCACCCCACACATGCAGCTTCACGGGGTGTTTTGGCCGCGGATTCAAAGATATGTGGCCTTTTTTGTGGAATGCAAAGCTTGCAAATCTCTCCAGCGACACAGTAGACTCGTCAGTGAAGATGCAATCCTGGAAAGTTTCCCCACTGTCGATCCATGCCTGGGCCTGGACCACTCTTTTGATTTTGTTTACATCCCTTATCATGGGGTACGCTCTCTAATGACAAGGAATAAATAATTTTAGCAGTACAGTACAGTTTCCTAAACAACACTTTTACCTCCTGTACTGTCCAGTACTAACCTCACACGTCCATATTTCCATCCAATGCTGCGTCTCATCTTCTTTATGCTGGTCTCGTATACAGTGAGATTGTGATTTTCCTGCAGAGTGTATTTGACCCTTAATGCACTCTTCTCATCATTCTCCTCACTTATTTTGTCCACCAGAAGAGTTGTCTCCCTACAATGTAAAGAAAAACATTCCGGTAAGTAAAAATATTAGAGACAGTAGATGAACAGGATACAATATATTGTTCTATTAATATGCAGCAATATAAAACTGTTGTTTTATAAATATAAATATACAAAATATATATACTGTTGTAATATAAATATAAATATACAAAATATATATACTGTTGTAATATAAATATAAATATACAAAATATATATACTGTTGTAATATAAATATAAATATACAAAATATGTATACTGTTGTAATATACAGTGCGGCCGATCTGAGTCTAAGACGGCTAGATCTGCGGTTCTCAGATTATCCCGATTAGGTGCGTTTTTTTGTCGTTTTCGCCCGGAGTGAACTACGTTATTTTCGAGCTCGTGATATTAGCATTTTATTCTCGCTGTCTGCAATACTGCAATGCCGTGTAAAAACTCAGGGGGGCGTTTGCGAGCTGTTGTCTTGGAAGTCTAATACCTTCGCGGTTCAACCTACGTCAGTACACAGTCTGTGTGTGCGCGCGCAGTAATTGTAAATTTGCATATTTAAAGTATACATGCATTTGCAGTTCTGTGCTGCTGTACGGTATGTCACATTTGAAAATTGTTGAAACGCATAGGCGTGTACAGTACTGTAACAGTGTCACATTTCAGCATATACAGCGCTCTCCCCTCGCTCAGGATAATTAACTGCACTTCAGGGTATTTCAACTTCTTATCTTCTGTGCAATGCAGTACATCTCTCCCACACCATACCTTTGAACGTGTGTCTGGTTTCAATCACATTCCTGCTTGACAGCAGGAATTTACTGTGCATGCGCCTGTAACTTCGCCCACCACTGCTTGCTTGCCTGAGTGAGTGACCAAATTTTTTTTTCAAATTTTCATTGTAATTTTTTTTTTCTTCACAAGAGACTGCAAAACCCATCTTACTGTATTACGATATTCAATCTGTGCTGTAGCTTTTGACTGCGACCCTGCACGTGGTTGATTTATGTGCTTTTTACGTACTGTATTTAGGGGTGTATTATTATGATGAACTGCCTTTTGAAATCAAAGTATGTCTTTATCTTTGAACTTCATGCAGCTGTACCCTGCAGCCCCCACCCCCACGAACACTAGCTCAAGGATTTGAAATTCCACGAAGTCGTTAATTTTCTGAATCTTGCCATTGTGTTCTTAATCCGTCCATAGCCGATCTACAAAGCCTCACTGCACCTGCGTGTAATTGTCTTTGAGATGGGAGCTAGCTGCTTACTGCGCATGAGTCACCCAACCCCCCCCCTCTCCACAGAGTCGTTAATTTTCTGAATCTTGCCATTGTGTTTTTAATCCGTCCCTAGCCGAGCGTCAATCGCCTCACTGCGCCTGCGTGTACTCTAATCCTTTTAGAGATGGGAGCTTGCTGCTTACTGCTCATGAGTCACCCAACCCCCTCTCTCCACAGAGTCGTTAATTTTCTGAATATTGCCATTCTGTTCTGAATCCATTCAAAGCCGACCTACAAAGCCTCACTGCGCCTGCGTGTAATTCTCTTTGAGATGCGCCTGTAACTTCACCCACCACTGCTTGCTTGAGTGCCCCCCGAAAAAATTTAAATTATGATTTTTTAACTGTTATTTTATCCCCAAGCCTGCAAAAACAATCTTGATATTGCTATATTAAATCTGTGCGTTGGTCTGCACATGGTTGATTTGTGTGCTTTTTATGTACTGTATTTGGGGGGTGTAGGGATCAAATTACACTATTATGATGAACTGCCTTTTGAAATTACTGTACTCTACCGTACAGTACAGTATGTTAATTCTTTGAACTGCTGCACAACTAATCCTTCATCCCTCCCCCACGCACACACAAACTCTTATTGACAGACACCTCCACAGTCTTTCATTTTCTGAAGTTAGTTAGTCATTGTGTTTTTAATCCATCCCTAGCCGAGCGTCAATCGCCTCACTGCGCCTGCGTGTACTCTAATCCTTTTAGAGATGGGAGCTTGCTGCTTACGGCGCATGAGTCACCCAACCCCCTCTCTCCACAGAGTCGTTAATTTTCTGAATATTGCCATTGTGTTCTTTATCCGTCCATAGCCGACCTACAAAGCCTCAGTGTGCCTGCATGTAATCACCCCCCCCCCCCCAACCCTTTGAGGCTTTGTTTACGGTAACGCTTTGGAAAATCCCTTCTCGATTTTGAAATGTAAATCCGATTTGCACAGCATTGTGAGAATTGAGAGTTAAATAAACCATTAACTGATTCAATGGTGTACTGTAGGGGTGGGGGGGGGGCTGTGGTTGTTGTAAATGATTATGACTAGCAGAAATGTGAATAAATATTTATTTTATTTTATCAGGAACCAAAAAATACAAATTAAAAAATAATCATGAATAATACATAATGCAGTCTTTATTAAGTTCTTTTGGCAGATTGAAATTGGATAAACATTTCTAAAACATTTCTAAAACATGGGGAAACATGAATAATGCACATTTATAAGAATATTATTTAATAATATATACTGTAATGTATTATATACAATATATATATATACAATATATAAACAATATATATATATGTATATATATATATATATATATATATATATTGTTTTTTCCGTCTTTATCTTGTTCCTCATTCTGTGTACAGTACAGTATTTCACTGAGAGAGGAGAGGTTTTGTGTACATCATTACTGCTGTTTATATACTGTACATTTTACTGTACAAACAGATTAGACTGGACACAAAACCATCTCCTCCCAGGCCACCCTTTTTTCCTGAATCGACAAGAAAACAAAAAATTAGTGCAGTTATGTGCGTACTGTATTATGGCATTGTGTGATGTGTAGTACTACAGTAGATGGCTGGTGCTGCTTTCTCTGGAAAGAAAAAAATGGAGCAGTTAGTAGGCAGTTACTGAATTACTGTCAAACTAGTCTATACTGGAACTACTGTATACTCTGTACTGTAACCTGATGGCTGGTGCTGCTCTCTCTGTAAAGGAAAAACTGTAGCTACTGTATACTCTGACTATTGGGAAAGAAAAAATCTGTGCCATACTTACCTGTATCATACTGTACTTACAATACTACAGCACAGTACTACTTTCCTGATGCTTGCCCATTACGCGCGATCACAATGGGAAACACAGTGACAATATGGTCTATATATTTATTGCAGCGTTCAACGGTGAGTACATCGTTCCAAAAACTCATTATGCCTTTCAACAACTCGTCCTTTTTGGAGGGTTTCGTCACTTTCCGGATATGGTCCTTCAGCTGATGCCAGACCATTTCGATCGGATTGAAGTCTGGCGATCTGTCATTGGAAAAAAAGGACAATTAGTTTAAGAGATACAGTACACAGTAAAAACTGTCGGATACAAATGAGGCACGGTTACCGCACTTACTCCGCTGGCGACTTCACCCAGTTGATACCGCGCTCAAGGATATGCGCTGTTGACGCGGTGTGCTTCGGATCGTTGTCCTGGTAGTAGCAGTGATCATTCGGGAACTCGCGTGTGATGAATTGCACTATCTCAGGGACAATGTTGTCGTGGAAGAAAGCTTTATTCATGATTCCTATAGCAAGAAAAGAAAAGTGCTCAAAAAACTGCACAATAGTACAGTACAGTGCATACAGTAAGGCTACACTAGTAAAGTACAGTGCATAAGGCTACATTATATTTGATATATTTTACCTTCAAAGATGACAATGCATCCTGGTTCACGCCTAGAGATGGCACCCCACACATGCAGCTTCACGGGGTGTTTTGGCCACGGCTTCAAAGATATGCGGCCTTTTTTGAGGAATGCAAATCGTGCAAATCTCTCCAGTGACACAGTAGACTCGTCAGTGAAGATGCAATCCTGGAATGTTTCCCCACTGTCGATCCATGCCTGGGCCTGGACCACTCTTTTGATTTTGTTTGCGTCCCTTATCATGGGGTACGCTCTGTAATGACAAGGAATAAATAATTTTAGCGGTACAGTACAGTTTCCTAAACAACACTTTTACCTTCTGTACTGTCCAGTACTAACCTCACACGTCCATATTTCCGTCCAATGCTGCGTCTCATCTTCTTTATGCTTGTCTCGGATACAATGAGATTGTGTTTTTCCTGCAGAGTGTATTTGACCCTTAATGCACTCCTCTCGTCATTCTCCTCACTTATTTTGTCCACCAGAAGAGTTGTCTCCCTACAATGTAAAGAAAAACATTCCGGTAAGTAAAAAAATTAGAGACAGTAGATCAAGAGGATACAATATATTGTTCTATTAATACAGTATGCGGCAAAATAAAACTGTTGAAGATAGACTTGGGGCTATTTCTATAGCTTCCCTAAACATATGTGTCTATCTGTATAGCTATATTCATTCTCTCCTTTGTAAGCTTATGGTTGCTCCCACAAGGGATCAGTGATATAACATTATCCTCACCTTACTTACCTGTGTGATACTTCTCTAACACTTACAAACCATTCAAGGGCTAACAGACTGACAAGAGGGTTTATATATAATTCCCCTATGTACTACCCCACCTCTCCGGTTTTTTATTTATTTTAATAACAATTTGTCCTGCATCTATGGTTATTCCAAACAGTTATCATTTTAAGATTAATCAATAAATATTAAGTTTTAGCTTGGGTGCACTCCCTAAGTGCCACAATATAGGGATTCTTTCTTTCCTCTCACTTAGTCTATCATTTATTCCCTGTGAGCACCACCCTTCCCCTATACTGTTTGGGGTATTAATCCCTCTTCATTCGCTTGAGCAGGGTATATCTGCCAATACTATAATCTGCAGATGATACTTGGTTTATACATATCCATTGCTGCGAGTAGAAAGAAATACAAACACAGGAATGTATATTCGATGTTTAGTCGATGTGTATTCAATGTGCAGTGAATCCACAAAATGGAGGGTGTATTTATACTGTAATGACTCACATTAGAGTATGCCAACTTTCAACACCTGTACCTCGCCGCCATGCATAAAAGGTTATACACTTTGCATAGCCCACCACTCGATGATCTTTATCTGAACTTTCCCTTGTCCAGATACTGCATTACTGTATGCCATCTGCTTCCATGGATCAACCCCGATTCTACGGATGCAGGAACCCACTCGCCTCTGCCGTGCCTGTCAAGCAGAAAAAGCAAAAGGCGGTTGCCGTTTCCATGCCAAGGCAAAAGCGACAGGCTAAGGCCAATAAAGAAAACCTTCTGCTGACCCAAAGGCTAAGGGTTTTCATAGACGTCAGCCTTATTATGTCAAGAAGATATACGGTGATGTACTCGCGACGCAAAACGAATGGCAGCCAACCCATCGAATCCACAGACCACTTCCTCACATGCGCTTCGACGACTCTGCCCGCCGCCCTCCCGGAAACCCACAGGCTATCATCTCCAGTTCTATCCAACGACGCTACCTCTGAAATCCACGGGTCACTTTCTCCTTTGCTCTTAGACGACTCTACTTCTCGCCCGGAAATCCAAAGGTCACTTTTTTCATCCCTCTTCGACGACGCTGCCGCTTCTCCTCTACCGGATATCCACAGGTCACCTCCTCCACCCTTCTTCGACGACGCTGCCGCTTCTCTCCATGGAATCCTCATCTCATCCTCTGTTGCACCCATCCACCCAGATGTCCACACGCCATGTACAAGAAGCGGCTCGTTAGACTGGATGCTGAATGGGATAAGTGTGGATCTCCCCGGGAACTCTATTGTGCTAGCAAAGATAGATTTGCTTCTGAAGACCATGCTAAATGTGGAGCAACAGATGCTACATATGGATCAACGGATGATACATAAGGATCGACAGATGCTAGATATAGATCAACGGATGCAACATATGTATCAACGGATGGATCGACGGATGGAGAAGATAGAGGCTGACATAGCGGGTATACATCATTTGCTCGGTGTTAATGCCTCTGTTTCCCCAACGCCGGAGTAGGGGGGTGACATGGATGTGATGAATGGGAGCATCGACCCCCTTTCATCACCAAGCCCACCCCCTCCACCAGAAGATGTAGTGTACATGTATGCCGTTGAGGAGGACATGACAACCCCGTCAAGACCACACCAGGAGACAACACGGCGACCAAGACCGGAGGAAAGCTTCCTCCCAGACAACCTACCATCGCTCGTCGCCTCAAGCACACGCGCACGCAGAAGACCTACATTTGCTCGCATCAATACGGTTCCCGACATCACCCTGTGCGATCTGCCACCGGCGCTCAGGGAGAAGTATAGGGTGATGAGTGCTGGTGCACCCCACAAGTATGCCTTGTTACTTTTTAAGCACCATGTTCCCTACTCGTTGTACTGGGACTGGGCCATCAGAGTGAACTACGAAGGAAATCACGTAAAAAAGGCGCTTCCTGCCAATTTAAGAAAGAACATTCTGGATGAAATGCGGTGCTTTTATCCAATTACAGATCCTGTAATGAAAGGCGTTCAAGACTGCATTAATGGCGTTTTGCGCCATGCAAGGAATCGGCCGTGGACGGACAATGTGGTGGACTTTCTGGTTTAATCACGGGAACTGTAAGACCATACTGTTGTGTTGAACTGTGCTGTACTGTACATGTTTTGACCTGCTGAACTTAAATAAAGGAGATGTTTTGACCTGCTGTACTGTATTTAACTTACTGTTTAACTTGCTGTACACACACAGGACCTGCACAATTCCAGTCCCTAAGGGCCGCAAACAGGCACGGTTTTCAAGGTTGTCCTGAAAACTGGGCCTGTTTGCTGCCCTCGAGGACTGTAGTGGTGCAGGCCTGACTGACTGTTTTGCACACCATCCCACTGTACTGTATACTGTATGTTTCTTTAATAAAGGAGATGTTGCGTTTTGTATACTGTATTTTATGAATAAAGATTTTTTTTAATCACAGGTAAGACCATACTGTTGTGATGAACTGTATTGTACATGTTTTGACCTGCTGTACTTAAATAAAGGAGATGTTGTTGTGTGTTTTTTAACTTGTATTTATATAGAATGTTTTAACTATGTGTACACACACAGGACTTGCACAATTCCAGTCCCTGAGGGCCGCAAACAGGCAAAACGTACATTTATGCATAAAAGACAAGACAACTACATAGTTCCACTGTGTTTTGAACAACGGACCTTCTGCGTGTTAAGCAGATGTGATAACCACTACACTATGGAACTCCTAAAAATGTTTTCTGAAACAGCTTTTCTGTCCGCATGAAAGCACGTCAGATTCATTTGTGTGTGCTCGAAATCTTGCTTAAATTGAGCTTACGGTTTCTGTTTAATAATATATATTTCAAAAAGTACACTTGAACAAACATGAATCTTACTCTATTTGGTAAAGAAAAAATTGTCTGAAAGGATACTAAAACCATATCCAATATTTCCGTTGCCGTCACAATATCTTGTTTTCGAAAACGTTCATTTATACATAAAAGACCAGACAACTACATAGTTCCACTTGGTTTTGAACCCAGAACCTTCTGCGTGTTAAGCAGACGTGATAACCACTACACTATGGAACTCTTTAAAAAGTTTTCTGAAACAGCTTTTCAGTCTTCAAAAAAGCACAACAGATTCATTTGTGTGTGATTGAAATCTTGCTTAAATTGAGCTTACGTTTTCTGTTTAATAATATATATTTCAAAAAGTAAACTTGAACAAACAAGAATCTTACTCTATTTGGTAAAGAAAAAATTGTCTGAAAGGATACTAAAACCATATCCAATATTTCTGGATTCAAGATTTCCGTTGCCGTCACAATATCTTGTTTTCGAAAACGTACATTTATACATAAAAGACCAGACAACTACATAGTTCCACTGGGTTTTGAACCCAGAACCTTCTGCGTGTTAAGCAGACGTGATAACCACTACACTATGGAACTCTTCAAAAAGTTTTCTGAAACAGCTTTTTAGTCTTCAAAAAAGCACATCAGATTCATTTGTGTGTGATTGAAATCTAGCTTAAATTGAGTTTACGTTTTCTGTTTAATAAAACATATTTCAAAAAGTACACTTGAACAAACAAGAATCTTACTCTATTTGGTAAAGAAAAAATTGTATGAAAGGATGCTAAAACCATAACCCATATTTCTGGATTCATGATTTCCGTTGCCGTCACAATATCTTGTTTGAAAATTGAGCTTACGTTTTCTGTTTAATAATATATATTTCAAAAAGTACACTTGAACAAACAAGAATCTTACTCTATTTGGTAAAGAAAAAATTGTCTTAAAGGATTCTAAAACCATAACCAATATTTCTGGATTCAAGATTTCCGTTTCCGTCACAATATCTTGATTGAAAACGTACATTTATGCATAAAAGACCAGACAACTACATAATTCCACTGGATTTTGAACCCAGGACCTTCTGCGTTTTAATTAGACGTGATAACGACTACACTATGGAACTCCTAAAAATGTTTTCTGAAACAGCTTTTTTGTCCGCAAGAAAGCACATAAGATTCATTTGTGTGTGCTCGAAATCTTGCTTAAATTGAGCTTACCTTTTCTGTTTAATAATATATATTTCAAAAAGTACACTTGAACAAACAAGAATCTTACTCTATTTGGTAAAGAAAAATTTGTCTGAAAGGATTCTAAAACCATAACCAATATTTCTGGATTCAAGATTTCCGTTGCCGTCACAATATCTTGTTTGAAAAAGTACATTTATGCATAAAAGACGAGACAACTACATAGTTCCACTGGGTTTTTAACCCAGGACCTTCTGCTTGTGAAGCAGACGTGATAACCACTACACTATGGAACGCTTAAAATTGTTTCCTGAAACAGCTTATCAGTCCGCAAGAAAGCACATCAGATTCATTTGTGTGTGCTCGAAATCTTGCTTAAATTGAGCTTACGTTTTCTGTTTAATAATATATATTTCAAAAAGTACACTTGAACAAACAAGAATCTTACTCTATTTGGTAAAGAAAAAATTGTATGAAAGAATGCTAAAATCATAGCCCATATTTCTGAATTCAAGATTTCCATTGCCGTCACAATAACTTGTTTGAAAACGTACATTTATGCATAAAAGACCAGACAACTACATAGTTCCACTGGGTTTTGAACCCAGGACCTTCTGCGTGTTAAGCAGACGTGATAACCACTACACTATGGAACTCCTAAAAATATTTTCTGAAACAGCTTTTCTGTCCGCAAGAAAGCACATCAGATTCATTTGTGTATGCTCGAAATCTTGCTTAAATTGAGCTTACGTTTTCTGTTTAATAATATATATTTCAAAAAGTACACTTGAACAAACAAGAATGTTACTTTATTTGGTTAAGAATAAATTGTCTGAAAGAATGCTAAAACCATAGCCCATATTTCTGAATTCAAGATTTCCGTTGCCGTCACAATATCTTGTTTGAAAAAGTACATTTATGCATAAAAGACCAGACAACTACATAGTTCCACTGGGTTTTGAACCCAGGACCATCTGCGTGTTAAGCAAACGTGATAACCACTAAACTATGGAACTCTTAAAATTGTTTCCTGAAACAGCTTTTCTGTCCGCAAGAAAGCACATCAGATTCATTTGTGTGTGCTCGAAATCATGCTTAAATTGAGCTTACGTTTTCTGTTTAATAATATATATTTCAAAAAGTACACTTGAACAAACAAGAATCTTACACTATTTGGTAAAGAAAAAATTGTCTGAAAGGATACTAAAACCATAATCAATATTTCTGGATTCAAGATTTCCGTTGCCGTCACAATATCTTGTTTAAAATGTACATTTATGCATTAAAGATGAGACAACTTCATAGTTCCACTGGGTTTTGAACCCAGAACCTTCTGCTTGTGAAGCAGACGTGATAACCACGACACTATGGAACTCCTAAAAATATTTTCTGAAACAGCTTTTCTGTCCGCAAGAAAGCACATCAGATTCATTTGTGTATACTCGAAATCTTGCTTAAATTGAGCTTACGTTTTCTGTTTAATAATATATATTTCAAAAAGTACACTTGAACAAACAAGTATCTTACTTTATTTGGTTAAGAAAAAATTGTCTGAAAGAATGCTAAAACCATAACCCATATTTCTGAATTCAAGATTTCCGTTGCCGTCACAATATCTTGTTTGAAAAAGTACATTTATGCATAAAAGACCAGACAACTACATAGTTCCACTGGGTTTTTAACCCAGGACCTTCTGCGTGTTAAGCAAACGTGATAACCACTACACTATGGAACTCTTAAAATTGTTTCCTGAAACTGCTTTTCTGTCCGCAAGAAAGCACATCAGATTAATTTGTGTGTGCTCGAAATCATGCTTAAATTGAGCTTACGTTTTCTGTTTAATAATATATATTTCAAAAAGTACACTTGAACAAACAAGAATCTTACACTGTTTGGTAAAGAAAAAATTGTCTGAAAGGATACTAAAACCATAATCAATATTTCTGGATTCAAGATTTCCGTTGCCGTCACAATATCTTGTTTGAAAACGTACATTTATGCATAAAAGACAAGACAACGACATAGTTCCACTGTGTTTTGAACAACGGACCTTCTGCTTGTTAAGCAGATGTGATAACCACTACACTATGGAACTCTTACAATCGGTTCCTGAAACAGCTTTTCTGACCGCAAGAAAGCAGATCAGATTCATTTGTGTGTGCTTGAAATCTAGCTTAAATTGAGCTTACGTTTTCTGTTTTTTTTTTTTTATAACTTTGGTTTTATTGGGTGAAATACATCTTACATGGTAACACTCTCCATTATCTCCAAATATATCACCATAATAAAAGCTTTCATTTTTGTTTTATACAAACCTTCCAAAATTTTGACGAACTAGACTCACAAGACGAACAGGGGGGGAAGACATGCCCAATGGATACTGGGGCAGGGAGGGGGGAAGGGAGGGCTGGGGAAGGGAGAGGAGGAGGGGGGGGATGCTCCGTGAACGATCCAAACTGCCGCTGTCAGGTGGGCTACCGTGTACTATGCTTCTTTTGCTCCCCCTGAGACCCCACCGGTCGCCTTCACCTCCATATATCTCCCATTGCCTGGGTCTCACACCCGCTCTGGGCCTACGGTCACTAAGCTGTCAAGGATCCCGTTCATTACCGGAGAATGCATTTACCGGTAATCATTGCAGAATTGTGGTGATATCTATTCCCGGGATGTCTGTCTGTGCCAACCAAGGCTCCCAGACTTTTAGAAAATTTGAGCCGGTGTCGTTGACCAGACTCGTCAACTGTTCCATCCGACACACAAACCAAATTCTGTTTCTAATCTTCGGGAGAATTGGAATCTCTGTTTGTTTCCATACTGCTGCGATCTCGCATCTGGTGGCAGTGGCCAGATGTGCTATTAATTTATGTGTGGCGTTTGAGAGCCCCTCGACTCCTCTGCCTAATAGGAATAGCCACGGGTCTAAGGGGATCTCCACATCCAATAGTCTTTGGAGCCAATCCTTAATTTCCTCCCAAATGGGGGTTATCATTGCGCAAGACCACAGCATATGAAACAGGTCCGCTCTCTCCCCGCACTGTTTGGGGCAGAGTGGGGAGTAGCCTTTGACAAATTTAGATAATTTAGCGGGCGTATAATACCACCTCATCAGGACCTTATATGCATTCTCCTTTAATGTGGTACAGATGGAGCTTTTGGCCGCCACCTGCAGGATCCTGTCCCAGTCTTCGTCCTCTAAAGTCCCACCTAGGTCTGCCTCCCACTGTCTCATGTATGAAAGTCTGGGTTGATCGTCCGTCTCCGGGCACACTACTTCCCTGTACATTCTAGACGTTAGTCCCCTTGTGTCCGTATCTCTTGAACAGAGCTGCTCAAAATTTGTTCTCTGAGGCCGAATAGGGGCTTCATTGTAGAAGGCCCTAATCTGGAGGTATCTAAAAAATTCCGTGTTAGGCAAATTTTTCTCTTCTTTAATATGATCAAATGTTTTTATGTGTAGTCTGCCCTCCAGATCTTTCAGACGGAGATATCCTGCTTGGATCCATTTTGAAAAGATCGTACTATCCATCCCTGGAGCAAAGTTTGGGCTCCCCCAGATAGGGGTCATTAGAGAGTGTAGGGACGTGAGATGGCATTTGAGCTTAACTGCGTCCCAGACCTTCAAGGAGCTAGCCATGGTCTGCAGAGGTGTCTGCATTATGGCCCGACTCTTACAGGGCAGCCAAATTAGATTCTTAATATCTATTGGTGAGCAACATTCTTTTTCTAATGCTACCCACCGGTGAAGATTCGGGTCTGTGTGCCACTGCACAATTTGGCTCAGTTGCGCTGCTTTGTAGTAGGCGAACAGACATGGCACCCCCAACCCTCCTCTCAAGGTCGGCCTCCTCAAGATTGCTCTATTAATTCTCGGGTTTTTCCTATTCCAGATAAATTTTGTTATCAGGGACTGTAGCGAGAGGATATCTTCTCTTACCAGGGGGATCGGGAGGGCCTGGAAAAAGTACAGCACCCGTGGCAGGAGATTCATCTTAACACTGTGTATGCGGCCTATCCACGAGATACTGCACTCCGCCCATTTCCTGATATCCTCACGAAGAGTCCGAAACAACCTGGGATAGTTAGCTTTGTACAAAGCCTTATATTCTTTTGTGATGTATACCCCTAAATATTTGATCATAGAGGGTTGCCACATAAAATTGAAATTTAGAGCGATTAATTTTTCTACTTGTTTGGGTAAATTTATATTGAGGGCTTCCGATTTGGCCTGATTAATTTTGAACCCTGAAATTTGTCTAAAGGTCCCCAGAATTGAGAAGACGTTGGGCAGGGAGGTGAGAGGTTGTGACAATGTCAGGATCACATCATCTGCGTAGAGCGCCACTTTGTGTGATTGCCCTTTTACAGTTAGTCCCGTAATATCCGGGTTGTTTCTGATATGTGCCGCCAAGGGTTCCACGCATAGGGCGAACAACAAGGGGGACAACGGGCATCCCTGGCGCGTGCCGCTCTTAATTAGGAATTGCTCGGAGGAGAAACCCTGATGCCTTACCCTTGCCGCTGGCCCCTCGTAGAGTGCCATAATGGCCTCCAAGAGGCGTCCCTCAAAGCCGAATGCTCCAAGCGTCTTCCTCAGATAGGGCCAATCTATTCTATCGAAGGCTTTTTCAGCGTCCAGACTTAATACCATTGACTGGATGTTTTGTTTCTGTGCCAAATCTATCAGATCTATTATCCGTCTGGTATTGTCTGCCGCTTGCCTTCCTCCGATAAACCCGACCTGATCCGGATGAACTAACCTGGGCAGGACGGTACCCACTCTATTGGCTAGTAATTTGGAGAAAATTTTGTTATCCGTGTTAATCAATGAGATGGGCCGGTAGCTCTTGCAGTCTGCCGGGTCCTTGCCAGGTTTATGGATCAGGGAGATTGACGCCTGCAGCATCTGGGCTGGGAATGAGGCCCCATGTAGTATAGAGTTAAAGAGCTTCAATAGGTGTGGGGCTAATTTTTTCAAATATTTTTTATAGTATAAGTTGGAGAAGCCATCTGGCCCGGGCGCCTTGGCCGGTTTAAGTGACTTTACAACTTCTGTTAACTCTTCTAAAGAGAAGTCCGACTGTAACGCTTCTTTCTCCACCATGCTCAGTGTCGGCAATTTGGCTTCTTTTAAGAATTCCCCTAGATTATCCCTCGTCTTTTGATTGTGTATGACCTTACCTCCATCGTACAGTGTCTCGTAGTAGTTTTTGAATTCCGCCACGATCCGCTCAGGATTGGAAGTGAGGTCTCCCCCTTGTGTGCGAATAGTTTGTATATGGTAATTAGGGATTTTGTTTCTCAGTTTGTTTGCCAGTAGGGTGTCTGGTTTGTTCGCCTTTTCAAAGTACCTACGCCTGGACCAGCTCATCTCCTTTTCTGCCTGGGAGGCTAGTTTGATGTTCAATTGCTGTTTGATATCTGCTAATGCTCGCAGCGTGTCCGCGTTTCTATATAGTTTATGCGCCTTTGATAGGGACGCCAGCTTGTCCTGTAGGACCTTGATTTGCTTCTCTTGATCCCTCCTGCGCCTAGCAGCCAGGCACATGAGGGAGCCTCTGAGCGTTGCCTTATGGGCCTCCCACAGGGTAGTGTTGGACGAGACACTCCCTACGTTCTCAGCAAAGAAGTCTGTGATTCTGTCTCCTATCTCTCTCTGTATGTCTGGGATTTTGAGCAATAATTCATTAAGCCTCCAATTTGCTCCAGGTCTGGCTCGCAGGTCTAGTGAGCACCGCAGCTCAATGGGTGCGTGGTCGGACCACGAAATATCGTGGATCCCTGAGTGGGAGACCACCGGAACCAATCTATTGGATACAAGGAAGTAGTCCAGCCGGCTGTATCGGTTGTGGGGGTGAGAGAAAAAGGTGTAGTCTCTACTGCTGGGGTGTTGTTCCCGCCATATGTCTACTAATTGGCATTCTTTTAACCCCTGTATGATTTGCCGAATGTCCATTTTAGGGGGGGCATCCGTAAACGTGCATCTGTCTAATTTGGGATTTAGGGTCCTGTTTAGGTCACCTGCTATTATCATCTTTCCCTTAGCCTCCCTGTGGAGCTTTCTAAAGAAGAGGGAGAAGAAATCTGCCGAAGCTTCGCAAGGTGCATAGACCGATGCTAACGTAAGCGGGTTTCCTTGTAGTGACCCCACTAAGATTAAGAATCTGCCCTCTCTATCTACAACCTTCTTCTCAACTAGAAAATGTAACCTGTTATGTATGGCTATTGCAACCCCTCTTTTTTTAACTTGTGCGGATGCCATGTGTACTACTCTGAAATCTTTGTCCCAGAATTTTGGGTAACTATCTCTAGAGAAATGCGTTTCCTGGAGAAACAGTATATCGGCCCTGAGACGTTTGTAGTCCCGCAAGGCCAGCTTGCGTTTTGCTGGGCCGTTGAACCCCTTCACATTGTGAGATATGCATCTGACCTCATTACTCATAGTGTTTTATTGATGACCTGATTCTGTCGTTGACTTCTTGCGCCCTTCGGGGCCCTCTGGGAGGTGCATGGATTTCAGTTTCAGCAACTCTCTTTGCGGAGCGTCTCCTCATCTGCCTCTTGATGGGTGGGTAGGGTACGCGAAAAGGGAGAGTGGTACAAAGGGAAAAAACATTAGGAGAGGATACATACAAATCAAAACACTCAAACATATAAACGGTTATACACATGTAACTGATACCGGAACCAGGCCTTCCCTGACCTACTTCCCGCATCACTGCCTTTCGGATTGAGGACCTGGCGAGTCCCGGACCCTGCCCCCCTCCCTCTCTCCGAAGGTCTTTAGGTGGTTCTGGGAGACCCCCCCCCATCACCCCCTGCTTGAGGCTTATGCCGACTTCGGGGTAGACCAGCCGGTTCCCACCCCGTGTCCGCGCATCTCATACACCCTAAATGGTAAATGGGGATATATCCCCTAACTTGTTAACTGCGCAACTTAGCCTAATGTGACTGTGTTTGCCAATCCAACTTTTAAGAATCAATTCTCTATCCTGTTGCCCCTTGCCTCTCTCTCCGAGTCACCAACCATGTTCTTCAGATTCCCAGCTTACTATACTTAACCCTGCTTCGCTCTACCCATGCTACCTCTCTCCTATCTGCTTACTTCCCCCCACCTGCTTCCAACTTTCCCGAGCCTGCACATCCTCATTCTCCTCCCCTGCGACCTCTCCGCCCCCCATCTCTTGCTCTCTTCTCTGTCTCTGATACCTTTATTTTTAATTCTCACTCTTATATTCCCTCAGAAACAAAGAAAAGCCCGGGCGCTCCCTGATTAAGTTCTTAAGAACAGGGTCAATGTAACAATGGAATTTACAACCTTATAAACAAAGGTCCCCTCTGGTTCGTCTTCTTGTCCTATGGCTCAGACCCCAATAGGGTCCTTATCCAGGATCCTTATTAGTACAGGGATATAGAGAGAGAAAGGGGGAGCACAGGTTGAAGAATTTGGGGTGTCTGGAGTATCTAATTAGATATTTATGGGTGTGTTTGAAAGATATAATAAATCACTTACACGGCCTTGTGTAAATGCTCTCACAGCAAGGTTTACTTGTCTTGGTGTTCCCTCGGTCGGTTGCCTTCTTCTTTTCAGGACTTGGTTTTCTTTCTTGATGTCTTCAGCGGTCCTCGGCTTACAATGAGGATGTCTCCCTCGGAATCAATAGATTAAAACAATGTTTTAGAGGGTGATACAGGCAGTATTGATAAAATCCAATGATATATATATTTATATTTTATAAGGCAGTAAATACTGCCAGTACTCACACGGGCTAGTGTGAGTACAATCCTAGGGGAAGGTATCTTTTTATCCAAAGTTGATCTTAGCACGTAGTGATCTATAGATGTATTAGGGGTCTGATATGTAATGATAAATATAAAAAAATGATACTCACACGGCCTTGTGTGAGTGAATGCACATCAAGGTATCTTTATCTTGACAGTCCCCTTTTTTTTCCTTCTTTTCCGGTTCTTGCTCTTCTTCCTGATTTTCCTCGGTGGTCTTCAACTTCCAGTGTGGTAATCCCCCTCGGTGTGAACAAATAGGAAAACAATTGTTAGTGGGGAAACGTCAACATAAATCAGTGGCTACCCACTAGAAGAGCACGAGCAGATACGTCAAAACAGCAAAATGCTGCAGGCACTCACACGGGCAAGTGTGAGTGTAGTCCTAGGGGAAGGTATCTTTTTCTCTTTTGGTGTCTTTAAATCTGGTGCCCTGTAAGGGTAATGGTGGTCTAATATATAGGTATATAAGAATCAAATTCAAAATGATACTCACACGGCCTTGTGTGAGTAAATGCACATCAGGGTATCTTTGACTTCTTTGTGATACTGATAGTATTGATCTCCAAGTGCCAGTGTAGGTAGAAAACCCCTCCCTGGTGTAGATGTAAAATTGAACACTATCGCGATTTTCGTGGGCTACAACAAAATTTATTAAAGAACACTCTAAAAACGGAACATATTTAAAAACAATAGAAAAAATGCATAGAAAGAAAAAGCCAGCCGTCTGAAAGAAATTTGCTCGTGGGTCTCGTGGAGCGCAGCTAACTTGCTCCGCGTCCGGATATAGTGCCGCCTCCTCTCAGATCCACTCCTTGACGGTGGCTGTGCTGGGTCACAATTGCCTAGTGGTCAGAGCAACGCGTTTCGACTTTTGGTCTTCCTCAGGCTCCGTCAGCCGGAGCCTGAGGAAGACCAAAAGTCGAAACGCGTTGCTCTGACCACTAGGCAATTGTGACCCAGCACAGCCACCGTCAAGGAGTGGATCTGAGAGGAGGCGGCACTATATCCGGACGCGGAGCAAGTTAGCTGCGCTCCACGAGACCCACGAGCAAATTTCTTTCAGACGGCTGGCTTTTTCTTTCTATGCATTTTTTCTATTGTTTTTAAATATGTTCCGTTTTTAGAGTGTTCTTTAATAAATTTTGTTGTAGCCCACGAAAATCGCGATAGTGTTCAATTTTACATCTACACCAGGGAGGGGTTTTCTACCTACACTGGCACTTGGAGATCAATACTATCAGTATCACAAAGAAGTCAAAGATACCCTGATGTGCATTTACTCACACAAGGCCGTGTGAGTATCATTTTGAATTTGATTCTTATATACCTATATATTAGACCACCATTACCCTTACAGGGCACCAGATTTAAAGACACCAAAAGAGAAAAAGATACCTTCCCCTAGGACTACACTCACACTTGCCCGTGTGAGTGCCTGCAGCATTTTGCTGTTTTGACGTATCTGCTCGTGCTCTTCTAGTGGGTAGCCACTGATTTATGTTGACGTTTCCCCACTAACAATTGTTTTCCTATTTGTTCACACCGAGGGGGATTACCACACTGGAAGTTGAAGACCACCGAGGAAAATCAGGAAGAAGAGCAAGAACCGGAAAAGAAGGAAAAAAAAAAGGGGACTGTCAAGATAAAGATACCTTGATGTGCATTCACTCACACAAGGCCGTGTGAGTATCATTTTTTTATATTTATCATTACATATCAGACCCCTAATACATCTATAGATCACTACGTGCTAAGATCAACTTTGGATAAAAAGATACCTTCCCCTAGGATTGTACTCACACTAGCCCGTGTGAGTACTGGCAGTATTTACTGCCTTATAAAATATAAATATATATATCATTGGATTTTATCAATACTGCCTGTATCACCCTCTAAAACATTGTTTTAATCTATTGATTCCGAGGGAGACATCCTCATTGTAAGCCGAGGACCGCTGAAGACATCAAGAAAGAAAACCAAGTCCTGAAAAGAAGAAGGCAACCGACCGAGGGAACACCAAGACAAGTAAACCTTGCTGTGAGAGCATTTACACAAGGCCGTGTAAGTGATTTATTATATCTTTCAAACACACCCATAAATATCTAATTAGATACTCCAGACACCCCAAATTCTTCAACCTGTGCTCCCCCTTTCTCTCTCTATATCCCTCTTATATTCCCTCACTCTGCCTTTCCCCCTCGCCTACTTACGTACGCCCTCTTTTTTCTCCTTCCTATTATTTTAGCCTTCCTTGCTCCCATATCTAGTCTGAAATCTACTTCCCTGAGCCCCTCTCGGCTACCTCCTGTTATTACTATATCTGAAGCTCCCTTCTTCTACAATCCAGTCGGCTCTCCGCTTAATGTACCCCCTTTCCCAAGGCCTGCAAGTCCCATATATCGTATCTGCCCTCCTGTTCTGAGTGGGAGACTTCCGCGGCATTCTGCAGATCTTTCGCGCCTTCCGGTGCGGTGCGTCTCTGTCTGATGACGTCGTCTGATTCCTTTGCCACCTCCAAGATGGCGCCCGTCACTGTGCATCCGCCCTCGGCTGTCAGCTGGTTTCCTGTTTCCTGTGACCGGACACCATTTTGAGGAGTGCTCCGCCATGAGGAGGAGGTGTGGCGCGCTGCTTCTTCCCGCCTTAGGAGAGCCGCTGCCGTCTGCGTCTCACGCTGGAACTCACCATGCTCCGGCCTCAGCGCCATCTTTTGCTGAATGGAGGTAAGTCCGTTTACTTTTTGCAGGGATTGAGCTGCCCATCCGATTACCCTGGGTCGGTCACCCCCCGTTCCAGTGCGGATGTGATCTTCTTGCTTCCCCCCTGGCCGTGCCATTTGGTGAGGGCGCGTCTGTATGACCCGTCCGGGTCAGAGGCATAACTGGGCGATATTAGGCTGATGAATGGCCGGTTTACCCACCCCTCCGGTTAGTGTGTCCAGTGGGCAGGTAGATAACAAGCAGTGGGGCTAGATAGTTTATAACAGCATGATAACTTGAAAACTGCGCAACTGTGCGCTAGTGTGGGAGGACCGGTGCCATATTTCAGCGCTTCCCTTTTGTCCGAGGGGATCCAGGCCCTCCACTCCACTCCGGCTCCAGCACTTCTGCCTCCTCCGTTGGGGGTGCCGGGGCACCTTTGAGGCCCAGTTTGCTTAAGAATTCCGGGCCGTCTGCGGGGTCTTTTATGTGGAGTGCCCTCCCGTTCCTGGTTACCTGCAACCCGAACGGAAAGGTCCACCTGTACCGCACATTCTGCTCCCTGAGGGCCCTTTTAATGGGGAACAGGCCGCGGCGCCTGAGAAGCGTGGCTGGGGATAGATCTTGGAAGATCAGCATCCTGTTCCCCTCAAAGTCCACAGATGGCAGGGGCCTCGTCAGTCGTAGGATAGCTTCCTTCGTGGTGAAGTAGTGTAACCTAATTATAATGTCTCTGGGCTGCTCATTATGTACTAGACAAGCCCGGAGGGCTCTGTGGCATCTGTCCATTGCCCGGGCCTCCTTGTTTAGGTCGGGGAGAAGGGTCTCAATCCAGCGGGTGACATAGTCATTGCAATCCTCTATCCCCTCTGAGACTCCCCGGATCCGTAGATTGTTCCTTCTATCCCGGTTCTCAGCATCTTCCTGTCTCTCCCGCAGCTCGTCGATTTGTTTCTGTAAGTCCCCCGATTTTTTGTCAGTCCTTTGTACTGCCTTTATGGTCTGGTCCACCTTCCGTTCCAAGTCATCAGTTCTGGTGCCCAGCTTCCCCACATCCCGTTTAATTTCTTTTATGTCCGCTTGCAGGAGCGATTTAAGGTCATTATATAACCTCTCAAAATCGCACCTTCTGACTGGTAATAGTGCATGGTCGCTGGGGGAGTCATCCTCACCTTCCGTTTCATTATCTGTGCCGGGGGTTGAAGTTGGCGCCATTTCTTCTCTGCTCCCGCTTGTGCTAGCGCCGCCAAAGTAATTCCTTACATCAACCGTTTTCGTTTTTTTCTGCGCCCCCGGTTTCTTCGGTGCCATCCTGGGATGTTCAGACAGGCTGCTGGCACTGATTATTGTAAAGATCTTTATTATTTGGGTGTTTTTAAGTTGTTTTATGTGTCGCGCGGCACGGAGCTAGATTCCTATGCTGCCATCTACGTTGCCGTCGCGCATGCGCCCCTCACGTTTTCTGTTTAATAATACATATTTCAAAAAGTACACTTGAACAAACAAGAATCTTACTCTATTTGGTAAAGAAAAAATTGTATGAAAGGATGCTAAAACCATAACCCATATTTCTGGATTCATGATTTCCGTTGCCGTCACAATATCTTGTTTGAAAACTGAGCTTACGTTTTCTGTTTAATAATATATATTTTAAAAAGTGTACTTGAACAAACAAGAATCTTACTCTATTTGGTAAAGAAAAAATTGTCTTAAAGGATTCTAAAACCATAACCAATATTTCTGGATTCAAGATTTCCGTTTCCGTCACAATATCTTGATTGAAAACGTACATTTATGCATAAAAGACCAGACAACTACATAATTCCACTGGATTTTGAACCCAGGACCTTCTGCGTTTTAATTAGACGTGATAACGACTACACTATGGAACTCCTAAAAATGTTTTCTGAAACAGCTTTTTTGCCCGCAAGAAAGCACATCAGATTCATTTGTGTGTGCTCGAAATCTTGCTTAAATTGAGCTTACTTTTTCTGTTTAATAATATATATTTCAAAAAGTACACTTGAACAAACAAGAATCTTACTCTATTTGGTAAAGAAAAAATTGTCTGAAAGGATTCTAAAACCATAACCAATATTTCTGGATTCAAGATTTCCGTTGCCGTCACAATATCTTGTTTGAAAAAGTACATTTATGCATAAAAGACGAGACAACTACATAGTTCCACTGGGTTTTTAACCCAGGACCTTCTGCTTGTGAAGCAGACGTGATAACCACTACACTATGGAACTCTTAAAATTGTTTCCTGAAACAGCTTATCAGTCCGCAAGAAAGCACATCAGATTCATTTGTGTGTGCTCGAAATCTTGCTTAAATTGAGCTTACGTTTTCTGTTTAATAATATATATTTCAAAAAGTACACTTGAACAAACAAGAATCTTACTCTATTTGGTAAAGAAAAAATTGTATGAAAGAATGCTAAAATCATAGCCCATATTTCTGAATTCAAGATTTCCATTGCCGTCACAATAACTTGTTTGAAAACGTACATTTATGCATAAAAGACCAGACAACTACATAGTTCCACTGGGTTTTGTACCCAGGACCTTCTGCGTGTTAAGCAGACGTGATAACCACTACACTATGGAACTCCTAAAAATATTTTCTGAAACAGCTTGTCTGTCCGCAAGAAAGCACATCAGATTCATTTGTGTATGCTCGAAATCTTGCTTAAATTGAGCTTACGTTTTCTGTTTAATAATATATATTTCAAAAAGTACACTTGAACAAACAAGAATGTTACTTTATTTGGTTAAGAATAAATTGTCTGAAAGAATGCTAAAACCATAGCCCATATTTCTGAATTCAAGATTTCCGTTGCCGTCACAATATCTTGTTTGAAAAAGTACATTTATGCATAAAAGACCAGACAACTACATAGTTCCACTGGGTTTTGAACCCAGGACCTTCTGCGTGTTAAGCAAACGTGATAACCACTACACTATGGAACTCTTAAAATTGTTTCCTGAAACAGCTTTTCTGTCCGCAAGAAAGCACATCAGATTCATTTGTGTGTGCTCGAAATCATGCTTAAATTGAGCTTACGTTTTCTGTTTAATAATATATATTTCAAAAAGTACACTTGAACAAACAAGAAACTTACTCTATTTGGTAAAGAAAAAATTGTATGAAAGGATTCTAAAATCATAACCAATATTTCTGGATTCAAGATTTCTGTTGCTGTCACAATATCTTGTTTGAAAACGTACATTTATGCATAAAAGACAAGACAACGACATAGTTCCACTGTGTTTTGAACAACGGACCTTCTGCTTGTTAAGCAGATGTGATAACCACTACACTATGGAACTCTTACAATCGGTTCCTGAAACAGCTTTTCTGACCGCAAGAAAGCACATCAGATTCATTTGTGTGTGCTCGAAATCATGCTTAAATTGAGCTTACGTATTCTGTTTAATAATATATATTTCAAAAAGTACACTTGAACAAACAAGAAACTTACTCTATTAGGTAAAGAAAAAATTGTATGAAAGGATTCTAAAACCATAACCCATATTTCTGGATTCATGATTTCCGTTGCCGTCACAATATCTTGTTTTAAAATTGAGCTTACGTTTTCTGTTTAATAATATATATTTCAAAAAGTACACTTGAACAAACAAGAATCTTACTCTATTTGGTAAAGAAAAAATTGTCTTAAAGGATTCTAAAACCATAACCAATATTTCTGGATTCAAGATTTCCGTTTCCGTCACAATATCTTGATTGAAAACGTACATTTATGCATAAAAGACCAGACAACTACATAATTTCACTGGATTTTGAACCCAGGACCTTCTGCGTTTTAATTAGACGTGATAACGACTACACTATGGAACTCCTAAAAATGTTTTCTGAAACAGCTTTTTTGTCCGCAAGAAAGCACATCAGATTCATTTGTGTGTGCTCGAAATCTTGCTTAAATAGAGCTTACCTTTTCTGTTTAATAATATATATTTCAAAAAGTACACTTGAACAAACAAGAATCTTACTCTATTTGGTAAAGAAAAAATTGTCTGAAAGGATTCTAAAACCATAACCAATATTTCTGGATTCAAGATTTCCGTTGCCGTCACAATATCTTGTTTGAAAAAGTACATTTATGCATAAAAGACGAGACAACTACATAGTTCCACTGGGTTTTTAACCCAGGACCTTCTGCTTGTGAAGCAGACGTGATAACCACTACACTATGGAACTCCTAAAAATATTTTCTGAAACAGCTTTTCTGTCCGCAAGAAAGCACATCAGATTCATTTGTGTATGCTCGAAATCTTGCTTAAATTGAGCTTACGTTTTCTGTTTAATAATATATATTTCAAAAAGTACACTTGAACAAACAAGAATCTTACTTTATTTGGTTAAGAAAAAATTGTCTGAAAGAATGCTAAAACCATAACCAATATTTCTGAATTCAAGATTTCCGTTGCCGTCACAATATCTTGTTTGAAAAAGTACATTTATGCATAAAAGACCAGACAACTACATAGTTCCACTGGGTTTTGAACCCAGGACCTTCTGCGTGTTAAGCAAACGTGATAACCACTACACTATGGAACTCTTAAAATTGTTTCCTGAAACAGCTTTTCTGTCCGCAAGAAAGCACATCAGATTAATTTGTGTGTGCTCCAAATCATGCTTAAATTGAGCTTACGTTTTCTGTTTAATAATATATATTTCAAAAAGTACACTTGAACAAACAAGAATCTTACACTGTTTGGTAAAGAAAAAATTGTCTGAAAGGATACTAAAACCATAATCAATATTTCTGGATTCAAGTTTTCCGTAGCCGTCACAATATCTTGTTTAAAATGTACATTTATGCATTAAAGACCAGACAACTTCATTGTTCCACTGGGTTTTGAACCCAGAACCTTCTGCTTGTGAAGCAGACGTGATAACCACTACACTATGGAACTCTTAAAATTGTTTCCTGAAACAGCTTTTCTGTCCACAAGAAAGCACATCAGATTCATTTGTGTGTGCTCGAAATCATGCTTAAATTGAGCTTAAGTTTTCTGTTTAATAATATATATTTCAAAAAGTACACTTGAACAAACAAGAATCTTACTCTATTTGGTAAAGAAAAAATTGTCTTAAAGGATTCTAAAACCATAACCAATATTTCTGGATTCAAGATTTCCGTTTCCGTCACAATATCTTGATTGAAAACGTACATTTATGCATAAAAGACCAGACAACTACATAATTCCACTGGATTTTGAACCCAGGACCTTCTGCGTTTTAATTAGACGTGATAACGACTACACTATGGAACTCCTAAAAATGTTTTCTGAAACAGCTTTTTTGCCCGCAAGAAAGCACATCAGATTCATTTGTGTGTGCTCGAAATCTTGCTTAAATTGAGCTTACCTTTTCTGTTTAATAATATATATTTCAAAAAGTACACTTGAACAAACAAGAATCTTACTCTATTTGGTAAAGAAAAAATTGTCTGAAAGGATTCTAAAACCATAACCAATATTTCTGGATTCAAGATTTCCGTTGCCGTCACAATATCTTGTTTGAAAAAGTACATTTATGCATAAAAGACGAGACAACTACATAGTTCCACTGGGTTTTTAACCCAGGACCTTCTGCTTGTGAAGCAGACGTGATAACCACTACACTATGGAACTCTTAAAATTGTTTCCTGAAACAGCTTATCAGTCCGCAAGAAAGCACATCAGATTCATTTGTGTGTGCTCGAAATCTTGCTTAAATTGAGCTTACGTTTTCTGTTTAATAATATATATTTCAAAAAGTACACTTGAACAAACAAGAATCTTACTCAATTTGGTAAAGAAAAAATTGTATGAAAGAATGCTAAAATCATAGCCCATATTTCTGAATTCAAGATTTCCATTGCCGTCACAATAACTTGTTTGAAAACGTACATTTATGCATAAAAGACCAGACAACTACATAGTTCCACTGGGTTTTGTACCCAGGACCTTCTGCTTGTTAAGCAGATGTGATAACCACTACACTATGGAACTCTTACAACCGGTTCCTGAAACAGCTTTTCTGACCGCAAGAAAGCACATCAGATTCATTTGTGTGTGCTCGAAATCATGCTTAAATTGAGCTTACGTTTTCTGTTTAATAATATATATTTCAAAAAGTACACTTGAACAAACAAGAAACTTACTCTATTAGGTAAAGAAAAAATTGTATGAAAGGATTCTAAAACCATAACCCATATTTCTGGATTCATGATTTCCGTTGCCGTCACAATATCTTGTTTGAAAATTGAGCTTACGTTTTCTGTTTAATAATATATATTTCAAAAAGTACACTTAAACAAACAAGAATCTTACTCTATTTGGTAAAGAAAAAATTGTCTTAAAGGATTCTAAAACCATAACCAATATTTCTGGATTCAAGATTTCCGTTTCCGTCACAATATCTTGATTGAAAACGTACATTTATGCATAAAAGACCAGACAACTACATAATTTCACTGGATTTTGAACCCAGGACCTTCTGCGTTTTAATTAGACGTGATAACGACTACACTATGGAACTCCTAAAAATGTTTTCTGAAACAGCTTTTTTGTCCGCAAGAAAGCACATCAGATTCATTTGTGTGTGCTCGAAATCTTGCTTAAATAGAGCTTACCTTTTCTGTTTAATAATATATATTTCAAAAAGTACACTTGAACAAACAAGAATCTTACTCTATTTGGTAAAGAAAAAATTGTCTGAAAGGATTCTAAAACCATAACCAATATTTCTGGATTCAAGATTTCCGTTGCCGTCACAATATCTGGTTTGAAAAAGTACATTTATGCATAAAAGACGAGACAACCACATAGTTCCACTGGGTTTTTAACCCAGGACCTTCTGCTTGTGAAGCAGACGTGATAACCACTACACTATGGAACTCCTAAAAATATTTTCTGAAACAGCTTTTCTGTCCGCAAGAAAGCACATCAGATTCATTTGTGTATGCTCGAAATCTTGCTTAAATTGAGCTTACGTTTTCTGTTTAAAAATATATATTTCAAAAAGTACACTTGAACAAACAAGAATCTTACTTTATTTGGTTAAGAAAAAATTGTCTGAAAGAATGCTAAAACCATAACCAATATTTCTGAATTCAAGATTTCCGTTGCCGTCACAATATCTTGTTTGAAAAAGTACATTTATGCATAAAAGACCAGACAACTACATAGTTCCACGGGGTTTTGAACCCAGGACCTTCTGCGTGTTAAGCAAACGTGATAACCACTACACTATGGAACTCTTAAAATTGTTTCCTGAAACAGCTTTTCTGTCCGCTAGAAAGCACATCAGATTAATTTGTGTGTGCTCGAAATCATGCTTAAATTGAGCTTACGTTTTCTGTTTAATAATATATATTTCAAAAAGTACACTTGAACAAACAAGAATCTTACACTGTTTGGTAAAGAAAAAATTGTCTGAAAGGATACTAAAACCATAATCAATATTTCTGGATTCAAGTTTTCCGTAGCCGTCACAATATCTTGTTTAAAATGTACATTTATGCATTAAAGACCAGACAACTTCATAGTTCCACTGGGTTTTGAACCCAGAACCTTCTGCTTGTGAAGCAGACGTGATAACCACTACACTATGGAACTCTTAAAATTGTTTCCTGAAACAGCTTTTCTGTCCACAAGAAAGCACATCAGATTCATTTGTGTGTTCCCAAAATCATGCTTAAATTGAGCTTCGTTTTCTGTTTAATAAAATATATTTCAAAAAGTACACTTGAACAAACAAGAATCTTATTCTATTTGGTAAAGAGAAAATTGTATGAAAGGATTCTAAAATCATAACCAATATTTCTGGATTCAAGATTTCTGTTGCCGTCACAATATCTTGTTTGAAAACGTACATTTATGCATAAAAGACAAGACAACGACAGAGTTCCACTGTGTTTTGAACAACGGACCTTCTGCTTGTTAAGCAGATGTGATAACCACTACACTATGGAACTCTTACAATCGGTTCCTGAAACAGATTTTCTGACCGCAAGAAAGCAGATCAGATTCATTTGTGTATGCTCAAAATCTTGCTTAAATTGAGCTTACCTTTTCTGTTTAATAATATATATTTCAAAAAGTACACTTGAACAAACAAGAATCTTACTCTATTTGGTAAAGAAAAAATTGTCTTAAAGGATTCTAAAACCATAACCAATATTTCTGGATTCAAGATTTCCGTTTCCGTCACAATATCTTGATTGAAAACGTACATTTATGCATAAAAGACCAGACAACTACATAATTCCACTGGATTTTGAACCCAGGACCTTCTGCGTTTTAATTAGACGTGATAACGACTACACTATGGAACTCCTAAAAATGTTTTCTGAAACAGCTTTTTTGCCCGCAAGAAAGCACATCAGATTCATTTGTGTGTGCTCGAAATCTTGCTTAAATTGAGCTTACCTTTTCTGTTTAATAATATATATTTCAAAAAGTACACTTGAACAAACAAGAATCTTACTCTATTTGGTAAAGAAAAAATTGTCTGAAAGGATTCTAAAACCATAACCAATATTTCTGGATTCAAGATTTCCGTTGCCGTCACAATATCTTGTTTGAAAAAGTACATTTATGCATAAAAGACGAGACAACTACATAGTTCCACTGGGTTTTTAACCCAGGACCTTCTGCTTGTGAAGCAGACGTGATACACTACCGACACACTTTATTGAAGTGTGGTCGGTACTGCAAGCCGGGAAATCTCCCGGCTTGCTAGTGGCCGCCCCTCGGCGTGCCGCGCGTCATAGACGCGCGGTCACGCGTCATCGGGAGCGTGCGCCCCCTGCACGCGTGTCCAGGGGCTCCCCGAGGGAGCCCTGGTGTCCCGCGATCGCGGGACAGCGGCAGGGGGTTCCGGGGGACCCGGCGGACCCGGCAGCGGTAGGGAGAGCGCCCCGATCGGAGGGCGCTCTTCCGCTGCTTCGGCGTGCGCCCGTCACACTCGGGCGCGCGCCAGGCTACTGCTGCGGCACAGAACGGGCAAATGCTCGAATAAACTGTGCCGCAGCAGTAACCACTACACTATGGAACTCTTAAAATTGTTTCCTGAAACAGCTTATCAGTCCGCAAGAAAGCACATCAGATTCATTTGTGTGTGCTCGAAATCTTGCTTAAATTGAGCTTACGTTTTCTGTTTAATAATATATATTTCAAAAAGTACACTTGAACAAACATGAATCTTATTCTATTTGGTAAAGAAAAAATTGTATGAAAGGATTCTAAAACCATATCCAATATTTCTGGATTCAAGATTTCCGTTGCCGTCACAATATCTTGTTTTCGAAAACGTACATTAATACATAAAAGACAAGACAACTACATAGTTCCACTGGGTTTTGAACCCAGTACCTTCTGCGTGTTAAGCAGACGTGATAACCACTACACTATGCAACTCTTTAAAAAGTTTTCTGAAACAGCTTTTCAGTCTTCAAAAAAGCACATCAGATTCATTTGTGTGTGCTTGAAATCTAGCTTAAATTGAGCTTACGTTTTCTGTTTAATAATACATATTTCAAAAAGTACACTTGAACAAACAAGAATCTTACTCTATTTGGTAAAGAAAAAATTGTATGAAAGGATGCTAAAACCATAACCCATATTTCTGAATTCAAGATTTCCGTTTCAGTCACAATATCTTGTTTGAAAACGTGTATTTATGCATAAAAGACCAGACAACTACATAGTTCCACTGGGTTTTGAATCCTGGACCTTCTGCATGTGAAGCAGGCGTGATAACCATTACACTATGGAACTCTTCATATTGTTTCCTGAAACAGCTTTTCTGTCCGCAAGAAAGCACATCAGATTCATTTGTGTGTGCTCGAAATCATGCTTAAATTGAGCTTACGTTTTCTGTTTAATAATATATATTTCAAAAAGTACACTTGAACAAACAAGAAACTTACTCTATTTGGTAAAGAAAAAATTGTATGAAAGGATTCTAAAATCATAACCAATATTTCTGGATTCAAGATTTCTGTTGCTGTCACAATATCTTGTTTGAAAACGTGTATTTATGCATAAAAGACCAGACAACTACATAGTTCCACTGGGTTTTGAATCCTGGACCTTCTGCATGTGAAGCAGGCGTGATAACCATTACACTATGGAACTCTTCATATTGTTTCCTGAAACAGCTTTTCTGTCCGCAAGAAAGCACATCAGATTCATTTGTGTGTGCTCGAAATCATGCTTAAATTGAGCTTACGTTTTCTGTTTAATAATATATATTTCAAAAAGTACACTTGAACAAACAAGAAACTTACTCTATTTGGTAAAGAAAAAATTGTATGAAAGGATTCTAAAATCATAACCAATATTTCTGGATTCAAGATTTCTGTTGCTGTCACAATATCTTGTTTGAAAACGTACATTTATGCATAAAAGACAAGACAACGACATAGTTCCACTGTGTTTTGAACAACGGACCTTCTGCTTGTTAAGCAGATGTGATAACCACTACACTATGGAACTCTTACAATCGGTTCCTGAAACAGCTTTTCTGACCGCAAGAAAGCACATCAGATTCATTTGTGTGTGCTCGAAATCATGCTTAAATTGAGCTTACGTTTTCTGTTTAATAATATATATTTCAAAAAGTACACTTGAACAAACAAGAAACTTACTCTATTTGGTAAAGAAAAAATTGTATGAAAGGATTCTAAAATCATAACCAATATTTCTGGATTCAAGATTTCTGTTGCTGTCACAATATCTTGTTTGAAAACGTACATTTATGCATAAAAGACAAGACAACGACATAGTTCCACTGTGTTTTGAACAACGGACCTTCTGCTTGTTAAGCAGATGTGATAACCACTACACTATGGAACTCTTACAATCGGTTCCTGAAACAGCTTTTCTGACCGCAAGAAAGCACATCAGATTCATTTGTGTGTGCTCGAAATCATGCTTAAATTGAGCTTACGTTTTCTGTTTAATAATATATATTTCAAAAAGTACACTTGAACAAACAAGAAACTTACTCTATTAGGTAAAGAAAAAATTGTATGAAAGGATTCTAAAACCATAACCCATATTTCTGGATTCAAGATTTCCGTTGCCGTCACAATATCTTGTTTGAAAAAGTACATTTATGCATAAAAGACGAGACAACTACATAGTTCCACTGGGTTTTTAACCCAGGACCTTCTGCGTGTGAAGCAGACGTGATAACCACTACACTATGGAACTCTTAAAATTGTTTCCTGACACAGCTTATCAGTCCGCAAGAAAGCACATCAGATTCATTTGTGTGTGCTCGAAATCTTGCTTAAATTGAGCTTACGTTTTCTGTTTAATAATATATATTTCAAAAAGTACACTTGAACAAACAAGAATCTTACTCTATTTGGTAAAGAAAAAATTGTATGAAAGAATGCTAAAATCATAGCCCATATTTCTGAATTCAAGATTTCCATTGCCGTCACAATAACTTGTTTGAAAACGTACATTTATGCATAAAAGACCAGACAACTACATAGTTCCACTGGGTTTTGTACCCAGGACCTTCTGCGTGTTAAGCAGACGTGATAACCACTACACTATGGAACTCTTAAAATATTTTCTGAAACAGCTTTTCTGTCCGCAAGAAAGCACATCAGATTCATTTGTGTATGCTCGAAATCTTGCTTAAATTGAGCTTACCTTTTCTGTTTAATAATATATATTTCAAAAAGTACACTTGAACAAACAAGAATCTTACTCTATTTGGTAAAGAAAAAATTGTCTGAAAGTATTCTAAAACCATAACCAATATTTCTGGATTCAAGATTTCCGTTGCCGTCACAATATCTTGTTTGAAAACGTACATTTATGCATAAAAGACGAGACAACTACATAGTTCCACTGGGTTTTTAACCCAGGACCATCTGCTTGTGAAGCAAACGTGATAACCACTACACTATGGAACTCTTAAAATTGTGTCCTGAAACAGCTTTTCTGTCCACAAGAAAGCACATCAGATTCATTTGTGTGTTCCCAAAATCATGCTTAAATTGAGCTTCGTTTTCTGTTTAATAAAATATATTTCAAAAAGTACACTTGAACAAACAAGAATCTTACTCTATTTGGTAAAGAGAAAATTGTATGAAAGGATTCTAAAATCATAACCAATATTTCTGGATTCAAGATTTCTGTTGCTGTCACAATATCTTGTTTGAAAACGTACATTTATGCATAAAAGACAAGACAACGACATAGTTCCACTGTATTTTGAACTACGGACCTTCTGCTTTTTAAGCAGATGTGATAACCACAACACTATGGAACTCTTACAATCGGTTCATGAAACAGCTTTTCTGACCGCAAGAAAGCAGATCAGATTCATTTGTGTATGCTCAAAATTTTGCTTAAATTGAGCTTACCTTTTCTGTTTAATAATATATATTTCAAAAAGTACACTTGAACAAACAAGAATCTTACTCTATTTGGTAAAGAAAAAATTGTCTTAAAGGATTCTAAAACCATAACCAATATTTCTGGATTCAAGATTTCCGTTTCCGTCACAATATCTTGATTGAAAACGTACATTTATGCATAAAAGACCAGACAACTACATAATTCCACTGGATTTTGAACCCAGGACCTTCTGCGTTTTAATTAGACGTGATAACGACTACACTATGGAACTCCTAAAAATGTTTTCTGAAACAGCTTTTTTGCCCGCAAGAAAGCACATCAGATTCATTTGTGTGTGCTCGAAATCTTGCTTAAATTGAGCTTACCTTTTCTGTTTAATAATATATATTTCAAAAAGTACACTTGAACAAACAAGAATCTTACTCTATTTGGTAAAGAAAAAATTGTCTGAAAGGATTCTAAAACCATAACCAATATTTCTGGATTCAAGATTTCCGTTGCCGTCACAATATCTTGTTTGAAAAAGTACATTTATGCATAAAAGACGAGACAACTACATAGTTCCACTGGGTTTTTAACCCAGGACCTTCTGCTTGTGAAGCAGACGTGATACACTACCGACACACTTTATTGAAGTGTGGTCGGTACTGCAAGCCGGGAAATCTCCCGGCTTGCTAGTGGCCGCCCCTCGGCGTGCCGCGCGTCATAGACGCGCGGTCACGCGTCATCGGGAGCGTGCGCCCCCTGCACGCGTGTCCAGGGGCTCCCCGAGGGAGCCCTGGTGTCCCGCGATCGCGGGACAGCGGCAGGGGGTTCCGGGGGACCCGGCGGACCCGGCAGCGGTAGGGAGAGCGCCCCGATCGGAGGGCGCTCTTCCGCTGCTTCGGCGTGCGCCCGTCACACTCGGGCGCGCGCCAGGCTACTGCTGCGGCACAGAACGGGCAAATGCTCGAATAAACTGTGCCGCAGCAGTAACCACTACACTATGGAACTCTTAAAATTGTTTCCTGAAACAGCTTATCAGTCCGCAAGAAAGCACATCAGATTCATTTGTGTGTGCTCGAAATCTTGCTTAAATTGAGCTTACGTTTTCTGTTTAATAATATATATTTCAAAAAGTACACTTGAACAAACATGAATCTTATTCTATTTGGTAAAGAAAAAATTGTATGAAAGGATTCTAAAACCATATCCAATATTTCTGGATTCAAGATTTCCGTTGCCGTCACAATATCTTGTTTTCGAAAACGTACATTAATACATAAAAGACAAGACAACTACATAGTTCCACTGGGTTTTGAACCCAGTACCTTCTGCGTGTTAAGCAGACGTGATAACCACTACACTATGCAACTCTTTAAAAAGTTTTCTGAAACAGCTTTTCAGTCTTCAAAAAAGCACATCAGATTCATTTGTGTGTGCTTGAAATCTAGCTTAAATTGAGCTTACGTTTTCTGTTTAATAATACATATTTCAAAAAGTACACTTGAACAAACAAGAATCTTACTCTATTTGGTAAAGAAAAAATTGTATGAAAGGATGCTAAAACCATAACCCATATTTCTGAATTCAAGATTTCCGTTTCAGTCACAATATCTTGTTTGAAAACGTGTATTTATGCATAAAAGACCAGACAACTACATAGTTCCACTGGGTTTTGAATCCTGGACCTTCTGCATGTGAAGCAGGCGTGATAACCATTACACTATGGAACTCTTCATATTGTTTCCTGAAACAGCTTTTCTGTCCGCAAGAAAGCACATCAGATTCATTTGTGTGTGCTCGAAATCATGCTTAAATTGAGCTTACGTTTTCTGTTTAATAATATATATTTCAAAAAGTACACTTGAACAAACAAGAAACTTACTCTATTTGGTAAAGAAAAAATTGTATGAAAGGATTCTAAAATCATAACCAATATTTCTGGATTCAAGATTTCTGTTGCTGTCACAATATCTTGTTTGAAAACGTGTATTTATGCATAAAAGACCAGACAACTACATAGTTCCACTGGGTTTTGAATCCTGGACCTTCTGCATGTGAAGCAGGCGTGATAACCATTACACTATGGAACTCTTCATATTGTTTCCTGAAACAGCTTTTCTGTCCGCAAGAAAGCACATCAGATTCATTTGTGTGTGCTCGAAATCATGCTTAAATTGAGCTTACGTTTTCTGTTTAATAATATATATTTCAAAAAGTACACTTGAACAAACAAGAAACTTACTCTATTTGGTAAAGAAAAAATTGTATGAAAGGATTCTAAAATCATAACCAATATTTCTGGATTCAAGATTTCTGTTGCTGTCACAATATCTTGTTTGAAAACGTACATTTATGCATAAAAGACAAGACAACGACATAGTTCCACTGTGTTTTGAACAACGGACCTTCTGCTTGTTAAGCAGATGTGATAACCACTACACTATGGAACTCTTACAATCGGTTCCTGAAACAGCTTTTCTGACCGCAAGAAAGCACATCAGATTCATTTGTGTGTGCTCGAAATCATGCTTAAATTGAGCTTACGTTTTCTGTTTAATAATATATATTTCAAAAAGTACACTTGAACAAACAAGAAACTTACTCTATTTGGTAAAGAAAAAATTGTATGAAAGGATTCTAAAATCATAACCAATATTTCTGGATTCAAGATTTCTGTTGCTGTCACAATATCTTGTTTGAAAACGTACATTAATGCATAAAAGACAAGACAACGACATAGTTCCACTGTGTTTTGAACAACGGACCTTCTGCTTGTTAAGCAGATGTGATAACCACTACACTATGGAACTCTTACAATCGGTTCCTGAAACAGCTTTTCTGACCGCAAGAAAGCACATCAGATTCATTTGTGTGTGCTCGAAATCATGCTTAAATTGAGCTTACGTTTTCTGTTTAATAATATATATTTCAAAAAGTACACTTGAACAAACAAGAAACTTACTCTATTAGGTAAAGAAAAAATTGTATGAAAGGATTCTAAAACCATAACCCATATTTCTGGATTCAAGATTTCCGTTGCCGTCACAATATCTTGTTTGAAAAAGTACATTTATGCATAAAAGACGAGACAACTACATAGTTCCACTGGGTTTTTAACCCAGGACCTTCTGCGTGTGAAGCAGACGTGATAACCACTACACTATGGTACTCTTAAAATTGTTTCCTGACACAGCTTATCAGTCCGCAAGAAAGCACATCAGATTCATTTGTGTGTGCTCGAAATCTTGCTTAAATTGAGCTTACGTTTTCTGTTTAATAATATATATTTCAAAAAGTACACTTGAACAAACAAGAATCTTACTCTATTTGGTAAAGAAAAAATTGTATGAAAGAATGCTAAAATCATAGCCCATATTTCTGAATTCAAGATTTCCATTGCCGTCACAATAACTTGTTTGAAAACGTACATTTATGCATAAAAGACCAGACAACTACATAGTTCCACTGGGTTTTGTACCCAGGACCTTCTGCGTGTTAAGCAGACGTGATAACCACTACACTATGGAACTCTTAAAATATTTTCTGAAACAGCTTTTCTGTCCGCAAGAAAGCACATCAGATTCATTTGTGTATGCTCGAAATCTTGCTTAAATTGAGCTTACCTTTTCTGTTTAATAATATATATTTCAAAAAGTACACTTGAACAAACAAGAATCTTACTCTATTTGGTAAAGAAAAAATTGTCTGAAAGTATTCTAAAACCATAACCAATATTTCTGGATTCAAGATTTCCGTTGCCGTCACAATATCTTGTTTGAAAACGTACATTTATGCATAAAAGACGAGACAACTACATAGTTCCACTGGGTTTTTAACCCAGGACCATCTGCTTGTGAAGCAGACGTGATAACCACTACACTATGGAACTCTTAAAATTGTGTCCTGAAACAGCTTTTCTGTCCACAAGAAAGCACATCAGATTCATTTGTGTGTTACCAAAATCATGCTTAAATTGAGCTTCGTTTTCTGTTTAATAAAATATATTTCAAAAAGTACACTTGAACAAACAAGAATCTTACTCTATTTGGTAAAGAGAAAATTGTATGAAAGGATTCTAAAATCATAACCAATATTTCTGGATTCAAGATTTCTGTTGCTGTCACAATATCTTGTTTGAAAACGTACATTTATGCATAAAAGACAAGACAACGACATAGTTCCACTGTATTTTGAACTACGGACCTTCTGCTTTTTAAGCAGATGTGATAACCACAACACTATGGAACTCTTACAATCGGTTCATGAAACAGCTTTTCTGACCGCAAGAAAGCAGATCAGATTCATTTGTGTGTGCTCGAAATCTTGCTTAAATTGAGCTTACCTTTTCTGTTTAATAATATATATTTCAAAAATTACACTTGAACAAACAAGAATCTTACTCTATTTGGTAAAGAAAAATTTGTCTGAAAGGATTCTAAAACCATAACCAATATTTCTGGATTCAAGATTTCCGCTCCCGTCACAATATCTTGTTTGAAAAAGTACATTTATGCATAAAAGACCAGACAACTACATAGTTCCACTGGGTTTTGAACCCAGGACCTTCTGCGTGTTAAGCAAACGTGATAACCACTACACTATGGAACTCTTAAAATTGTTTTCTGAAACAGCTTTTCTGTCCGCAAGAAAGCACATCAGATTCATTTGTGTGTGCTCGAAATCATGCTTAAATTGAGCTTACGTTTTCTGTTTAATAATATATATTTCAAAAAGTACACTTGAACAAACAAGAATCTTACTCTATTTGGTAAAGAAAAAATTGTCTTAAAGGATTCTAAAACCATAACCAATATTTCTGGATTCAAGATTTCCGTTTCCGTCACAATATCTTGATTGAAAACGTACATTTATGCATAAAAGACCAGACAACTACATAATTCCACTGGATTTTGAACCCAGGACCTTCTGCGTTTTAATTAGACGTGATAACGACTACACTATGGAACTCCTAAAAATGTTTTCTGAAACAGCTTTTTTGTCCGCAAGAAAGCACATCAGATTCATTTGTGTGTGCTCGAAATCTTGCTTAAATTGAGCTTACCTTTTCTGTTTAATAATATATATTTCAAAAAGTACACTTGAACAAACAAGAATCTTACTCTATTTGGTAAAGAAAAAATTGTCTGAAAGGATTCTAAAACCATAACCAATATTTCTGGATTCAAGATTTCCGTTGCCGTCACAATATCTTGTTTGAAAAAGTACATTTATGCATAAAAGACGAGACAACTACATAGTTCCACTGGGTTTTTAACCCAGGACCTTCTGCTTGTGAAGCAGACGTGATAACCACTACACTATGGAACTCTTAAAATTGTTTCCTGAAACAGCTTATCAGTCCGCAAGAAAGCACATCAGATTCATTTGTGTGTGCTCGAAATCTTGCTTAAATTGAGCTTACGTTTTCTGTTTAATAATATATATTTCAAAAAGTACACTTGAACAAACAAGAATCTTACTCTATTTGGTAAAGAAAAAATTGTATGAAAGAATGCTAAAATCATAGCCCATATTTCTGAATTCAAGATTTCCATTGCCGTCACAATAACTTGTTTGAAAACGTACATTTATGCATAAAAGACCAGACAACTACATAGTTCCACTGGGTTTTGTACCCAGGACCTTCTGCGTGTTAAGCAGACGTGATAACCACTACACTATGGAACTCCTAAAAATATTTTCTGAAACAGCTTTTCTGTCCGCAAGAAAGCACATCAGATTCATTTGTGTATGCTCGAAATCTTGCTTAAATTGAGCTTACGTTTTCTGTTTAATAATATATATTTCAAAAAGTACACTTGAACAAACAAGAATGTTACTTTATTTGGTTAAGAATAAATTGTCTGAAAGAATGCTAAAACCATAGCCCATATTTCTGAATTCAAGATTTCCGTTGCCGTCACAATATCTTGATTGAAAACGTACATTTATGCATAAAAGACCAGACAACTACATAATTCCACTGGATTTTGAACCCAGGACCTTCTGCGTTTTAATTAGACGTGATAACGACTACACTATGGAACTCCTAAAAATGTTTTCTGAAACAGCTTTTTTGCCCGCAAGAAAGCACATCAGATTCATTTGTGTGTGCTCGAAATCTTGCTTAAATTGAGCTTACCTTTTCTGTTTAATAATATATATTTCAAAAAGTACACTTGAACAAACAAGAATCTTACTCTATTTGGTAAAGAAAAAATTGTCTGAAAGGATTCTAAAACCATAACCAATATTTCTGGATTCAAGATTTCCGTTGCCGTCACAATATCTTGTTTGAAAACGTACATTTATGCATAAAAGACAAGACAACGACATAGTTCCACTGTGTTTTGAACAACGGACCTTCTGCTTGTTAAGCAGATGTGATAACCACTACACTATGGAACTCTTACAATCGGTTCCTGAAACAGCTTTTCTGACCGCAAGAAAGCACATCAGATTCATTTGTGTGTGCTCGAAATCATGCTTAAATTGAGCTTACGTTTTCTGTTTAATAATATATATTTCAAAAAGTACACTTGAACAAACAAGAAACTTACTCTATTAGGTAAAGAAAAAATTGTATGAAAGGATTCTAAAACCATAACCCATATTTCTGGATTCATGATTTCCGTTGCCGTCACAATATCTTGTTTTAAAATTGAGCTTACGTTTTCTGTTTAATAATATATATTTCAAAAAGTACACTTGAACAAACAAGAATCTTACTCTATTTGGTAAAGAAAAAATTGTCTTAAAGGATTCTAAAACCATAACCAATATTTCTGGATTCAAGATTTCCGTTTCCGTCACAATATCTTGATTGAAAACGTACATTTATGCATAAAAGACCAGACAACTACATAATTTCACTGGATTTTGAACCCAGGACCTTCTGCGTTTTAATTAGACGTGATAACGACTACACTATGGAACTCCTAAAAATGTTTTCTGAAACAGCTTTTTTGTCCGCAAGAAAGCACATCAGATTCATTTGTGTGTGCTCGAAATCTTGCTTAAATAGAGCTTACCTTTTCTGTTTAATAATATATATTTCAAAAAGTACACTTGAACAAACAAGAATCTTACTCTATTTGGTTAAGAAAAAATTGTCTGAAAGGATTCTAAAACCATAACCAATATTTCTGGATTCAAGATTTCCGTTGCCGTCACAAAATCTTGTTTGAAAAAGTACATTTATGCATAAAAGACCAGACAACTACATAGTTCCACTGGGTTTTGAACCCAGGACCTTCTGCGTGTTAAGCAAACGTGATAACCACTACACTATGGAACTCTTAAAATTGTTTCCTGAAACAGCTTTTCTGTCCGCAAGAAAGCACATCAGATTCATTTGTGTGTGCTCGAAATCATGCTTAAATTGAGCTTACGTTTTCTGTTTAATAATATATATTTCAAAAAGTACACTTGAACAAACAAGAATCTTACACTGTTTGGTAAAGAAAAAATTGTCTGAAAGGATACTAAAACCATAATCAATATTTCTGGATTCAAGTTTTCCGTAGCCGTCACAATATCTTGTTTAAAATGTACATTTATGCATTAAAGACCAGACAACTTCATAGTTCCACTGGGTTTTGAACCCAGAACCTTCTGCTTGTGAAGCAGACGTGATAACCACTACACTATGGAACTCTTAAAATTGTTTCCTGAAACAGCTTTTCTGTCCACAAGAAAGCACATCAGATTCATTTGTGTGTTCCCAAAATCATGCTTAAATTGAGCTTCGTTTTCTGTTTAATAAAATATATTTCAAAAAGTACACTTGAACAAACAAGAATCTTATTCTATTTGGTAAAGAGAAAATTGTATGAAAGGATTCTAAAATCATAACCAATATTTCTGGATTCAAGATTTCTGTTGCCGTCACAATATCTTGTTTGAAAACGTACATTTATGCATAAAAGACAAGACAACGACATAGTTCCACTGTGTTTTGAACAACGGACCTTCTGCTTGTTAAGCAGATGTGATAACCACTACACTATGGAACTCTTACAATCGGTTCCTGAAACAGCTTTTCTGTCCGCAAGAAAGCACATCAGATTCATTTGTGTGTGCTCGAAATCATGCTTAAATTGAGCTTACGTTTTCTGTTTAATAATATATATTTCAAAAAGTACACTTGAACAAACAAGAATCTTACTCTATTTGGTAAAGAAAAAATTGTCTTAAAGGATTCTAAAACCATAACCAATATTTCTGGATTCAAGATTTCCGTTTCCGTCACAATATCTTGATTGAAAACGTACATTTATGCATAAAAGACCAGACAACTACATAATTCCACTGGATTTTGAACCCAGGACCTTCTGCGTTTTAATTAGACGTGATAACGACTACACTATGGAACTCCTAAAAATGTTTTCTGAAACAGCTTTTTTGCCCGCAAGAAAGCACATCAGATTCATTTGTGTGTGCTCGAAATCTTGCTTAAATTGAGCTTACCTTTTCTGTTTAATAATATATATTTCAAAAAGTACACTTGAACAAACAAGAATCTTACTCTATTTGGTAAAGAAAAAATTGTCTGAAAGGATTCTAAAACCATAACCAATATTTCTGGATTCAAGATTTCCGTTGCCGTCACAATATCTTGTTTGAAAAAGTACATTTATGCATAAAAGACGAGACAACTACATAGTTCCACTGGGTTTTTAACCCAGGACCTTCTGCTTGTGAAGCAGACGTGATAACCACTACACTATGGAACTCTTAAAATTGTTTCCTGAAACAGCTTATCAGTCCGCAAGAAAGCACATCAGATTCATTTGTGTGTGCTCGAAATCTTGCTTAAATTGAGCTTACGTTTTCTGTTTAATAATATATATTTCAAAAAGTACACTTGAACAAACAAGAATCTTACTCTATTTGGTAAAGAAAAAATTGTATGAAAGAATGCTAAAATCATAGCCCATATTTCTGAATTCAAGATTTCCATTGCCGTCACAATAACTTGTTTGAAAACGTACATTTATGCATAAAAGACCAGACAACTACATAGTTCCACTGGGTTTTGTACCCAGGACCTTCTGCGTGTTAAGCAGACGTGATAACCACTACACTATTGAACTCCTAAAAATATTTTCTGAAACAGCTTTTCTGTCCGCAAGAAAGCACATCAGATTCATTTGTGTATGCTCGAAATCTTGCTTAAATTGAGCTTACGTTTTCTGTTTAATAATATATATTTCAAAAAGTACACTTGAACAAACAAGAATGTTACTTTATTTGGTTAAGAATAAATTGTCTGAAAGAATGCTAAAACCATAGCCCATATTTCTGAATTCAAGATTTCCGTTGCCGTCACAATATCTTGTTTGAAAAAGTACATTTATGCATAAAAGACCAGACAACTACATAGTTCCACTGGGTTTTGAACCCAGGACCTTCGGCGTGTTAAGCAAACGTGATAACCACTACACTATGGAACTCTTAAAATTGTTTCTTGAAACAGCTTTTCTGTCCGCAAGAAAGCACATCAGATTCATTTGTGTGTGCTCGAAATCATGCTTAAATTGAGCTTACGTTTTCTGTTTAATAATATATATTTCAAAAAGTACACTTGAACAAACAAGAAACTTACTCTATTTGGTAAAGAAAAAATTGTATGAAAGGATTCTAAAATCATAACCAATATTTCTGGATTCAAGATTTCTGTTGCTGTCACAATATCTTGTTTGAAAACGTACATTTATGCATAAAAGACAAGACAACGACATAGTTCCACTGTGTTTTGAACAACGGACCTTCTGCTTGTTAAGCAGATGTGATAACCACTACACTATGGAACTCTTACAATCGGTTCCTGAAACAGCTTTTCTGACCGCAAGAAAGCACATCAGATTCATTTGTGTGTGCTCGAAATCATGCTTAAATTGAGCTTACGTTTTCTGTTTAATAATATATATTTCAAAAAGTACACTTGAACAAACAAGAAACTTACTCTATTAGGTAAAGAAAAAATTGTATGAAAGGATTCTAAAACCATAATCCATATTTCTGGATTCATGATTTCCGTTGCCGTCACAATATCTTGTTTGAAAATTGAGCTTACGTTTTCTGTTTAATAATATATATTTCAAAAAGTACACTTAAACAAACAAGAATCTTACTCTATTTGGTAAAGAAAAAATTGTCTTAAAGGATTCTAAAACCATAACCAATATTTCTGGATTCAAGATTTCCGTTTCCGTCACAATATCTTGATTGAAAACGTACATTTATGCATAAAAGACCAAACAACTACATAATTTCACTGGATTTTGAACCCAGGACCTTCTGAGTTTTAATTAGACGTGATAACGACTACACTATGGAACTCCTAAAAATGTTTTCTGAAACAGCTTTTTTGTCCGCAAGAAAGCACATCAGATTCATTTGTGTGTGCTCGAAATCTTGCTTAAATAGAGCTTACCTTTTCTGTTTAATAATATATATTTCAAAAAGTACACTTGAACAAACAAGAATCTTACTCTATTTGGTTAAGAAAAAATTGTCTGAAAGGATTCTAAAACCATAACCAATATTTCTGGATTCAAGATTTCCGTTGCCGTCACAAAATCTTGTTTGAAAAAGTACATTTATGCATAAAAGACCAGACAACTACATAGTTCCACTGGGTTTTGAACCCAGGACCTTCTGCGTGTTAAGCAAACGTGATAACCACTACACTATGGAACTCTTAAAATTGTTTCCTGAAACAGCTTTTCTGTCCGCAAGAAAGCACATCAGATTAATTTGTGTGTGCTCGAAATCATGCTTAAATTGAGCTTACGTTTTCTGTTTAATAATATATATTTCAAAAAGTACACTTGAACAAACAAGAATCTTACACTGTTTGGTAAAGAAAAAATTGTCTGAAAGGATACTAAAACCATAATCAATATTTCTGGATTCAAGTTTTCCGTAGCCGTCACAATATCTTGTTTAAAATGTACATTTATGCATTAAAGACCAGACAATTTCATAGTTCCACTGGGTTTTGAACCCAGAACCTTCTGCTTGTGAAGCAGACGTGATAACCACTACACTATGGAACTCTTAAAATTGTTTCCTGAAACAGCTTTTCTGTCCACAAGAAAGCACATCAGATTCATTTGTGTGTTCCCAAAATCATGCTTAAATTGAGCTTCGTTTTCTGTTTAATAAAATATATTTCAAAAAGTACACTTGAACAAACAAGAATCTTATTCTATTTGGTAAAGAGAAAATTGAATGAAAGGATTCTAAAATCATAACCAATATTTCTGGATTCAAGATTTCTGTTGCCGTCACAATATCTTGTTTGAAAACGTACATTTATGCATAAAAGACAAGACAACGACATAGTTCCACTGTGTTTTGAACAACGGACCTTCTGCTTGTTAAGCAGATGTGATAACCACTACACTATGGAACTCTTACAATCGGTTCCTGAAACAGCTTTTCTGTCCGCAAGAAAGCACATCAGATTCATTTGTGTGTGCTCGAAATCATGCTTAAATTGAGCTTACGTTTTCTGTTTAATAATATATATTTCAAAAAGTACACTTGAACAAACAAGAATCTTACTCTATTTGGTAAAGAAAAAATTGTCTTAAAGGATTCTAAAACCATAACCAATATTTCTGGATTCAAGATTTCCGTTTCCGTCACAATATCTTGATTGAAAACGTACATTTATGCATAAAAGACCAGACAACTACATAATTCCACTGGATTTTGAACCCAGGACCTTCTGCGTTTTAATTAGACGTGATAACGACTACACTATGGAACTCCTAAAAATGTTTTCTGAAACAGCTTTTTTGCCCGCAAGAAAGCACATCAGATTCATTTGTGTGTGCTCGAAATCTTGCTTAAATTGAGCTTACCTTTTCTGTTTAATAATATATATTTCAAAAAGTACACTTGAACAAACAAGAATCTTACTCTATTTGGTAAAGAAAAAATTGTCTGAAAGGATTCTAAAACCATAACCAATATTTCTGGATTCAAGATTTCCGTTGCCGTCACAATATCTTGTTTGAAAAAGTACATTTATGCATAAAAGACGAGACAACTACATAGTTCCACTGGGTTTTTAACCCAGGACCTTCTGCTTGTGAAGCAGACGTGATAACCACTACACTATGGAACTCTTAAAATTGTTTCCTGAAACAGCTTATCAATCCGCAAGAAAGCACATCAGATTCATTGGTGTGTGCTCGAAATCTTGCTTAAATTGAGCTTACGTTTTCTGTTTAATAATATATATTTCAAAAAGTACACTTGAACAAACAAGAATCTTACTCTATTTGGTAAAGAAAAAATTGTATGAAAGAATGCTAAAATCATAGCCCATATTTCTGAATTCAAGATTTCCATTGCCGTCACAATAACTTGTTTGAAAACGTACATTTATGCATAAAAGACCAGACAACTACATAGTTCCACTGGGTTTTGTACCCAGGACCTTCTGCGTGTTAAGCAGACGTGATAACCACTACACTATTGAACTCCTAAAAATATTTTCTGAAACAGCTTTTCTGTCCGCAAGAAAGCACATCAGATTCATTTGTGTATGCTCGAAATCTTGCTTAAATTGAGCTTACGTTTTCTGTTTAATAATATATATTTCAAAAAGTACACTTGAACAAACAAGAATGTTACTTTATTTGGTTAAGAATAAATTGTCTGAAAGAATGCTAAAACCATAGCCCATATTTCTGAATTCAAGATTTCCGTTGCCGTCACAATATCTTGTTTGAAAAAGTACATTTATGCATAAAAGACCAGACAACTACATAGTTCCACTGGGTTTTGAACCCAGGACCTTCTGCGTGTTAAGCAAACGTGATAACCACTACACTATGGAACTCTTAAAATTGTTTCCTGAAACAGCTTTTCTGTCCGCAAGAAAGCACATCAGATTCATTTGTGTGTGCTCGAAATCATGCTTAAATTGAGCTTACGTTTTCTGTTTAATAATATATATTTCAAAAAGTACACTTGAACAAACAAGAAACTTACTCTATTTGGTAAAGAAAAAATTGTATGAAAGGATTCTAAAATCATAACCAATATTTCTGGATTCAAGATTTCTGTTGCTGTCACAATATCTTGTTTGAAAACGTACATTTATGCATAAAAGACAAGACAACGACATAGTTCCACTGTGTTTTGAACAACGGACCTTCTGCTTGTTAAGCAGATGTGATAACCACTACACTATGGAACTCTTACAATCGGTTCCTGAAACAGCTTTTCTGACCGCAAGAAAGCACATCAGATTCATTTGTGTGTGCTCGAAATCATGCTTAAATTGAGCTTACGTTTTCTGTTTAATAATATATATTTCAAAAAGTACACTTGAACAAACAAGAAACTTACTCTATTAGGTAAAGAAAAAATTGTATGAAAGGATTCTAAAACCATAACCCATATTTCTGGATTCATGATTTCCGTTGCCGTCACAATATCTTGTTTGAAAATTGAGCTTACGTTTTCTGTTTAATAATATATATTTCAAAAAGTACACTTAAACAAACAAGAATCTTACTCTATTTGGTAAAGAAAAAATTGTCTTAAAGGATTCTAAAACCATAACCAATATTTCTGGATTCAAGATTTCCGTTTCCGTCACAATATCTTGATTGAAAACGTACATTTATGCATAAAAGACCAAACAACTACATAATTTCACTGGATATTGAACCCAGGACCTTCTGCGTTTTAATTAGACGTGATAACGACTACACTATGGAACTCCTAAAAATGTTTTCTGAAACAGCTTTTTTGTCCGCAAGAAAGCACATCAGATTCATTTGTGTGTGCTCGAAATCTTGCTTAAATAGAGCTTACCTTTTCTGTTTAATAATATATATTTCAAAAAGTACACTTGAACAAACAAGAATCTTACTCTATTTGGTAAAGAAAAAATTGTCTGAAAGGATTCTAAAACCATAACCAATATTTCTGGATTCAAGATTTCCGTTGCCGTCACAATATCTTGTTTGAAAAAGTACATTTATGCATAAAAGACGAGACAACTACATAGTTCCACTGGGTTTTTAACCCAGGACCTTCTGCTTGTGAAGCAGACGTGATAACCACTACACTATGGAACTCCTAAAAATATTTTCTGAAACAGCTTTTCTGTCCGCAAGAAAGCACATCAGATTCATTTGTGTATGCTCGAAATCTTGCTTAAATTGAGCTTACGTTTTCTGTTTAATAATATATATTTCAAAAAGTACACTTGAACAAACAAGAATCTTACTTTATTTGGTTAAGAAAAAATTGTCTGAAAGAATGCTAAAACCATAACCAATATTTCTGAATTCAAGATTTCCGTTGCCGTCACAATATCTTGTTTGAAAATTGAGCCTACGTTTTCTGTTTAATAATATATATTTCAAAAAGTACACTTAAACAAACAAGAATCTTACTCTATTTGGTAAAGAATTTTTTTTATGAAAGGATTCTAAAACCATAACCAATATTTCTGGATTCAAGATTTCTGTTGCCGTCACAATATCTTGTTTGAAAACGTACATTTATGCATAAAAGACCAGACAACTACATAGTTCCACTGTGTTTTGAACCCAGGACCTTCTGCGTGTGAAGCAGACGTGATAACCACTATGGAACTCTTAAAATTGTATTCTGAAACAGCTTTTCTGTCCGCAAGAAAGCACATCAGATTCATTTGTGTGTGCTCGAAAGCTTGCTTTAATTGAGCTTAAGTTTTCTGTTTAATAATATATATTTTAAAAAGTACACTTGAACAAACAAGAATCTTACTCTATTTGGTAAAGAAAAAATTGTATAAAAGGATTCTAAAACCATAACCCATTCTTCTGAATTCAAGATTTCCATTGCCGTCACATTATCTTGTTTGAAAACGTACATTTACGCATAAAAGACAAGACAACTACATATTTCCACTGGATTTTGAACCCTGGACCTTCTGCATGTGAAGCAGGCGTGATAACCATTACACTATGGAACTCTTAAAAATGTTTTCTGAAACAGCTTTTCAGTCCGCAAGAAAGCACATCAGATTCATTTGTGTGTGCTCAAAATCAAACTAAAATTGAGCTTACGTTTACAGTTTAAAAATATATATTTCAAAAAGTACACTTGAACAAACAAAAATCTTACTATATTTGGTAAAGAAAAAATTGTATGAAAGGATTCTAAAACCATAACCAATATTTCGGGATTCAAGATTTCTGTTGCCGTCACAATATCTTGGTTGAAAACGTACATTTATGCATAAAATACAAGACAACTACATAGTTCCACTGGGTTTTGAACCCAGGACCTTCTGCGTGTTAAGCAGACGTGATAACCATTACACTATGGAACTCTAAAAATGTTTTCTGAAACAGCTTTTCAGTCCGCAAGAAAGCACATCAGATTCATTTGTGTGTGCTCGAAATCTTGCTTAAATTGAGCTTACGTTTTCTGTTTAATTATATATATTTCAAAAAGTACACTTGAACAAACAAGAATCTTACTCTATTTGGTAAAGAAAAAATTGTCTGAAAGGATTCTAAAACCATATCCAATATTTCTGGATTCAAGTTTTCTGTTGCCGTTACAATATCTTGTTTTCGAAAACGTACATTTGTGCATAAAAGACCAGACAACTACATAGTTCCACTGGGTTTTGAACCCAGGACCTTCTGCGTGTTAAGCAGACGTGATAACCACTACACTATGGAACTCCTAAAAATGTTTTCTGAAACAGCTTTTCTGTCCGCAGGAAAGCACATCAGATTCATTTGTGTGTGCTTGAAATCTTGCTTAAATTGAGCTTACGTTTTCTGTTTAATTATATATATTTCAAAAAGTACACTTGAACAAACAAGAATCTTACTCTATTTGGTAAAGAAAAAATTGTATGAAAGGATTCTAAAACCATATCCAATATTTCTGGATTCAAGATTTCCGTTGCCGTCACAATATCTTGTTTACGAAAACGTACATTTATACATAAAAGACCAGACAACTATATAGTTCCATTGGGTTTTGAACCCAGAACCATTCTGCGTGTTAAGCAGACGTGATAACCACTACACTATGGAACTCTTTAAAAAGTTTTCTGAAACAGCTTTTCAGTTTTCAAAAAAGCACATCAGATTCATTTGTGTGTGCTTGAAATCTAGCTTAAATTGAGCTTACGTTTTCTGTTTAATAATACATATTTCAAAAAGTACACTTGAACAAACAAGAATCTTACTCTATTTGGTAAAGAAAAAATTGTATGAAAGGATGCTAAAACCATAACCCATATTTCTGGATTCATGATTTCCGTTGCCGTCACAATATCTTGTTTGAAAATTGAGCTTACGTTTTCTGTTTAATAATATATATTTCAAAAAGTACACTGAACAAACAAGAATCTTACTCTATTTGGTAAAGAAAAAATTGTCTTAAAGGATTCTAAAACCATAACCAATATTTCTGGATTCAAGATTTCCGTTTCCGTCACAAAATCTTGATTGAAAACGTACATTTATGCATAAAAGACCAGACAACTACATAGTTCCACTGGGTTTTGAACACAGGACTTTCTGCGTGTTAAGCAGACGTGATAACCACTACACTATAGAACTCTTAAAAATGTTTTCTGAAACAGCTTTTCAGTCCGCAAGAAAGCACATCAGATTCATTTGTGTGTGCTCGAAATCTTGCTTAAATTGAGCTTACCGTTTCAGTTTAATAATATATATTTCAAAAAGTACACTTGAACAAACAAGAATCTTAATCTATTTGGTAAAGAAAAAATTGTCTGAAAGGATTCTAAAACCATAACCAATATTTCTGGATTCAAGGTTTTCGTTGCCATCACAATATCTTGTTTGAAAACGTACATTTATGCATAAAAGACCAGACAACTACATAATTCCACTGGATTTTGAACCCATTACCTTCTGCGTTTTAATTAGACGTGATAACGACTACACTATGGAACTCCTAAAAATGTTTTCTGAAACAGCTTTTCTGTCCGCAAGAAAGCACATCAGATTCATTTGTGTGTGCTCGAAATCTTGCTTAAATTGAGCTTACCTTTTCTGTTTAATAATATATATTTCAAAAAGTACACTTGAACAAACAAGAATCTTACTCTATTTGGTAAAGGAAAAATTGTCTGAAAGGATTCTAAAACCATAACCAATATTTCTGGATTCAAGATTTCCGTTGCCGTCACAATATCTTGTTTGAAAACGTACATTTATGCATAAGAGACAAAAAAACTTCCTAGTTCCACTGGGTTTTGAACCCAGGACCTTCTGCATGTGAAGCAGACGTGATAACCACTACACTATGGAACTCTTAAAATTGTTTCCTGAAACAGCTTTTCTGTCCACAAGAAAGCACATCAGATTCATTTGTGTGTGCTCGAAATCTTGCTTAAATTGAGCTTACGTTTTCTGTTTAATAATATATATTTCAAAAAGTACACTTGAACAAACATGAATCAAACTCTATTTGGTAAAGAAAAAATTGTCTTAAAGGATTCTAAAACCATAACCAATATTTCTGGATTCAAGATTTCCGTTTCCGTCACAATATCTTGATTGAAAACGTACATTTATGCATAAAAGACCAGACAACTACATAGTTCCACTGGGTTTTGAACACAGGACTTTCTGCGTGTTAAGCAGACGTGATAACCACTACACTATAGAACTCTTAAAAATGTTTTCTGAAACAGCTTTTCAGTCCGCAAGAAAGCACATCAGATTCATTTGTGTGTGCTCGAAATCTTGCTTAAATTGAGCTTACCGTTTCAGTTTAATAATATATATTTCAAAAAGTACACTTTAACAAACAAGAATCTTAATCTATTTGGTAAAGAAAAAATTGTCTGAAAGGATTCTAAAACCATAACCAATATTTCTGGATTCAAGGTTTCCGTTGCCATCACAATATCTTGTTTGAAAACGTACATTTATGCATAAAAGACCAGACAACTACATAATTCCACTGGATTTTGAACACATTACCTTCTGCGTTTTAATTAGACGTGATAACGACTACACTATGGAACTCCTAAAAATGTTTTCTGAAACAGCTTTTCTGTCCGCAAGAAAGCACATCAGATTCATTTGTGTGTGCTCGAAATCTTGCTTAAATTGAGCTTACGTTTTCTGTTTAATAATATATATTTCAAAAAGTACACTTGAACAAACAAGAAACTTACTCTATTAGGTAAAGAAAAAATTGTATGAAAGGATTCTAAAACCATAACCCATATTTCTGGATTCATGATTTCCGTTGCCGTCACAATATCTTGTTTGAAAATTGAGCTTACGTTTTCTGTTTAATAATATATATTTCAAAAAGTACACTTAAACAAACAAGAATCTTACTCTATTTGGTAAAGAAAAAATTGTCTTAAAGGATTCTAAAACCATAACCAATATTTCTGGATTCAAGATTTCCGTTTCCGTCACAATATCTTGATTGAAAACGTACATTTATGCATAAAAGACCAAACAACTACATAATTTCACTGGATTTTGAACCCAGGACCTTCTGCGTTTTAATTAGACGTGATAACGACTACACTATGGAACTCCTAAAAATGTTTTCTGAAACAGCTTTTTTGTCCGCAAGAAAGCACATCAGATTCATTTGTGTGTGCTCGAAATCTTGCTTAAATAGAGCTTACCTTTTCTGTTTAATAATATATATTTCAAAAAGTACACTTGAACAAACAAGAATCTTACTCTATTTGGTAAAGAAAAAATTGTCTGAAAGGATTCTAAAACCATAACCAATATTTCTGGATTCAAGATTTCCGTTGCCGTCACAATATCTTGTTTGAAAAAGTACATTTATGCATAAAAGACGAGACAACTACATAGTTCCACTGGGTTTTTAACCCAGGACCTTCTGCTTGTGAAGCAGACGTGATAACCACTACACTATGGAACTCCTAAAAATATTTTCTGAAACAGCTTTTCTGTCCGCAAGAAAGCACATCAGATTCATTTGTGTATGCTCGAAATCTTGCTTAAATTGAGCTTACGTTTTCTGTTTAATAATATATATTTCAAAAAGTACACTTGAACAAACAAGAATCTTACTTTATTTGGTTAAGAAAAAATTGTCTGAAAGAATGCTAAAACCATAACCAATATTTCTGAATTCAAGATTTCCGTTGCCGTCACAATATCTTGTTTGAAAATTGAGCCTACGTTTTCTGTTTAATAATATATATTTCAAAAAGTACACTTAAACAAACAAGAATCTTACTCTATTTGGTAAAGAATTTTTTTTATGAAAGGATTCTAAAACCATAACCAATATTTCTGGATTCAAGATTTCTGTTGCCGTCACAATATCTTGTTTGAAAACGTACATTTATGCATAAAAGACCAGACAACTACATAGTTCCACTGTGTTTTGAACCCAGGACCTTCTGCGTGTGAAGCAGACGTGATAACCACTATGGAACTCTTAAAATTGTATTCTGAAACAGCTTTTCTGTCCGCAAGAAAGCACATCAGATTCATTTGTGTGTGCTCGAAAGCTTGCTTTAATTGAGCTTAAGTTTTCTGTTTAATAATATATATTTTAAAAAGTACACTTGAACAAACAAGAATCTTACTCTATTTGGTAAAGAAAAAATTGTATAAAAGGATTCTAAAACCATAACCCATTCTTCTGAATTCAAGATTTCCATTGCCGTCACATTATCTTGTTTGAAAACGTACATTTACGCATAAAAGACAAGACAACTACATATTTCCACTGGATTTTGAACCCTGGACCTTCTGCATGTGAAGCAGGCGTGATAACCATTACACTATGGAACTCTTAAAAATGTTTTCTGAAACAGCTTTTCAGTCCGCAAGAAAGCACATCAGATTCATTTGTGTGTGCTCAAAATCAAACTAAAATTGAGCTTACGTTTACTGTTTAAAAATATATATTTCAAAAAGTACACTTGAACAAACAAAAATCTTACTATATTTGGTAAAGAAAAAATTGTATGAAAGGATTCTAAAACCATAACCAATATTTCGGGATTCAAGATTTCTGTTGCCGTCACAATATCTTGGTTGAAAACGTACATTTATGCATAAAATACAAGACAACTACATAGTTCCACTGGGTTTTGAACCCAGGACCTTCTGCGTGTTAAGCAGACGTGATAACCATTACACTATGGAACTCTAAAAATGTTTTCTGAAACAGCTTTTCAGTCCGCAAGAAAGCACATCAGATTCATTTGTGTGTGCTCGAAATCTTGCTTAAATTGAGCTTACGTTTTCTGTTTAATTATATATATTTCAAAAAGTACACTTGAACAAACAAGAATCTTACTCTATTTGGTAAAGAAAAAATTGTCTGAAAGGATTCTAAAACCATATCCAATATTTCTGGGTTCAAGTTTTCTGTTGCCGTTACAATATCTTGTTTTCGAAAACGTACATTTGTGCATAAAAGACCAGACAACTACATAGTTCCACTGGGTTTTGAACCCAGGACCTTCTGCGTGTTAAGCAGACGTGATAACCACTACACTATGGAACTCCTAAAAATGTTTTCTGAAACAGCTTTTCTGTCCGCAGGAAAGCACATCAGATTCATTTGTGTGTGCTTGAAATCTTGCTTAAATTGAGCTTACGTTTTCTGTTTAATTATATATATTTCAAAAAGTACACTTGAACAAACAAGAATCTTACTCTATTTGGTAAAGAAAAAATTGTATGAAAGGATTCTAAAACCATATCCAATATTTCTGGATTCAAGATTTCCGTTGCCGTCACAATATCTTGTTTACGAAAACGTACATTTATACATAAAAGACCAGACAACTATATAGTTCCATTGGGTTTTGAACCCAGAACCATTCTGCGTGTTAAGCAGACGTGATAACCACTACACTATGGAACTCTTTAAAAAGTTTTCTGAAACAGCTTTTCAGTTTTCAAAAAAGCACATCAGATTCATTTGTGTGTGCTTGAAATCTAGCTTAAATTGAGCTTACGTTTTCTGTTTAATAATACATATTTCAAAAAGTACACTTGAACAAACAAGAATCTTACTCTATTTGGTAAAGAAAAAATTGTATGAAAGGATGCTAAAACCATAACCCATATTTCTGGATTCATGATTTCCGTTGCCGTCACAATATCTTGTTTGAAAATTGAGCTTACGTTTTCTGTTTAATAATATATATTTCAAAAAGTACACTGAACAAACAAGAATCTTACTCTATTTGGTAAAGAAAAAATTGTCTTAAAGGATTCTAAAACCATAACCAATATTTCTGGATTCAAGATTTCCGTTTCCGTCACAAAATCTTGATTGAAAACGTACATTTATGCATAAAGACCAGACAACTACATAGTTCCACTGGGTTTTGAACACAGGACTTTCTGCGTGTTAAGCAGACGTGATAACCACTACACTATAGAACTCTTAAAAATGTTTTCTGAAACAGCTTTTCAGTCCGCAAGAAAGCACATCAGATTCATTTGTGTGTGCTCGAAATCTTGCTTAAATTGAGCTTACCGTTTCAGTTTAATAATATATATTTCAAAAAGTACACTTGAACAAACAAGAATCTTAATCTATTTGGTAAAGAAAAAATTGTCTGAAAGGATTCTAAAACCATAACCAATATTTCTGGATTCAAGGTTTTCGTTGCCATCACAATATCTTGTTTGAAAACGTACATTTATGCATAAAAGACCAGACAACTACATAATTCCACTGGATTTTGAACCCATTACCTTCTGCGTTTTAATTAGACGTGATAACGACTACACTATGGAACTCCTAAAAATGTTTTCTGAAACAGCTTTTCTGTCCGCAAGAAAGCACATCAGATTCATTTGTGTGTGCTCGAAATCTTGCTTAAATTGAGCTTACCTTTTCTGTTTAATAATATATATTTCAAAAAGTACACTTGAACAAACAAGAATCTTACTCTATTTGGTAAAGGAAAAATTGTCTGAAAGGATTCTAAAACCATAACCAATATTTCTGGATTCAAGATTTCCGTTGCCGTCACAATATCTTGTTTGAAAACGTACATTTATGCATAAGAGACAAAAAAACTTCCTAGTTCCACTGGGTTTTGAACCCAGGACCTTCTGCATGTGAAGCAGACGTGATAACCACTACACTATGGAACTCTTAAAATTGTTTCCTGAAACAGCTTTTCTGTCCACAAGAAAGCACATCAGATTCATTTGTGTGTGCTCGAAATCTTGCTTAAATTGAGCTTACGTTTTCTGTTTAATAATATATATTTCAAAAAGTACACTTGAACAAACATGAATCAAACTCTATTTGGTAAAGAAAAAATTGTCTTAAAGGATTCTAAAACCATTACCAATATTTCTGGATTCAAGATTTCCGTTTCCGTCACAATATCTTGATTGAAAACGTACATTTATGCATAAAAGACCAGACAACTACATAGTTCCACTGGGTTTTGAACACAGGACTTTCTGCGTGTTAAGCAGACGTGATAACCACTACACTATAGAACTCTTAAAAATGTTTTCTGAAACAGCTTTTCAGTCCGCAAGAAAGCACATCAGATTCATTTGTGTGTGCTCGAAATCTTGCTTAAATTGAGCTTACCGTTTCAGTTTAATAATATATATTTCAAAAAGTACACTTTAACAAACAAGAATCTTAATCTATTTGGTAAAGAAAAAATTGTCTGAAAGGATTCTAAAACCATAACCAATATTTCTGGATTCAAGGTTTCCGTTGCCATCACAATATCTTGTTTGAAAACGTACATTTATGCATAAAAGACCAGACAACTACATAATTCCACTGGATTTTGAACACATTACCTTCTGCGTTTTAATTAGACGTGATAACGACTACACTATGGAACTCCTAAAAATGTTTTTTGAAACAGCTTTTCTGTCCGCAAGAAAGCACATCAGATTCATTTGTGTGTGCTCGAAATCTTGCTTAAATTGAGCTTACGTTTTCTGTTTAATAATATATATTTCAAAAAGTACACTTGAACAAACAAGAAATTTACTCTATTAGGTAAAGAAAAAATTGTATGAAAGGGTTCTAAAACCATAACCAATATTTCTGGATTCAAGATTTCCGTTGCCGTCACAATATCTTGTTTGAAAATTGAGCTTACGTTTTCTGTTTAATAATATATATTTCAAAAAGTACACTTAAACAAACAAGAATCTTACTCTATTTGGTAAAGAAAAAATTGTCTTAAAGGATTCTAAAACCATAACCAATATTTCTGGATTCAAGATTTCCGTTTCCGTCACAATATCTTGATTGAAAACGTACATTTATGCATAAAAGACCAAACAACTACATAATTTCACTGGATTTTGAACCCAGGACCTTCTGCGTTTTAATTAGACGTGATAACGACTACACTATGGAACTCCTAAAAATGTTTTCTGAAACAGCTTTTTTGTCCGCAAGAAAGCACATCAGATTCATTTGTGTGTGCTCGAAATCTTGCTTAAATAGAGCTTACCTTTTCTGTTTAATAATATATATTTCAAAAAGTACACTTGAACAAACAAGAATCTTACTCTATTTGGTAAAGAAAAAATTGTCTGAAAGGATTCTAAAACCATAACCAATATTTCTGGATTCAAGATTTCCGTTGCCGTCACAATATCTTGTTTGAAAAAGTACATTTATGCATAAAAGACGAGACAACTACATAGTTCCACTGGGTTTTTAACCCAGGACCTTCTGCTTGTGAAGCAGACGTGATAACCACTACACTATGGAACTCCTAAAAATATTTTCTGAAACAGCTTTTCTGTCCGCAAGAAAGCACATCAGATTCATTTGTGTATGCTCGAAATCTTGCTTAAATTGAGCTTACGTTTTCTGTTTAATAATATATATTTCAAAAAGTACACTTGAACAAACAAGAATCTTACTTTATTTGGTTAAGAAAAAATTGTCTGAAAGAATGCTAAAACCATAACCAATATTTCTGAATTCAAGATTTCCGTTGCCGTCACAATATCTTGTTTGAAAATTGAGCCTACGTTTTCTGTTTAATAATATATATTTCAAAAAGTACACTTAAACAAACAAGAATCTTACTCTATTTGGTAAAGAATTTTTTTTATGAAAGGATTCTAAAACCATAACCAATATTTCTGGATTCAAGATTTCTGTTGCCGTCACAATATCTTGTTTGAAAACGTACATTTATGCATAAAAGACCAGACAACTACATAGTTCCACTGTGTTTTGAACCCAGGACCTTCTGCGTGTGAAGCAGACGTGATAACCACTAAGGAACTCTTAAAATTGTATTCTGAAACAGCTTTTCTGTCCGCAAGAAAGCACATCAGATTCATTTGTGTGTGCTCGAAAGCTTGCTTTAATTGAGCTTAAGTTTTCTGTTTAATAATATATATTTTAAAAAGTACACTTGAACAAACAAGAATCTTACTCTATTTGGTAAAGAAAAAATTGTATAAAAGGATTCTAAAACCATAACCCATTCTTCTGAATTCAAGATTTCCATTGCCGTCACATTATCTTGTTTGAAAACGTACATTTACGCATAAAAGACAAGACAACTACATATTTCCACTGGATTTTGAACCCTGGACCTTCTGCATGTGAAGCAGGCGTGATAACCATTACACTATGGAACTCTTAAAAATGTTTTCTGAAACAGCTTTTCAGTCCGCAAGAAAGCACATCAGATTCATTTGTGTGTGCTCAAAATCAAACTAAAATTGAGCTTACGTTTACTGTTTAAAAATATATATTTCAAAAAGTACACTTGAACAAACAAAAATCTTACTATATTTGGTAAAGAAAAAATTGTATGAAAGGATTCTAAAACCATAACCAATATTTCGGGATTCAAGATTTCTGTTGCCGTCACAATATCTTGGTTGAAAACGTACATTTATGCATAAAATACAAGACAACTACATAGTTCCACTGGGTTTTGAACCCAGGACCTTCTGCGTGTTAAGCAGACGTGATAACCATTACACTATGGAACTCTAAAAATGTTTTCTGAAACAGCTTTTCAGTCCGCAAGAAAGCACATCAGATTCATTTGTGTGTGCTCGAAATCTTGCTTAAATTGAGCTTACGTTTTCTGTTTAATTATATATATTTCAAAAAGTACACTTGAACAAACAAGAATCTTACTCTATTTGGTAAAGAAAAAATTGTCTGAAAGGATTCTAAAACCATATCCAATATTTCTGGATTCAAGTTTTCTGTTGCCGTTACAATATCTTGTTTTCGAAAACGTACATTTGTGCATAAAAGACCAGACAACTACATAGTTCCACTGGGTTTTGAACCCAGGACCTTCTGCGTGTTAAGCAGACGTGATAACCACTACACTATGGAACTCCTAAAAATGTTTTCTGAAACAGCTTTTCTGTCCGCAGGAAAGCACATCAGATTCATTTGTGTGTGCTTGAAATCTTGCTTAAATTGAGCTTACGTTTTCTGTTTAATTATATATATTTCAAAAAGTACACTTGAACAAACAAGAATCTTACTCTATTTGGTAAAGAAAAAATTGTATGAAAGGATTCTAAAACCATATCCAATATTTCTGGATTCAAGATTTCCGTTGCCGTCACAATATCTTGTTTACGAAAACGTACATTTATACATAAAAGACCAGACAACTATATAGTTCCATTGGGTTTTGAACCCAGAACCATTCTGCGTGTTAAGCAGACGTGATAACCACTACACTATGGAACTCTTTAAAAAGTTTTCTGAAACAGCTTTTCAGTTTTCAAAAAAGCACATCAGATTCATTTGTGTGTGCTTGAAATCTAGCTTAAATTGAGCTTACGTTTTCTGTTTAATAATACATATTTCAAAAAGTACACTTGAACAAACAAGAATCTTACTCTATTTGGTAAAGAAAAAATTGTATGAAAGGATGCTAAAACCATAACCCATATTTCTGGATTCATGATTTCCGTTGCCGTCACAATATCTTGTTTGAAAATTGAGCTTACGTTTTCTGTTTAATAATATATATTTCAAAAAGTACACTGAACAAACAAGAATCTTACTCTATTTGGTAAAGAAAAAATTGTCTTAAAGGATTCTAAAACCATAACCAATATTTCTGGATTCAAGATTTCCGTTTCCGTCACAAAATCTTGATTGAAAACGTACATTTATGCATAAAAGACCAGACAACTACATAGTTCCACTGGGTTTTGAACACAGGACTTTCTGCGTGTTAAGCAGACGTGATAACCACTACACTATAGAACTCTTAAAAATGTTTTCTGAAACAGCTTTTCAGTCCGCAAGAAAGCACATCAGATTCATTTGTGTGTGCTCGAAATCTTGCTTAAATTGAGCTTACCGTTTCAGTTTAATAATATATATTTCAAAAAGTACACTTGAACAAACAAGAATCTTAATCTATTTGGTAAAGAAAAAATTGTCTGAAAGGATTCTAAAACCATAACCAATATTTCTGGATTCAAGGTTTTCGTTGCCATCACAATATCTTGTTTGAAAACGTACATTTATGCATAAAAGACCAGACAACTACATTATTCCACTGGATTTTGAACCCATTACCTTCTGCGTTTTAATTAGACGTGATAACGACTACACTATGGAACTCCTAAAAATGTTTTCTGAAACAGCTTTTCTGTCCGCAAGAAAGCACATCAGATTCATTTGTGTGTGCTCGAAATCTTGCTTAAATTGAGCTTACCTTTTCTGTTTAATAATATATATTTCAAAAAGTACACTTGAACAAACAAGAATCTTACTCTATTTGGTAAAGGAAAAATTGTCTGAAAGGATTCTAAAACCATAACCAATATTTCTGGATTCAAGATTTCCGTTGCCGTCACAATATCTTGTTTGAAAACGTACATTTATGCATAAGAGACAAAAAAACTTCCTAGTTCCACTGGGTTTTGAACCCAGGACCTTCTGCATGTGAAGCAGACGTGATAACCACTACACTATGGAACTCTTAAAATTGTTTCCTGAAACAGCTTTTCTGTCCACAAGAAAGCACATCAGATTCATTTGTGTGTGCTCGAAATCTTGCTTAAATTGAGCTTACGTTTTCTGTTTAATAATATATATTTCAAAAAGTACACTTGAACAAACATGAATCAAACTCTATTTGGTAAAGAAAAAATTGTCTTAAAGGATTCTAAAACCATAACCAATATTTCTGGATTCAAGATTTCCGTTTCCGTCACAATATCTTGATTGAAAACGTACATTTATGCATAAAAGACCAGACAACTACATAGTTCCACTGCGTTTTGAACCCAGGACCTTCTGCGTGTTAAGCAGACGTGATAACCACTACACTATGGAACTCTTAAAATTGTTTCCTGAAACAGCTTTTCTGTCCACAAGAAAGCACATCAGATTCATTTGTGTGTTCCCAAAATCATGCTTAAATTGAGCTTCGTTTTCTGTTTAATAAAATATATTTCAAAAAGTACACTTGAACAAACAAGAATCTTATTCTATTTGATAAAGAGAAAATTGTATGAAAGGATACTAAAACCATATCCAATATTTCTGGATTCAAGATTTCCGTCGCCGTTACAATATCTTGTTTTCGAAAACGTACATTTATGCATAAAAGACCAGACAACTTCATAGTTCCACTGGGTTTTGAACCCAGGACCTTCTGCGTGTTAAGCAGACGTGATAACCACTACACTATGGAACTCTTAAAATTGTTTCCTGAAACAGCTTTTCTGTCCACAAGAAAGCACATCAGATTCATTTGTGTGTGCTCGAAATCTTGCTTAAATTGAGCTTACCTTTTCTGTTTAATAATATATATTTCAAAAAGTACACTTGAACAAGCAAAATCTTACTCTATTTGGTAAAGAAAAAATTATCTGAAAGGATTCTAAAACCATAACCAATATTTCTGGATTCAAGAATTCCGTTGCCGTCACAATATCTTGTTTTCGAAAACGTACATTTATACATAAAAGACCAGACAACTACATAGTTTCACTGGGTTTTGAACCCAGAACCTTCTGCGTGTTAAGCAGACGTGATAACCACTACACTATGGAACTCTTTAAAAAGATTTCTGAAACAGCTTTTCAGTCTTCAAAAAAGCACATCAGATTCATTTGTGTGTGCTCGAAATCTAGCTTAAATTGAGCTTACGTTTTCTGTTTAATAATGTATATTTCAAAAAGTACACTTGAACAAACATGAATCAAACTTTTTTGGTAAAGAAAAAATTGTTTGAAAAGATACTAAAACCATATCCAATATTTCTGGATTCAAGATTTCCGTTGCCGTTACAATATCTTGTTATCGAAAACGTACATTTATGCATAAAAGACCAACTTCATAGTACCACTGGGTTTTGAACCCAGGACCTTCTGCGTGTAAAGCAGACGTGATAACCACTACACTATGGAACTCCTAAAAATGTTTCTGAAACAGCTTTTCTGTCCGCAAGAAAGCACATCAGATTCATTTGTGTGTGCTCGAAATCTTGCTTAAATTGAGCTTACCTTTTCTGTTTAATAATACATATTTCAAAAAGTATACTTGAACAAACAAGAATCTTACTCTATTTGGTAAAGAAAAAATTGTATGAAAGGATGCTTAAACCATAACCCATATTTCTGGATTCATGATTTCCGTTGCCGTCACAATATCTTGTTTGAAAATTGAGCTTACGTTTTCTGTTTAATAATATATATTTCAAAAAGTACACTTGAACAAACAAGAATCTTACTCTATTTGGTAAAGAAAAAATTGTCTTAAAGGATTCTAAAACCATAACCAATATTTCTGGATTCAAGATTTCCGTTTCCGTCACAATATCTTGATTGAAAACGTACATTTATGCATAAAAGACCAGACAACTACATAATTCCACTGGATTTTGAACCCAGGACCTTCTGCGTTTTAATTAGACGTGATAACGACTACACTATGGAACTCTTAAAATTGTATTCTGAAACAGCTTTTCTGTCCGCAAGAAAGCACATCAGATTCATTTGTGTGTGCTCGAAAGCTTGCTTTAATTGAGCTTACGTTTTCTGTTTAATAATATATATTTTAAAAAGTACACTTGAACAAACAAGAATCTTACTCTATTTGGTAAAGAAAAAATGGTATAAAAGGATTCTAAAACCATAACCCATTCTTCTGAATTAAAGATTTCCATTGCCGTCACAATATCTTGTTTGAAAACGTACATTTATGCATAACAGACAAGACAACTACATATTTCCACTGGATTTTGAACCCTGGACCTTCTGCATGTGAAGCAGGCGTGATAACCATTACACTATGGAAGTCTTAAAAATGTTTTCTGAAACAGCTTTTCAGTCCGCAAGAAAGCACATCAGATTCATTTGTGTGTGCTCAAAATCAAACTAAAATTGAGCTTACGTTTACTGTTTAAAAATATATATTTCAAAAAGTACACTTGAACAAACAAGAATCTTACTCTATTTGGTAAAGAAAAAATTGTATGAAAGGATTCTAAAACCATAACCAATATTTCGGGATTCAAGATTTCTGTTGCCGTCACAATATCTTCGTTGAAAACGTACATTTATGCATAAAAGACAAGACAACTACATAGTTCCACTGGGTTTTGAACCCAGGACCTTCTGCGTGTGAAGCAGACGTGATAACCACTACACTATGGAACTCTTAAAATTGTTTCCTGAAACAGCTTTTCTGTCTGCAAGAAAGCACATCAGATTCATTTGTGTGTGCTCAAAATCACGCTTAAATTGAGCTTACGTTTTCTGTTTAATAATATATATTTCAAAAAGTACACTTGAACAAACATGAATCTTACTCTATTTGGTAAGGAAAAAATTGTATAAAAGGATTCTAAAACCATAACCCATACTTCTGAATTCAAGATTTCCATTGCCGTCACAATATCTTGTTTGAAATTGTACATTTATGCATAAAAGACCAGACAACTACATAGTTCCACTGGGTTTTGAACCCAGGACCTTCTGCGTGTTAAGCAGACGTGATAACCACTACACTATAGAACTCTTAAAAAATGTCTTCTGAAACAGCTTTTCAGTCCGCAAAAAGCACATCAGATTCATTTGTGTGTGCTCGAAATCTTGCTTAAATTGAGCTTACGTTTTCTGTTTAATTATATATATTTCAAAAAGTACACTTGAACAAACAAGAATCTTACTCTATTTGGTAAAGAAAAAAATTATATGAAAGGATTCTAAAACCATAACCAAAATTTCTGGATTCAAGATTTCCGTTGCCGTCACAATATCTTGTTTGAAAACGTACATTTATACATAAAAAACAAGACAACTACATAGTTCCACTGGGTTTTGAACCCAGGACCTTCTGCGTGTTAAGCAGACGTGATAACCACTACACTATGGAACTCTTTAAAAAAATTTCTGAAACAGCTTTTCAGTCTTTAAAAAAGCACATCAGATTCATTTTTGTGTGCTTGAAATCTAGCTTAAATTGAGCTTACGTTTTCTGTTTAATAATACATATTTCAAAAAGTACACTTGAACAAACAAGAATCTTACTCTATTTGGTAAAGAAAAAATTGTATGAAAGGATGCTAAAACCATAACCCATATTTCTGGATTCATGATTTCCGTTGCCGTCACAATATCTTGTTTGAAAATTGAGCTTACGTTTTCTGTTTAATAATATATATTTCAAAAAGTACACTGAACAAACACGAATCTTACTCTATTTGGTAAAGAAAAAATTGTCTTAAAGGATTCTAAAACCATAACCAATATTTCTGGATTCAAGATTTCCGTTTCCGTCACAATATCTTGATTGAAAACGTACATTTATGCATAAAAGACCAGACAACTACATAATTCCACTGGATTTTGAACCCAGGACCTTCTGCGTTTCAATAAGACGTGATAACGACTACACTATGGAACTCCTAAAAATGTTTCCTGAAACAGCTGTTCTGTCCACAAGAAAGCACATCAGATTCATTTGTGTGTGCTCAAAATCACGCTTAAATTGAGCTTACGTTTTCTGTTTAATAATATATATTTCAAAAAGTACACTTGAACACACAAGAATCTTACTCTATTTGGTAAAGAAAAAATTGTATAAAAGGATTCTAAAACCATAACCCATACTTCTGAATTCAAGATTTCCATTGCCGTCACAATATCTTGTTTGAAAACGTACATTTATGCATAAAAGACCAGACAACTACATAGTTCCACTGGGTTTTGAACACAGGACTTTCTGCGTGTTAAGCAGACGTGATAACCACTACACTATAGAACTCTTAAAAAATGTTTTCTGAAACAGCTGTTCAGTCCGCAAGAAAGCACATCAGATTCATTTGTGTGTGCTCGAAATCTTGCTTAAATTGAGCTTACCGTTTCAGTTTAATAATATATATTTCAAAAAGTACACTTGAACAAACAAGAATCTTAATCTATTTGGTAAAGAAAAAATTGTCTGAAAGGATTCTAAAACCATAACCAATATTTCTGGATTCAAGGTTTCCGTTGCCATCACAATATCTTGTTTGAAAACGTACATTTATGCATAAAAGGCCAGACAACTACATAGTTCCACTGTGTTTTGAACAACGGACCTTCTGCGTGTGAAGCAGATGTGATAACCATTACACTATGGAACTCTTAAAAATATTATCTGAAACAGCTTTTCATTCTGCAAGAAAGCACATCAGATTCATTTGTGTGTGCTCAAAATCAAACTAAAATTGAGCTTACGTTTACTGTTTAAAAATATATATTTCAAAAAGTACACTTGAACAAACAAGAATCTTACTCGTGGCATATATATATAGATGACATATTGTTCATCTGGGACGGTAGCCTGGAGCTACTAGATAACTTTCTGGAATTACTTAACAACAATCCCTACAACCTCAAGTTTACCAATAAGCACAGTCGAGACAGTATAGAATTTCTAGACTTGAACATATATGTCCTTAATGGATCACTAGAAACCAAAACATATGTAAAAGATGTGGACTGTCACAATTTTCTCATGGGAGATAGTGGCCATCTAGACAGATGGATTGACAACATACCTCTGGGCCAACTACAAAGAGTGCGTAGGAACTGTACACAAGAAGACACGTATCATGAACAAGCACAAGAATTGATGGAAAAGTTTACTGAAAGAAAATATAAGAAGGAGGTAGTGAACACAGCTTACCAAAAAGTGACTCAAATGGAGAGAAAAGAGTTATTAAAATACAAACCGAATAAGGAACAAGGTAGGAATGGGGAGAAAGATAAAATCTCAATTCCATTTGTCACCAGATACACTGGCGACACACTTTATTCGAGCTCGGCTAGTCCCACGAATTCGGGTATACCCGGGTGTATTGAGGTTTGTGACTGTTTTCTGCCCGAGTGCATTGAGTTATTTTCCGGCAGGGATTGAAGCATTTTATTCCCGTTGGCTGCAATACTGCACAGTACATATATATATACTGCATTACAATTCATGAATTTATGCCATCTGGTAGACACGCGAAGCATTGCAGCCTATTAAATCCTAATCATTATCATTTAACAGATCAGCCGCCCATCAGCCAGGCATGAACCCAGGCTGGGAAGGCAAATGCAACGGGGCTTGTCAGAGGTGAGGAGCGGCGCATTCCAGGTATCTGCCAGGTACATACCGGGTATTTGCTCGAATAAAGTGTGTCGGTGCAGTATAATGAATCTTCACAGCATATCAGGAGAATATTCCACAAACATTGGAATATTCTCCATCAAGATCCATTACTACAACAGATATTGCCAAAAAATCCAGAAATAATATTCATGAAGGCCCCAAATTTAAAACAAAGACTTGCACCTAGTTGCTTGAGGAAAGAATGTATTAAACCAGTAAGCATTACAAATGGTTTCTTTAAATGCCAAACATGTAGAGGGTGTAAGATCAATCCCAACACACAAAAATCCTTTAAGAAGGTAAAATCAGAAGTAACACAGAGGGAGTTTACAATCAAAGATTTCATAGATTGTAACTCCAACAATGTGATCTACATGTTGCAATGTCCATGTAACAAACAGTACATAGGGAGAACAACTAGGAAATTGAAGTTGAGAATAGCAGAGCACATAAGGAACATTGAGCGAGGTTTTATGCAACACAGTGTCTCCAAACACTTCAAGGAACACCATGATCAAAACCCAATTGGGTTAAATTTTCTAGGTATTGACAGAATCCACCCCAATTGGAGGGGGGGGGGGAACCAGGTCATTAAAATCTCAAGACAAGAAACGTTTTGGATTTATACCATGAAAACACTAATCCCTAACGGTATGAATATCGATATAGATCTGGGATCCTTCCTAAAGGATTAACACACTATTCCATGACTTCTTTATGTGCTCTGCAGTCAATATACTTCACACTATGTATCAATGGACAATCAAACTGGTGTTATACTTTAGATATGACCTCCACATTCATATGTCTTTGTTTTAGGGGAACTATTATGTGATAATTAACATACACAATATTGTGGTCACGAGGATTTAAACGGGCCAAAGATGAGCTGCGTAGCTTCGTTGCTAGGACAATATTTATATTACAGTGTCTTTATTAGCATGTTTTTGGTATGTTGTAACTGCAAGGTGGATATGATTCAGTTCATCTTTAGTATCTGATTAGATAAGATGTGTAACTACGTTGCTAAGTTAAAATGTATAACATAGTATCTCCACTAGCTTGTATTTAGAATGTTGAATTTGTTAGGTGGATATGATTTATTTAAGTCTCTAGAATTTGTATCCAGACTCTCCCTTGATATGTATGCATTATACCTTTGGTCTGATATTTAATCAGTAAACAGTAAATATCCAATTTAAGTGTAACCTACGCATTGCTTTACCCCAGAGGCACCACTGCTTAACCATAAACTGAAACCAAGACATAATTAATATTATGTCCATTGTGTCTCTAATAGGTAAACATCGCCCCTGATATTGTCATAACTACAAGTACTTCAATTACACACCCATTCATTATTGGGTTAACATCTCCCCTGAAATTTTCAGAAAACAAACACTCGAAGCACACACCCATTTATTGCATACAGCCTATATAATATGGGCTTTAAAATTTTTCTTTATAGGTAGCACTGATGAATATAATATATGTCCTTATATGTAGACATATGATAATAGATTTATTAGCATAAGTACGCATTACAGATGAATGTCACAATAGAGGTATAACGGATTTATGTCGTGTACACTATCGAATTAATTTGTATGTTTATTGTATGATTGGCGTTATATAAAGCACTTTATTGAATATTTTATTTAATATTTTACCTTACATTATATTGCACAAGGGTTATAATTAAAATACACACGGGTAACAAATATTACATGAGTTGATGTATGAGTGTATACATTATGGTTTTGTATTATATTAGGAATTTGTTTATTCACTATATTAATTAGAGTGTATAGTAATTCGAGTGAGGTCACAACAATAATGAATAGTAATATAGTAGAGTTCATTCCATATGATATATTGTTCCCCTCCTTTGGGGTATAATTTCTTGTACTATACGCCAGAAAGTGCACTAGGTATTGACCATGAGTTAATGTGTCTACACACATACAGGTAATATGAGCTTTATTATAAAGGGTATTAGAGAGTAGTCCCAATGTTACATACTATGAACATTAAACTCTAGTCCCATGTCTCAATATGCTACTGGTCTATAATCCATGTAGAAGTATTTAGCATATTCTTAATCCCATAATTTTCTCCTAGAAATCCCTCTCATAAGTATAATTTACTAAATGGATTGGCATTAGGGTTAAGTTTGAATAAAGTACCAATATGCATCTAAAACAACATATATGATGCACAATAAGATAAATATCTCCCATGGGTAAATGACCTAAATTATCCAAATAACTCAAAACGATAAGCCATACCATTAAGGTAATGTTAGCATAAGGGTATCCCTAATTCCCTTAGTTAAAGTTTTTAACTATGTTCCGGTTGGCCTTATATGGCTTATACAGTTGGAGTTTAGTATCCATTGGTCCCCCTATCTTTCCTATGTTCATTTTTTAAAATGCTCCATGTTTATGCACATAGCACCATTATTGTATAATATGTGTATTTTACCATATACAATGTTTATCCAATTGTCAAATATATTGTGTTCTATATATTCTCCAAATTGTTTAAAGTGACAAATATATTACAGCAGAGTCGTTATCTGCTATATGCAGTGATTGCAATGGTATACGACACTAATTATAAACAACCAATCACGTTCCAAGTAGTCAAATTAGTTTAATTAGATTGAGCCAATCGTTCAAGGTTTCCGTTGCCATCACAATATCTTGTTTGAAAACGTACATTTATGCATAAAAGACCAGACAACTACATAGTTCCACTGTGTTTTGAACAACGGACCTTCTGCGTGTGAAGCAGATGTGATAACCATTACACTATGGAACTCTTAAATATATTTTCTGAAACAGCTTTTCAGTCTGCAAGAAAGCACATCAGATTCATTTGTGTGTGCTCGATATCTTGCTTAAATTGAGCTTACGTTTTCTGTTTAATAATATATATTTCAAAAAGTACACTTGAAAAAACACGAATCTTACTCTATTTGGTAAAGAAAAAATTGTCTGAAAGGATACTAAAACCATAACCAATATTTCTGAATTCAAGATTTCTGTTGCCGTCACAATATCTTGTTTTCGAAAACGTACATTTATGCATAAAAGACCAGAAAACTACATAGTTCCACTGGATTTTGAATCCAGGACTTTCTGCGTGTTTAGCAGACATGATAACCACTACACTATGGAACTCTTAAAAAGATTTCTGAAACAGCTTTTCAGTCCGCAAGAAAGCACATCAGATTCATTTGTGTGTGCTCGAAATCTTGCTTAAATTGAGCTTACGTTTTCTGTTTAATAATATATATTTCAAAAAGTACACTTGAACAAACAAGAATCTTACTCTATTTGGTAAAGAAAAAATTATATGAAAGGATTCTAAAACCATAACCAAAATTTCTGAATTCAAGATTTCCGTTGCCGTCACAATATCTTGTTTGAAAACGTACATTTATACATAAAAAACAAGACAACTACATATTTCCACTGGGTTTTGAACCCAGGACCTTCTGCGTTTGAAGCAGACGTGATAACCACTACACTATGGAACTCTTAAAAAGTTTTCTGAAACAGCTTTTCAGTCCGCAAGAAAGCACATCAGATTCATTTGTGTGTGCTCGAAAACTTGCTTAAATTGAGCTAACGTTTTCTGTTTAATAATATATATTTCAAAAAGTACACTTGAACAAACAAGAATCTTACTTTATTTGGTAAAGAAAAAATTGTATAAAAGGATGCTAAAACCATAACCCATATTTCTGAATTCAAGATTTCCGTTGCCGTCACAATATCTTGTTTGAAAACGTATATTTATGCATAAAAGACCAGACAACTACATAGTTCCACTGGGTTTTGAATCCTGGACCTTCTGCATGTGAAGCAGGCGTGATAACCATTACACTATGGAACTCTTAAAAATGTTTTCTGAAACAGTTTTCAGTCCGCAAGAAAGCACATCAGATTCATTTGTGTGTGCTCGAAATCTTGCTTAAATTGAGCTAACGTTTTCTGTTTAATAATATATATTTCAAAAAGTTCACTTGAACAAACAAGAATCTTACTCTATTTGGTAATGAAAAAATTGTCTGAAAGGATACTAAAACCATATCCAATATTTCTTGATTCAAGATTTCAGTTGCCATTACAATATCTTGTTTTCGAAAATGTACATTTATGCATAAAAGACAAGACAACTACATAGTTCCACTGGGTTTTGAACCCAGGACCTTCTACGTGTTAAGCAGACGTGATAACCACTACACTATGGAACTCCTAAAAATGTATTCTGAAACAGCTTTTCTGTCCGCAAGAAAGCACATCAGATTCATTTGTATGTGCTTGAAAACTTGCTTAAATTGAGCTTACGTTTTCTGTTTAATAATATATATTTCAGAAAGTACACTTGAACAAACAAGAATCTTACTCTATTTGGTAAAGAAAAAATTGTATGAAAGAATGCTAAAACCATAGCCCATATTTCTGAATTCAAGATTTCCGTTGCCGTCACAATATCTTGTTTGAAAACGTACATTTATGTATAAAAGACAAGACAACTACAAAGTTCCACTGGGTTTTTGAACTCAGGAACTTCTGCGTGTTAAGCAGACATGATAACCACTACACTATGGAACTCCTAAAAATGTTTTCTGAAACAGCTTTTCTGTCCGCAAGAAAGCACATTAAATTCATTTGTGTGTGCTCGAAATCTTGCTTAAATTGAGCATACCTTTTCTGTTTAATAATATATATTTCAAAAAATACACTTGAACAAACAAGAAGCTTACTCTATTTGGTAAAGAAAAAATTGTCTGAAAGGATTGTAAAACCATAACCAATATTTCTGGATTCAAGATTTCCATTGCCGTCACAATATCTTGATTGAAAACGTACATTTATGCATAAAAGAATAGACAACTACATAGTTCCACTGTGTTTGGAACAACGGACCTTCTGCGTGTGAAGCAGACGTGATAACCACTACACTACGGAACTCTTAAAATTGTTTCCTGAAACAGCTTTTCTGTCCGCAAGAAAGCACATCAGATTCATTTGTGTGTGCTCAAAATCATGCTTAAACTGAGCTTACGTTTTCTGTTTAATAATATATATTTCAAAAAGTACACTTAAACAAAAAAGAATCTTACTCTATTTGGTAAAGAAAAAATTGTCTGAAAGGATACTAAAACTATATCCAATATTCCTGGATTCAAAATTTCCGTTGCCATTACAGTATCTTGTTTTCGAAAACGTACATTTATGCATAAAAGACGCGAAAACTACATAGTTCAACTGGGTTTTGAACCCAGGACCTTCTGCGTGTTAAGCAGATGTGATAACCACAACTCTATGGAACGCTTAAAATTGTTTCCTGAAACAGCTTTTCTGTCCGCAAGAAAGCACATCAGATTCAATTGTGTGTGCTCGAAACCTTGCTTAAATTGAGCTTACGTTTTCTGTTTAATAATATATATTTCAAAAAGTGCACTTGAACAAACAAGAATCTTACTCTATTTGGTAAAGAAAAAATTGTATGAAAGGATTCTAAAACCATAACCAATATTTCGGGATTCTAGATTTCCGTTGCCGTCACAATATCTTGGTTGAAACGTATATTTATGCATAAAAGACCAGACAACTACATAGTTCCACTGTGTTTTGAACAACGGACCTTTTGCGTGTTCAGCAGATGTGATAACCACTAAACTATGGAACTCTTAAAAATGTTTTCTGAAACAGCTTTTCTGTCCGCAAGAAAGCACATCAGATTCATTTGTGTGTGCTCAAAATCTTGCTTAAATTGAGCTTACGTTTTCTGTTTAATAATATATATTTCAAAAAGTACACTTGAACAAACAAGAATCTTACCCTATTTTGTAAAGAAAAAATTGTATGAAAGAATGCTTAAAACCATAGCCCATATTTCTGAATTCAAGATTTCTGTTGCCGTCACAATATCTTGTTTGAAAACGTACATTTATGCATAAAAGACAAGACAACTACATAGTTCCACGGGGTTTTGAATCCTGGACCTTCTGCATGTGAAGCAGGCGTGATAACCATTACACTATGGAACGCTTTAAATTGTTTTCTGAAACAGCTTTTCTGTCCGCAAGAAAGCACATCAGATTCATTTGTGTGTGCTCGAAATCTTGCTTAAATTGAGCTTACGTTTTCTGTTTAATAATATATATTTCAAAAAGTACACTTGAACAAGCAAGAATCTTACTCTATTTGGTAAAGAAAAAAGTGTCTGAAAGGATACTAAAACCATATCCAATATTTCTGGATTCAAGGTTTCCATTGCCGTCACAATATCCTGTTTGATAACGTACATTTATGCATAAAAGACCAGACAACTACATAGTTCCACTGTGTTTTGAACAACGGACCTTCTGCGTGTGAAGCAGACGTGATAACCATTACACTATGGAACTCTTTAAAAAGTTTTCTGAAACAGCTTTTTTGTCCGCAAGAAAGCACATCAGATTCATTTGTGTGTGCTTGAAATCTTGCTTAAATTCAGCTTACGTTTTCTGTTTAATAATATATATTTCAAAAAGTACACTTGAACAAGCAAGAATCTTACTCTATTTGGTAAAGAAAAAATTGTCTGAAAGGATACTAAAACCATATCCAATATTTCTGGATTCAAGGTTTCCATTGCCATCACAATATCCTGTTTGATAACGTACATTTATGCATATAAGACCAGACAACTACATAGTTCCACTGTGTTCTGAACAACGGACCTTCTGCGTGTGAAGCAGACGTGATAACCATTACACTATGGAACTCTTTAAAAAGTTTTCTGAAACAGCTTTTCTGTCCGCAAGAAAGCACATCAGATTCATTTGTGTGTGCTTGAAATCTTGCTTAAATTGTGCTTACGTTTTCTGTTTAATAATATATATTTCAAAAAATACACTTGAACAAACAAGAATCTTACTCTATTTGTTAAAGAAAAAATTATATAAAAGGATGCTAAAATCATAACCCATATTTCTGAATTCAAGATTTCCGTTGCAGTCACAATATCTTGTTTGAAAACGTATATTTATGCATAAAAGACCAGACAACTACATAGTGCCACTGGGTTTTGAATCCTGGACCTTCTGCATGTGAAGCAGGCGTGATAACCATTACATTATGGAACTCTTAAAAATGTTTTCTGAAACAGCTTTTCTATCCGCAAGAAAGCACATAAGTTTCATTTGTGTGTGCTCGAAATCTTGCTTAAATTGAGCTTACGTTTTCTGTTTAATAATATATATTTCAAAAAGTACACTTGAACAAACAAGAATCTTACTCTATTTGGTAAAGAAAAAATTGTCTGAAAGGATACTAAAACCATATCCAATATTTCTGGATTCAAGATTTCCGTTGCCGTTACAATATCTTGTCTTCGAAAACGTACATTTATGCATAAAAGACCAGACAACTACATAGTTCCACTGTGTTTTGACCAACGGACCTTCTGCGTGTGAAGCAGACGTGATAACCATTACACTATGGAACTCTTTAAAAAGTTTTCTGAAACAGCTTTTCTGTCCACAAGAAAGCACATCAGATTCATTTGTGTGTGCTTGAAATCTTGCTTAAATTGAGCTTACGTTTTCTGTTTAATAATATATATTTCAAAAAATACACTTGAACAAACAAGAATCTTACTCTATTTGTTAAAGAAAAAATTATATAAAAGGATGCTAAGATCATAACCCATATTTCTGAATTTAAGATTTCCGTTGCCGTCACAATATCTTGTCTGAAAACGTATATTCATGCATAAAAGACCAGACAACTACATAGGGCCACTGGGTTTTGAATCCTGGACCTTCTGCATGTGAAGCAGGCGTGATAACCATTACACTATGGAACTCTTAAAAATGTTTTCTGAAACAGCTTTTCTGTCCGCAAGAAAGCACATCAGATTCATTTGTGTGTGCTCGAAATCTTGCTTAAATTGAGCTTACGTTTTCTGTTTAATATTATATATTTCAAAAAGTACACTTGAACAAACAAGAATCTTACTCTATTTGGTAAAGAAAAACAATGTATGAAAGGATGCTAAAACCATAACCCATATTTCTAGATTCAAGATTTCGGTTGCCGTCACAATATCTTGTTTGAAAACGTACATTTATGCATAGAAGACAAGACAACTACATAGTTCCACTAGGTTTTGAATCCAGGACCTTCTGCGTGTGAAGCAGGCAGGTTATCCATTAAACTATGGAACTCTAAAAATGTTTTCTGAAACAGCTTTTCTGTCCGCAAGAAAGCACATCAGATTCATTTGTGTGTGCTCGAAATCTTGCTTAAATTGAGCTTACGTTTTCTGTTTAATAATATATATTTCAAAAAGTACACTTGAACAAGCAAGAATCTTACTCTATTTGGTAAAGAAAAAATTGTCTGAAAGGATACTAAAACAATATCCAATATTTCTGGATTCAAGATTTCCGTTGCCGTTACAATATCTTGTTTTCGAAAACGTACATTTATGCATAAAAGACCAGACAACTACATAGTTCCAAAGGGGTTTTGAACCCAGGACCTTCTGTGTGTTTAGCAGACATGATAACCACTACACTATGGAACTCCTAAAAAAGTTTTCTGAAACAGCTTTTCAGTCCGCAAGAAAGCACATCACATTCATTGGTGTGTGCTCGAAATCTTGCTTAGATTGAGCTTACCTTTTCTGTTTAATAATATATATTTCAAAAAGTACACTTGAACAAACAAGAATCTTACTCTATTTGGTAAAGAAAAAATTGTCTGAAAGGATTCTAAAACCATAACCAATATTTCTGGATTCAAGGTTTCCATTGCCATCACAATATCCTGTTTGATAACGTACATTTATGCATAAAAGACCAGACAACTACATAGTTCCACTGTGTTTTGAACAACGGACCTTCTGCGTGTGAAGCAGACGTGATAACCATTACACTATGGAACTCTTTAAAAAGTTTTCTGAAACAGCTTTTCAGTCTTCAAAAAAGCACATTAGATTCATTTGTGTGTGCTTGAAATCTAGCTTAAATTGAGCTTACCTTTTCTGTTTAATAATATATATTTCAAAAAGTACACTTGAACAAGCAAAATCTTACTCTATTTGGTAAGGAAAAAATTGTCTGAAAGGATTCTAAAACCATAACCAATATTTCTGGATTCAAGATTTCCGTTGCCGTCACAATATCTTGTTTAAAAAGTACATTTATTCATTAAAGACGAGACAACTTCATAGTTCCACTGGGTTTTGAACCCAGAACCTTCTGCTCGTGAAGCAGACGTGATAACCACTACACTATGGAACTCTTAAAATTGTTTCCTGAAACAGCTTTTCTGTCCACAAGAAAGCACATCAGATTCATTTGTGTGTTCCCAAAATCATGCTTAAATTGAGCTTACGTTTTCTGTTTAATAAAATATATTTCAAAAAGTACACTTGAACAAACAAGAATCTTACTCTATTTGGTAAAGAGAAAATTGTATGAAAGGATTCTAAAATCATAATCAATATTTCTGGATTCAAGATTTCTGTTGCCGTCACAATATCGTGTTTGAAAACGTACATTTATGCATAAAAGACCAGACAACGACATAGTTCCACTGTGTTTAGAACAACGGACCTTCTGCTTGTTAAGCAGATGTGATAACCACTACACTATGGAACTCTTACAATCGGTTCCTGAAACAGCTTTTCTGACCGCAAGAAAGCAGATCAGATTCATTTGTGTGTGCTCGAAATCTTGCTTAAATTGAGCTTACCTTTTCTGTTTAATAATATATATTTCAAAAATTACACTTGAACAAACAAGAATCTTACTCTATTTGGTAAAGAAAAATTTGTCTGAAAGGATTCTAAAACCATAATCCATATTTCTGGATTCAAGATTTCCGTTGCCGTCACAATATCTTGTTTGAAAACGTACATTTATGCATAAAAGACCAGACAACTACATAGTTCCACTGGGTTTTAAACACAGGACCTTCTGCTTAACTCTTAAGTCTTAACTCTTAACTCTTAAAATTGTTTCCTGAAACAGCTGTTCTGTCCGCAAGAAAGCACATCAGATTCATTTGTGTGTGCTCGAAATCTTGCTTAAATTGGGCTTACGTTTTCTGTTTAATAATATATATTTCAAAAAGTACACTTGAACAAACAAGAATCTTACTTTATTTGATAAAGAAAAAACTGTATGAAAGAATGCTAAAACCATAGCCCATATTTCTGAATTCAAGATTTCCGTTGCCGTCACAAAATCTTGTTTGAAAAAGTACATTTATGCATAAAAGACGAGATAACTACATAGTTCCACTGGGTTTTTAACCCAGGACCTTCTGCATGTGAAGCAGACGTGATAATCACTACACTATGGAACTTTTAAAAATGTTTCCTGAAACAGCTTTTCTGTCCGCAAGAAAGCACATCAGATTCATTTGTGTGTGCTCGAAAACTTGCTTAAATTGAGCTTACGTTTTCTGTTTAATAATATATATTTCAAAAAGTACACTTGAACAAGCAAGAATCTTACTCTATTTGGTAAAGAAAAAATTGTCTGAAAGGATACTAAAACCATATCCAATATTTCTGGATTCAAGGTTTCCATTGCCATCACAATATCCTGTTTGATAACGTACATTTATGCATAAAAGACCAGACAACTACATAGTTCCACTGTGTTTTGAACAACGGACCTTCTGCGTGTGAAGCAGACGTGATAACTATTACACTATGGAACTCTTTTAAAAGTTTTCTGAAACAGCTTTTCTGTCCGCAAGAAAGCACATCAGATTCATTTGTGTGTGCTTGAAATCTTGCTTAAATTGAGCTTACGTTTTCTGTTTAATAATATATATTTCAAAAATACACTTGAACAAACAAGAATCTTACTCTATTTGTTAAAGAAAAAATTATATAAAAGGATGCTAAAATCATAACCCATATTTCTGAATTCAAGATTTCCGTTGCCGTCACAATATCTTGTTTGAAAACGTATATTTATGCATAAAAGACCAGACAACGACATAGTTCCACTGTGTTTAGAACAACGGACCTTCTGCTTGTTAAGCAGATGTGATAACCACTACACTATGGAACTCTTACAATCGGTTCCTGAAACAGCTTTTCTGACCGCAAGAAAGCAGATCAGATTCATTTGTGTGTGCTCGAAATCTTGCTTAAATTGAGCTTACCTTTTCTGTTTAATAATATATATTTCAAAAATTACACTTGAACAAACAAGAATCTTACTCTATTTGGTAAAGAAAAATGTGTCTGAAAGGATTCTAAAACCATAATCCATATTTCTGGATTCAAGATTTCCGTTGCCGTCACAATATCTTGTTTGAAAACGTACATTTATGCATAAAAGACCAGACAACTACATAGTTCCACTGGGTTTTAAACACAGGACCTTCTGCTTAACACTTAAGTCTTAACTCTTAACTCTTAAAATTGTTTCCTGAAACAGCTGTTCTGTCCGCAAGAAAGCACATCAGATTCATTTGTGTGTGCTCGAAATCTTGCTTAAATTGAGCTTACGTTTTCTGTTTAATAATATATATTTCAAAAAGTACACTTGAACAAACAAGAATCTTACTTTATTTGATAAAGAAAAAACTGTATGAAAGAATGCTAAAACCATAGCCCATATTTCTGAATTCAAGATTTCCGTTGCCGTCACAAAATCTTGTTTGAAAAAGTACATTTATGCATAAAAGACGAGACAACTACATAGTTCCACTGGGTTTTTAACCCAGGACCTTCTGCATGTGAAGCAGACGTGATAATCACTACACTATGGAACTTTTAAAAATGTTTCCTGAAACAGCTTTTCTGTCCGCAAGAAAGCACATCAGATTCATTTGTGTGTGCTCGAAATCTTGCTTAAATTGAGCTTACGTTTTCTGTTTAATAATATATATTTCAAAAAGTACACTTGAACAAGCAAGAATCTTACTCTATTTGGTAAAGAAAAAATTGTCTGAAAGGATACTAAAACCATATCCAATATTTCTGGATTCAAGGTTTCCATTGCCATCACAATATCCTGTTTGATAACGTACATTTATGCATAAAAGACCAGACAACTACATAGTTCCACTGTGTTTTGAACAACGGACCTTCTGCGTGTGAAGCAGACGTGATAACCATTACACTATGGAACTCTTTTAAAAGTTTTCTGAAACAGCTTTTCTGTCCGCAAGAAAGCACATCAGATTCATTTGTGTGTGCTTGAAATCTTGCTTAAATTGAGCTTACGTTTTCTGTTTAATAATATATATTTCAAAAATACACTTGAACAAACAAGAATCTTACTCTATTTGTTAAAGAAAAAATTATATAAAAGGATGCTAAAATCATAACCCATATTTCTGAATTCAAGATTTCCGTTGCCGTCACAATATCTTGTTTGAAAACGTATATTTATGCATAAAAGACCAGACAACGACATAGTTCCACTGTGTTTAGAACAACGGACCTTCTGTTTGTTAGCAGATGTGATAACCACTACACTATGGAACTCTTACAATCGGTTCCTGAAACAGCTTTTCTGACCGCAAGAAAGCAGATCAGATTCATTTGTGTGTGCTCGAAATCTTGCTTAAATTGAGCTTACCTTTTCTGTTTAATAATATATATTTCAAAAATTACACTTGAACAAACAAGAATCTTACTCTATTTGGTAAAGAAAAATTTGTCTGAAAGGATTCTAAAACCATAATCCATATTTCTGGATTCAAGATTTCCGTTGCCGTCACAATATCTTGTTTGAAAACGTACATTTATGCATAAAAGACCAGACAACTACATAGTTCCACTGGGTTTTAAACACAGGACCTTCTGCTTAACACTTAAGTCTTAACTCTTAACTCTTAAAATTGTTTCCTGAAACAGCTGTTCTGTCCGCAAGAAAGCACATCAGATTCATTTGTGTGTGCTCGAAATCTTGCTTAAATTGAGCTTACGTTTTCTGTTTAATAATATATATTTCAAAAAGTACACTTGAACAAACAAGAATCTTACTTTATTTGATAAAGAAAAAACTGTATGAAAGAATGCTAAAACCATAGCCCATATTTCTGAATTCAAGATTTCCGTTGCCGTCACAAAATCTTGTTTGAAAAAGTACATTTATGCATAAAAGACGAGACAACTACATAGTTCCACTGGGTTTTTAACCCAGGACCTTCTGCATGTGAAGCAGACGTGATAATCACTACACTATGGAACTTTTAAAATTGTTTCCTGAAACAGCTTTTCTGTCCGCAAGAAAGCACATCAGATTCATTTGTGTGTGCTCGAAATCTTGCTTAAACTGAGCTTACGTTTTCTGTTTAATAATATATATTTCAAAAAGTACACTTGAACAAAAAATAATCTTACTCTATTTGGTAAAGAAAAAATTGTCTGAAAGGATACTAAGACCATATCCAATATTTCTGGATTCAAGGTTTCCATTGCCATCACAATATCCTGTTTGATAACGTACATTTATGCATAAAAGACCAGACAATTACATAGTTCCACTGTGTTTTGAACAACGGACCTTCTGCGTGTGAAGCAGACGTGATAACCATTACACTATGGAACTCTTTTAAAAGTTTTCTGAAACAGCTTTTCTGTCCGCAAGAAAGCACATCAGATTCATTTGTGTGTGCTTGAAATCTTGCTTAAATTGAGCTTACGTTTTCTGTTTAATAATATATATTTCAAAAAATACACTTGAACAAACAAGAATCTTACTCTATTTGTTAAAGAAAAAATTATATAAAAGGATGCTAAAATCATAACCCATATTTCTGAATTCAAGATTTCCGTTGCCGTCACAATATCTTGTTTGAAAACGTATATTTATGCATAAAAGACCAGACAACTACATAGTGCCACTGGGTTTTGAATCCTGGACCTTCTGCATGTGAAGCAGGCGTGATAACCATTACACTATGGAACTCTTAAAAATGTTTTCTGAAACAGCTTTTCTATCCGCAAGAAAGCACATAAGTTTCATTTGTGTGTGCTCGAAATCTTGCTTAAATTGAGCTTACGTTTTCTGTTTAATAATATATATTTCAAAAAGTACACTTGAACAAACAAGAATCTTACTCTATTTGGTAAAGAAAAAATTGTCTGAAAGGATACTAAAACCATATCCAATATTTCTGGATTCAAGATTTCCGTTGCCGTTACAATATCTTGTTTTCGAAAACGTACATTTATGCATAAAAGACCAGACAACTACATAGTTCCACTGTGTTTTGAACAACGGACCTTCTGCGTGTGAAGCAGACGTGATAACCATTACACTAAGGAACTCTTTAAAAAGTTTTCTGAACAGCTTTTCTGTCCACAAGAAAGCACATCAGATTCATTTGTGTGTGCTTGAAATCTTGCTTAAATTGAGCTTACGTTTTCTGTTTAATAATATATATTTCAAAAAATACACTTGAACAAACAAGAATCTTACTCTATTTGTTAAAGAAAAAATTATATAAAAGGATGCTAAGATCATAACCCATATTTCTGAATTTAAGATTTCCGTTGCCGTCACAATATCTTGTTTGAAAACGTATATTCATGCATAAAAGACCAGACAACTACATAGGGCCAGTGGGTTTTGAATCCTGGACCTTCTGCATGTGAAGCAGGCGTGATAACCATTACACTATGGAACTCTTAAAAATGTTTTCTGAAACAGCTTTTCTGTCCGCAAGAAAGCACATCAGATTCATTTGTGTGTGCTCGAAATCTTGCTTAAATTGAGCTTACGTTTTCTGTTTAATAATATATATTTCAAAAAGTACACTTGAACAAGCAAGAATCTTACTCTATTTGGTAAAGAAAAAATTGTCTGAAAGGATACTAAAACAATATCCAATATTTCTGGATTCAAGATTTCCGTTGCCGTTACAATATCTTGTTTTCGACAACGTACATTTATGCATAAAAGACCAGACAACTACATAGTTCCACTGGGTTTTGAACCCAGGACCTTCTGTGTGTTTAGCAGACATGATAACCACTACACTATGGAACTCCTAAAAAAGTTATCTGAAACAGCTTTTCAGTCCGCAAGAAAGCACATCACATTCATTGGTGTGTGCTCGAAATCTTGCTTAGATTGAGCTTACCTTTTCTGTTTAATAATATATATTTCAAAAAGTACACTTGAACAAACAAGAATCTTACTCTATTTGGTAAAGAAAAAATTGTCTGAAAAGATTCTAAAACCATAACCAATATTTCTGGATTCAAGGTTTCCATTGCCGTCACAATATCCTGTTTGATAACGTACATTTATGCATAAAAGACCAGACAACTACATAGTTCCACTGTGTTTTGAACAACGGACCTTCTGCGTGTGAAGCAGACGTGATAACCATTACACTATGGAACTCTTTAAAAAGTTTTCTGAAACAGCTTTTCTGTCCGCAAGAAAGCACATCAGATTCATTTGTGTGTGCTTGAAATCTTGCTTAAATTGAGCTTACGTTTTCTGTTTAATAATATATATTTCAAAAAGTACACTTGAACAAACAAGAATCTTACTCTATTTGTTAAAGAAAAAATTATATAAAAGGATGCTAAAACCATAACCGATACTTCTGAATTCAAGATTTCCGTTGCCGTCACAATATCTTGTTTGAAAACGTATATTTATGCATAAAAGACCAGACAACTACATAGTGCCACTGGGTTTTGAATCCTGGAACTTCTGCATGTGAAGCAGGCGTGATAACCATTACACTATGGAACTCTTAAAAATGTTTTCTGAAACAGCTTTTCTGTCTGCAAGAAAGCACATAAGATTCATTTGTGTGTGCTTGAAATCTAGCTTAAATTGAGCTTACCTTTTCTGTTTAATAATATATATTTCAAAAAGTACACTTGAACAAGCAAAATCTTACTCTATTTGGTAAAGAAAAAATTGTCTGAAAGGATTCTAAAACCATAACCAATATTTCTGGATTCAAGATTTCCGTTGCCGTCACAATATCTTGTTTAAAAAGTACATTTATTCATTAAAGACGAGACAACTTCATAGTTCCACTGGGTTTTGAACCCAGAACCTTCTGCTCGTGAAGCAGACGTGATAACCACTACACTATGGAACTCTTAAAATTGTTTCCTGAAACCGCTTTTCTGTCCACAAGAAAGCACATCAGATTCATTTGTGTGTTCCCAAAATCATGCTTAAATTGAGCTTACGTTTTCTGTTTAATAAAATATATTTCAAAAAGTACACTTGAACAAACAAGAATCTTACTCTATTTGGTAAAGAGAAAATTGTATGAAAGGATTCTAAAATCATAACCAATATTTCTGGATTCAAGATTTCTGTTGCCGTCACAATATCTTGTTTGAAAACGTACATTTATGCATAAAAGACCAGACAACGACATAGTTCCACTGTGTTTAGAACAACGGACCTTCTGCTTGTTAAGCAGATGTGATAACCACTACACTATGGAACTCTTACAATCGGTTCCTGAAACAGCTTTTCTGACCGCAAGAAAGCAGATCAGATTCATTTGTGTGTGCTCGAAATCTTGCTTAAATTGAGCTTTCCTTTTCTCTTTAATAATATATATTTCAAAAATTACACTTGAACAAACAAGAATCTTACTCTATTTGGTAAAGAAAAATTTGTCTGAAAGGATTCTAAAACCATAATCCATATTTCTGGATTCAAGATTTCCGTTGCCGTCACAATATCTTGTTTGAAAACGTACATTTATGCATAAAAGACCAGACAACTACATAGTTCCACTGGGTTTTAAACACAGGACCTTCTGCTTAACTCTTAAGTCTTAACTCTTAACTCTTAAAATTGTTTCCTGAAACAGCTGTTCTGTCCGCAAGAAAGCACATCAGATTCATTTGTGTGTGCTCGAAATCTTGCTTAAATTGAGCTTACGTTTTCTGTTTAATAATATATATTTCAAAAAGTACACTTGAACAAACAAGAATCTTACTTTATTTGATAAAGAAAAAACTGTATGAAAGAATGCTAAAACCATAGCCCATATTTCTGAATTCAAGATTTCCGTTGCCGTCACAAAATCTTGTTTGAAAAAGTACATTTATGCATAAAAGACGAGACAACTACATAGTCCAACTGGGTTTTTAACCCAGGACCTTCTGCATGTGAAGCAGACGTGATAATCACTACACTATGGAACTTTTAAAATTGTTTCCTGAAACAGCTTTTCTGTCCGCAAGAAAGCACGTCAGATTCATTTGTGTGTGCTCGAAATCTTGCTTAAATTGAGCTTACGTTTTTTGTTTAATAATATATATTTCAAAAAGTACACTTGAACAAACATGAATCTTACTCTATTTGGTAAAGAAAAAATTGTCTGAAAGGATACTAAAACCATATCCAATATTTCTGGATTCAAGATTTCCGTTGCCGTCACAATATCTTGTTTTCGAAAACGTACATTTATACATAAAAAACCAGACAACTACATAGTTCCACTGGGTTTTGAACCCAGAACCTTCTGCGTGTTAAGCAGACGTGATAACCACTACACTATGGAACTGTTTAAAAAGTTTTCTGAAACAGCTTTTCAGTCTTCAAAAAAGCACATCAGATTCATTTGTGTGTGCTCGAAATCTTGCTTAAATTGAGCTTACGTTTTCTGTTTAATAATACATATTTCAAAAAGTACACTTGAACAAACAAGAATCTTACTCTATTTGGTAAAGAAAAAATTGTATGAAAGGATACTAAAACAATATCCAATATTTCTGGATTCAAGAATTCCGTTGCCGGTACAATATCTTGTTTTCGAAAACGTACATTTATGCATAAAAGACAAGACAACTACATAGTTCCACGGGGTTTTGAACCCAGGACCTTCTGCGTGTTTAGCAGACATGATAACCACTACACTATGGAACTCCTAAAAATGTTTTCTGAAACAGCTTTTCAATCCGCAAGAAAGCACATCACATTCATTGGTGTGTGCTCGAAATCTTGCTTAGATTGAGCTTACCTTTTCTGTTTAATAATATATATTTCAAAAAGTACACTTGAACAAACAAGAATCTTACTCTATTTGGTAAAGAAAAAATTGTCTGAAAGGATTCTAAAACCATAACCAATATTTCTGGATTCAAGGTTTCCATTGCCGTCACAATATCCTGTTTGATAACGTACATTTATGCATAAAAGACCAGACAACTACATAGTTCCACTGTGTTTTGAACAGCGGACCTTCTGCGTGTGAAGCAGACGTGATAAACTTTACACTATGGAACTCTTTAAAAAGTTTTCTGGGAGACTTCCGGTGACGTCACAGCCGATGGTCTGCTAGTGAGAGAGCTCCCGGCACCCTCACCAATCTATACACTAGAATAAGCTGATTCTACATCCCAAACCCCCCGAAAATTGACCCCACACCAGGAATAAGCACCGGAGAGATGGCAGGGAAACCGCAGAGAAAAAACCAATGCCCCGTCACCAAGTTCTTCCCTCCGGCGCAACGCCAGGTTGAGATCAGCCCCGAGGAGCAAGATGGCGCCGGATAAGACCCAGAGCACGAGGCGCGCAGCGGCCGACACAGCCCGACTGACTCGGACCCCCCCGTCCTAAATAAAGACTTTTTTGATGCTCTAATCACCAAAATGAGGAGGGGAGTACAGGAGGACACGGAAAAGGCCCTCCAAACCATCCGGGCAGAGGTGGAAGCGCTGACGGAGCGGACGGAAGATCTGGAGGTGAAGATGGAGGGAATCTCAAACGAACAGGCTGAGACCCACGAGGAAGTACTGAGATGCGGAGAGGCGATCCGACACATACAAGACAAACTAGAAGACATGGAGAACAGAGAGCGGAGGCAGAACATCCGCCTCAAAAATATTCCTGAATCCATCACCCATGAAGAACTCCAACCATACCTCCGCAGACTCTTCCTGCAGCTCGTCCCTGATCTCTCAGAACATGACCTACATACAGTACAGATCGCGCCCACAGAGCCCTGGCCCAGAAATCAACGGACCCAAACCGTCACAGAGATGTGGTGCTGAGAATGCACGCATACTCTGCTAAAGACCGCATCATGTCAGCGGCTAGAGAAGTGAGGACTGTGACTATGGATGGAGTGCAAATTCAACTCTATAACGATCTCTCCCAATTGACAATAAATAAAAGAAACGCACTGCGCCCACTCACCTCCTACCTCAGGGACCAGGGGGTAAAGTACCGCTGGGGATTCCCCTTCAAACTAGTGGTTCTGCGCAATGGCCGCCACCACACAGTAACAACCCCTGAAGACGCCAAGAACTTCCTGAAAGCGTTAGGAATCCCTCTCCCACCGCAGAAGAGCAACCGCCCCAGCACTGAAGAGACGCCGGAGACGACCCTCCAAGAAGCCCCCCGCACATCGGAAAGATTGGCGAGCCAACGCCTCCGGTGAACCCCGATGAGCCAGCCAGTTGTGAGGCCCAAGGAAACCACACGCGGCCCCTGCAGTCATCCCACGCAGTTCCAGAGGCCCTAAAGACCACAGTATACACCCAGCATAAGAATCCGCAATAAACAAAATATTCCCCTGGACCCGAGTCCCCCTAGACTACACCCCATGAAATTACCTTCCCCTTCCCTCCCCCCCCAATTCCCCACCCCCCCCTCCTATTCCCCCCCCCAACCCTACCCCCCCCCTTCCCTTGCCAGTACCTCCCCATATTCCTCCCACCCTAACCCCCCCTAACCCTCCCCTCCTCCCCCCCCCACACACGTTAAATGCCCACTTACCTTCACCGCCCCCACCTGAGACCGAGGGGAACCAGGACCCCGCTCGGGGTGTCTCGGACAGCAACGAGAGGAATCGGCAACCAAGCCGCTCCTCTCCGGGCGCGGTCCTATCGAGTCACTCACGCGCTCCGGAGCTGCACCATCAGAGACACAGACACCAGAGCCGCGGACCTGCTGCTGCTCTCCCCCATAAGCATGCCCGGTTGGAGCTCCCGATGGACAAGAGATGCCCAAGATCCCCAACCTAAGGAGCCCACACACCAGGACATCAGGCCCAGAGACCCCACATACGGAATCAGCACCCCGTGATCCGCCCCTGGGAGCAACCTCCACCCCCCCTCCCTTCCCGCAAGTGGCAGGTTGTATGAACAAAAATCCTCCCCCCCCCCCCATCTCCCCTCTCCCATCCCTATGGCAAAGATGCTGTACCCCGATATCCCCCAAAGAAAGCCCCACTTCTCCAGCCTACCGCGCTCCCCCCAAACTACCCCCCCACCCCTCCCCCCTTGCTGTCAATCTGAAAATTACATATGACCAAGGCCTTGAATCAACTGAGCACCCCTACCGGGGCTCACCCCCAGAATCATAGGGCCCCCCAATTGAACCCGCAAGTGTATGCCCCCCCCCTCAATCCCCACCCCTCTCCACCCCATACATTCCCCCCCCCGCCACCTCCCCCTACCCCTCCCCCCCCCCGGTTCTGGGCCGGTGTGGCACTGGATACTTCAGCCCACTTCACAACAGCTGACACACTATAAAAACCTCAGCTATTCACATCCAAACACCCCCCCAGACCAAAACTAAGCCCCCTTCAGAGGCAAGTCCCAAACACTCGAATAAGCCAGATGTCCCCCCTCCTCCCCCCCCCCCCATTTTTTCTCTTCCTACCCTCCCCCCCACTAGTCAAAGTAAACACCAAGTTATACTGCCCCCCAAAAGATCTCCCCGCCCCCCTCCCTGCCGCGGACAGCTTCCCCTCCCCCCCTCCCTGACCTGCCCCCCCCCCCACAAGATCAGAGATCCGGACTATGTTTACCCAATATGTATAGATATATGCCAATGTATAAATAACTATTCACGTTCTAATTTAAAATGGGGCTATATAAGGGATCTCTCGCTCTAAGAATGTGATTCCGTCTGAGTGCAATGTATAAATTCCTTACTGAACTCTGGTATACCATGTGCTCCCCCTCCCCCCCCCTCCCCTACCCCAGTATGCCCCCCCCCCCCCCAGAGAAGTAACGATCTATGTTATGCTAAATTGTAGTGCTATATACCAATGTTTGAACGCATCCCAATGAGCAGTTGATACCAGCAAAACGCAAGGGAAACCTAGGCTTATGATGAGAACTCCCCCCGAGAACAAGGTTTTAACCCCCTGCTAACTATGTGTATACTATATGCTAGCCCCCCCCTTGTCCCCTCCAGGGGAACCTACACTGTTATAAACCAATGTTTAAAGGTGTTCCATTGTTGCAATTTGACAATAGCAGAATACAAGGGAAGCCTCAGCCATAGACTGGGACTCCCCCCGAGAGCAAGGTTTAACCTATATGCTACCTATGTGTACTCCGCACGCCCCCCCCCTCTCCCGCCCCCACCCTATTCCCAGATACCCCCCTCCCCCCCCCTACCTTACCAGATGCCCCCCGCCCCCCCTATCCCCTCCCCCCCCTATCCCCTCCCCCCCCCCATCCCCTCCCCCCCCTATCCCCCCCCCCCCATCCCCTCCCCCCCCTCTCCCTCACCCCCCACCCCTCCCCCCCCTATCCCCTCCCCCCCCCTCTCCCTCACCCCCCCCCTCACCCCCCTCCCCCCCCCTCCCCCCCCAAACCCCCTCCCCCCCCTCCCCCTCCCTCCCCCCCCCCCACCCCTACCTCCCTCCCCCCCTCCCCCCCCACCCCTTCCCCCCCCCCCACCCCTCCCTCCCCCCAACCCTCCCCCCCCCCCTCTCCCCCCTCCCTCACCCCCCCTTGCCCCCCCCCATCCACCCCCCCCACCCCTCCCCCCTCCCCAACACCCCCCCCCCTCCCCTCCCCCCCCTCCACCCCCCTTCCTCCCTCCTCCCCCCCCCACCCCCCCCCGGAACTCACAAAGAACACACAGACAAGGACTTAACATAAGGGGAAAAAAAAAACAATGTTTACTAAAGATGTAAAAGATTATCTATGGCCCAATCCAAAGGAGAGTAAGGCCTCCATAAGCCAGAGGTGCCCTTCCTTACTAGGGACCCCCCCCCCCATAAGCAATGGGGTGGGGGTGCTGGACCCTTCTTTCTGGCTACGGTCCGTGAGTGACGCCCCGAAAGTTCTCCCAGGGGTTTTTTTTTACACCCCATCCCCTTGACATCAAAATGTCAAGAGGAACCTTTTTCGGGCTCCAAGACAGCCCATTCTCTTTCTTGTCTTCTTGTGTCCTCCCCCCCCCCCACCTCTCCCCTTCCACCCCACCCTCCCCCCGTCGACCTCCACCCAATACCCCTTGTGGGACCACTAAAGACTACCCCCCACATACCCAACCAGACGCACGAACCAACCCTGACATGGGAACAATTCAGGGACAGGGGCTTATCCCCGAGACCCCCCCTCCACACTGATGGCGTCGATCAAAATTATTTCCCTGAATGTCAAAGGCCTTAATTCGGTTCGCAAACGCAAACTAGCCCTTCAAGAATTTAAAAAAACTAAAGGGGATATAATTTGTATCCAAGAAACCCATTATAACAATGTAGACCCGCCAAACACATTTAAACACATGTACCCCCAGGCGTTTTTCGCTTCCTCCCCCAGCAAGAAAAGAGGGGTGGCCGTCCTGATTAAAAACAACATACCATTTGCCCTGACGACGGTAACTAAAGACCCCGAGGGACGGTACATACTCCTCCAAGGTACGCTCTCAGGCTCCCCCTTAGCCATCCTAAATATTTACGCCCCAAACGCCAACCAAACCCAATTCTTACAGAACCTCCTTAGCACCCTCGACCAACCGACGCTCTCTTCCCTTCTCCTAGTCGGAGACGTAAATATGGTACTTAACCCAGCCCATGACAGATCAGGCCAAACTACTGCCCCATATTCCATCCAACTACAGACAAAAGCCCAAAAATTTCAAGATATCCTCGGGGAGTACTCTCTGACAGATATTTGGCGAGCCCAGCACGTGGGTCAGCGAGACTACTCTTTCTACTCAACCCCCCATCAGTCTTACTCGAGGATCGACTATTTTCTGGGCACCAATAATGTACTCCAGGCATCCTCCCACTCCGAAATAGGCCCAATAACGTGGTCTGACCATGCCCCTATCGTACTCACCCTCTCTCTGCCTTTCGTCAAGTCCTTAACATACAATTGGAAACTCGACGACTCGCTTCTCAACGATCCACTAGTAGTCAAAACAGTGAAACAAAAACTGATCACCTTCTTCCAAATAAACAAAGGTTCAGTGCCCTCAGCAGCAACTCTGTGGGAGGCCCACAAAGCCACCATCAGAGGGGAACTTATATCAATAGCCTCCTACAAGAGGAAACTTAAACAGAGAGCCCAGAAGGAACTCACGGATAAAATCCTAGCGCTAGAGCGCTCACACAAACAATCCTTATCAAAAAAGGTGTTCTGAACACTCGAGAAAGCGAGATCCGACCTAAAAGTGCTGCAACTTGACGAGGTAGAGAGAGCCCTGAAATGGACCAAACAGCGGTTCTACGATAGGGGCAACAAAGCGGACAAACTTCTGGCCTCCAAATTAAGAGGCTTGAAGACAAAGTCCCAGATCACAAAGATCAGGACTAAAAGCGGCCTAATCTCCTATAACGAGAAGTACATCGCGAATGAGTTCGCAGAGTTCTACACAGATCTTTACAATCTCCACCCAACTAGCATGCCAAAAGATATCGCCAAAAATACATCCGACTATCTAACCAAATGCAACCTCCCATCCCTCACTCAGGAAGAACTCGAGTTCTTAAACAAGAAAATAACTCTAGAGGAACTAAAAAAAGCGATATCCTCACTTAAATTAGCTAAAACACCCGGACCCGACGGATTTTCCAACGGGTACTATAAAAAATTTGTAGGCCCCCTGTCCTCCCACCTCCTAGAAATGTACAACTCCTTTATGCAAGACCAACAGATCCCAGACACTATGTCGGCAGCCAATCTGGCTATTATTCATAAAGAGGGCAGAGACCCCCTTCAATGCGGCAGCTATCGCCCAATATCCCTCCTAAACTCTGACCTCAAACTTTTCAGCAAAATCCTAGCAAACAGGCTGAATCCTATTCTCCCAAGGCTAATTCATATAGACCAGGTGGGATTTGTGTCAGGAAGACAGGCCTCTGACAACACCCGCAAAATTATTGATATTATAGACCACGTGCACCTCAAACAATCCCAGGCCCTGATACTAAGTCTCGACGCGGAGAAGGCCTTTGACCGCATCAGATGGTCCTATCTAGACCAAACGATGCGCCAATTCGGCTTCTCCGGACCATTTCTTGCCGCCGTCCGGGCCCTCTATACTAATCCAACAGCCCTACTAAAACTCCCAGGAGGCCGCTCCAACCCAATAAAAATACAAAACGGCACCAGACAAGGCTGCCCCCTCTCCCCTTTACTATTCGCCCTATCCATAGAGCCCCTGGCCGCCCGAATTCGAACTGAACCCACTATTAAAGGTATCCCAATCGGAGACAGGGAATACAAAATATCCCTGTTCGCCGACGACATAATTCTCACTCTGTCAGACCCCCTCACCTCCCTCCCTAACTTAGAAAAACTCCTTGACGAATTTGGCCAACTATCAGACTATAAAGTCAATACTGACAAGTCAGAGGCGCTTAGCATCTCCCTCCCGAACCCCGTATGGTCAGCCCTACAACAGAACTTTAAATATAAATGGAACACCTCCCACATCAAATACCTCGGAATCAAAATAGCAAGTTCATATAACTCGCTGTATCAAATTAACTACCCCCCCCTCTTCCGCCAGATCTTAAAAGATCTTGAGACCTGGCTATCCCACCAGATCTCCTGGTTCGGAAGGATAGTATCCACCAAAATGAACATCCTACCCCGCTTGCTCTACTTCTTTCAGACCCTCCCCGTCCCTGTCCCACTAGCAGAACTGAGGAATATTCAGGCCCATATATTAAGATTTATATGGCAACAACGTAGAGCCAGGGTCCCACGATCGGTCCTATTAGCCTCGAGGTCGAGAGGGGGCCTGGGGGCCCCGGACATACTCCGATACTACCTTTCGGCCCAACTGAGGCAGGCGGTAGTATGGAACAGCTCCCCCGCCACCAATTGCTGGCTGGAGATCGAGACACACCACGCTTTCCCGAACCCCCTCCCGACCCTACTGTGGTCCCCAGCTCTCAAAAACAGGAAATCGCTGAGACTTGGTCTCGGGGCAATGAGATGCACGAGGTCGACATGGTTAAAAACCAAAGGGAAATATGGCCTAGCTTCAACCCCCTCTAAACTGACCCCCTTATTCGGGAACCCGGACTTCCCACACGGATGCGCCCGATCCCAATTCAGCCAATTTCAAGGCTTAAACATCAGAGTGGTTGCGGATTTGCTGGAAAAAGACGAGGCCATGTCCCTCCCGGAATTAAGAACTACATTCACGTCCCCCAACTTGCCCATTTTCCAATACCTCCAGATCCGACATTTCCTAAGAACCCAATCCCCTACTCTCAAGTTCCCGCCGCGTTCTAGATTCGAGACCCTCTGCCTCAAAGGCGAATACCAAAAGGGCCTCATATCAGAGATTTATAAAACGCTCGAAGCATCTCAGCCCCCCCCTAACCACCTATATATGCAGAAATGGAATGAAGACCTAAACACCAACTTGGACCTTGAAGATTGGGAGGATATTTGGGAAGCAGCCACCAAAACCTCAATTTGTTCCGTCACAAAAGAAAACATCTATAAAATATTATTCCACTGGTACCTGACCCCGAGTAGACTGAGCCAAATCTACCCAGGCACTTCAGACGAATGCTGGAGAGGTTGTGGTCAAAGGGGGGACATGCCCCATATTTGGTGGACATGTCCGGAGATCCAAAGATTCTGGTCCCGGATCCAGGGCCTCCTGACCGAGACCCTGGATATAGAAATACCCCTGGACCCGCTGACCTACGTGCTGGGAAAACCAATTGACGACCTCCCTGCCCCGGCGGCCAGACTCGCGGCGGCAATACTGACAGCTGCGAGATGCTGTGTCGCGGCGGCATGGAAGAAAATTAAAGCCCCCTCCAGAAGAACTGTGATTACAAGAATAGACGGAATTATGAGCATGGAAAAACTGATGGCAATGTTAAAGCAAAAAACCCCACAATTTTACTCTACCTGGGAACCCTGGATAGGACTATCAACCCCCACATAAACCCCTTAGCTACTCCTCTCCCCCCCCCCCTACGGCCGACGAACCCTAACCCCCTCCCCCCTCTCTTCCCGAAGTCGTTCCCAACTATCCACCTTTCCTTCATCTCCCCCTCTCTTTTTCACTATTGAAAGAAGGAAAAAGGGTTTATTGTGTGTCATTTACCTTTTCTATGCCATGTACATGCACTGCGCCGTATTTACAAGTTGGCCTGTGAGCCAGTGTCGATATTATGTACCCCTGCGATGTATGACACCAATAAAGGAAAAATATTTACAAAAAAAAAAAAAAAAAAGTTTTCTGAAACAGCTTTTCTGTCCGCAAGGAAGCACATCAGATTCATTTGTGTGTGCTTGAAACCTTGCTTAAATTGAGCTTACGTTTTCTGTTTAATAATATATATTTCAAAAAGTACACTTGAACAAACAAGAATCTTACTCTATTTGTTAAAGAAAAAATTATATAAAAGGATGCTAAAACCATAACCGATATTTCTGAATTCAAGATTTCCGTTGCCGTCACAATATCTTGTTGAAAACGTATATTTATGCATAAAAGACCAGACAACTACATAGTGCCACTGGGTTTTGAATCCTGGACCTTCTGCATGTGAAGCAGGCGTGATAACCATTACACTATGGAACTCTTAAAAATGTTTTCTGAAACAGCTTTTCTGTCCGCAAGAATGCAAATAAGATTCATTTGTGTGTGCTCGAAATCTTGCTTAAATTGAGCTTACGTTTTCTGTTTAATAATATATATTTCAAAAAGTACACTTGAACAAACAAGAATCTTACTCTATTTGGTAAAGAAAAAATTGTCTGAAAGTATACTAAAACAATATCCAAAATTTCTGGATTCAAGATTTCCGTTGCCGTTACAATATCTTGTTTTCGAAAACGTACATTTATGCATAAAAGACCAGACAACTACATAGTTCCACTGGGTTTTGAACCCAGAACTTTCTGTGTGTGAAGCAGACGTGATAACCATTACACTATGGAACTCCTAAAAATGTTTTCTGAAACAGCTTTTCTGTCCGCAAGAAAGCACATCAGATTCATTTGTGTGTGCTCGAAATCTTGCTTAAATTGAACTTACCTTTTCTGTTTAATAATATATATTTCAAAAAGTACACTTGAACAAACAAGAATCTTACTCTATTTGGTAAAGAAAAAAATGTATGAAAGGATGCTAAAACCATAACCCATATTTCTGGATTCAAGATATCGGTTGCCGTCACAATATCTTGTTTGAAAACGTACATTTATGCATAAAAGACAAGACAACTACATAGTTCCACTGGGTTTTGAACCCAGGACCTTCTGCGTGTTCAGCAGATGTGATAACCACTAAACTATGGAACTCTTAAAAATGTTTTCTGAAACAGCTTTTCTGTTCGCAAGAAAGCACATCAGATTCATTTGTGTGTGCTCGAAATCTTGCTTGAATTGAGCTTTCGTTTTCTGTTTAATAATATATATTTCAAAAAGTACACTTGAACAAACAAGAATCTTACTCTATTTGGTAAAGAAAAAAATGTATGAAAGGATGCTAAAACCATAACCCATATTTCTGGATTCAAGATTTCCGTTGCCGTCACAATATCTTGTTTGAAAACGTACATTTATGCATAAAAGACCAGACAACTACATAGTTCCACTGTGTTTTGAACAACGGACCTTCTGCGTGTTCACCAGATGTGATAACCATTACACTATGGAACTCTTTAAAATGTTTTCTGAAACAGATTTTCAGTCCGCAAGAAAGCACATCAGATTCATATGTGTTTGCTTTAAATCTTGCTTGAATTGAGCTTTCGTTTTCTGTTTAATAATATATATTTCAAAAAGTACACTTGAACAAACAAGAATCTTACTCTATTTGGTAAAGAAAAAAATGTATGAAAGGATGCTAAAACCATAACCCATATTTCTGGATTCAAGATTTCCGTTGCCGTCACAATATCTTGATTGAAAACGTACATTTATGCATAAAAGAATAGACAACTACATAGTTCCACTGTGTTTTGAACAACGGACCTTCTGCGTGTGAAGCAGACGTAATAACCACTACACTATGGAACTCTTAAAATTGTTTCCTGAAACAGCTTTTCTGTCCGCAAGAAAGCGCATCAAATTCATTTGTGTTCTCAAAATCATGCTTAAATTGAGCTTACGTTTTCTGTTTAATAATATATATTTCAAAAAGTACACTTGAACAAACAAGAATCTTACTCTATTTGGTAAAGAAAAAATTGTATGAAAGAATGCTAAAACCATAGCCCATATTTCTGAATTCAAGATTTCCGTTGCCATCACAATATCTTGTTTTCGAAAACGTACATTTACGCATAAAAGACAAAACAACTACCTAGTTCCACTGGGTTTTGAACCCAGGACATTCTGCGTGTGAAGCAGACGTGATAACCACTACACTATGGAACTCTTAAAATTGTTTCCTGAAACAGCTTTTCTGTCCGCAAGAAAGCACATCAGATTCATTTGTGTGTGCTCGAAATCTTGCTTAAATTGAGCTTACGTTTTCTGTTTAATAATATATATTTCAAAAAGTACACTTGAACAAACAAGAATCTTACTCTATTTGGTAAAGAAAAAATTGTCTGAAAGGATTCTAAAACCATATCCAATATTTCTGGATTCAAGATTTCCGTTGCCGTTACAATATCTTGTTTTTGAAAACGTACATTTACGCATAAAAGACCAGACAATTACATAGTTCCACTGGGTTTTGAACCCAGGACCTTCTGCGTGTTAAGCAGATGTGATAACCACTACACTATGGAACTCTTAAAATTGTTTCCTGAAACAGCTTTTTTGTCCGCAAGAAAGCACATCAGATTCATTTGTGTGTGCACGAAATCATGCTAAAATTGAGCTTAATTTTTTTGTTTATAAAATATATTTCACAAAGTAAACTTGAACAAAAAAGAATCTTACTCTATTTGGTTAAGAAAAAATTGTATGAAAGGATTCTAAAACCATAACCAATATTTCGGGATTCAAGATTTCTGTTGCCGTCACAATATCTTGGTTGAAAACGTACATTTAAGCATAGAAGACCAGACAACTACATAGTTCTACTGTGTTTTGAACAACGGACCTTCTGCGTGTTCAGCAGATGTGATAACCACTACACTATGGAACTCTTAAAATTGTTTCCTGAAACAGCTTTTCTGTCCGCAAGAAAGCACATCAGATTCATTTGTGTGTGCTCAAAATCATGCTTAAATTGAGCTTATGTTTTCTGTTTAATAATATATATTTCAAAAAGTAAACTTGAACAAACAAGAATATTACTCTATTTGGTAAAGAAAAAATTGTCTGAAAGGATTCTAAAACCATAACCAATATTTCTGGATTCAAGATTTCTGTTGCCGTCACAATATCTTGTTTGAAATCGTTCATTTAAGCATAGAAGACCAGACAACTACATAGTTCCAGAGTGTTCTGAACAACGGACCTTCTGCGTGTTAAGCAGATGTGATAACCACTACACTATGGAACTCTTAAAATTGTTTCCTGAAACAGCTTTTTTGTCCGCAAGAAAGCACATCAGATTCATTTGTGTGTGCACGAAATCATGCTAAAATTGAGCTTACTTTTTTTGTTTATAAAATATATTTCACAAAGTAAACTTGAACAAAAAAGAATCTTACTCTATTTGGTTAAGAAAAAATTGTATGAAAGGATTCTAAAACCATAACCAATATTTCGGGATTCAAGATTTCTGTTGCCGTCACAATATCTTGGTTGAAAACGTACATTTAAGCATAGAAGACCAGACAACTACATAGTTCTACTGTGTTTTGAACAACGGACCTTCTGCGTGTTCAGCAGATGTGATAACCACTACACTATGGAACTCTTAAAATTGTTTCCTGAAACAGCTTTTCTGTCCGCAAGAAAGCACATCAGATTCATTTGTGTGTGCTCAAAATCATGCTTAAATTGAGCTTATGTTTTCTGTTTAATAATATATATTTCAAAAAGTAAACTTGAACAAACAAGAATATTACTCTATTTGGTAAAGAAAAAATTGTCTGAAAGGATTCTAAAACCATAACCAATATTTCTGGATTCAAGATTTCTGTTGCCGTCACAATATCTTGTTTGAAATCGTTCATTTAAGCATAGAAGACCAGACAACTACATAGTTCCAGAGTGTTCTGAACAACGGACCTTCTGCGTGTTAAGCAGATGTGATAACCACTACACTATGGAACTCTTAAAATTGTTTCCTGAAACAGCTTTTCTGTTCGCAAGAAAGCACATCAGATTCATTTGTATGTGCACGAAACCTTGCTTAAATTGAGCTTACGTTTTCTGTTTAATAATATATATTTCAAAAAGTACACTTGAACAAACAAGAATCTTACTCTATTTGGTAAAGAAAAAATTGTCTGAAAGGATACTAAAACCATATCCAATAATTCTGGATTCAAGATTTCCGTTGCCATCACAATATCTTGTTTGAAAACGTACATTTATGCATAAAAGACCAGACAACTACATAGTTCCACTGTGTTTTGAACAACGGACCTTCTGCGTGTTCAGCAGATGTGATAACCATTACACTATGGAACTCTTTAAAATGTTTTCTGAAACAGATTTTCAGTCCGCAAGAAAGCACATCAGATTCATATGTGTTTGCTTTAAATCTTGCTTGAATTGAGCTTTCGTTTTCTGTTTAATAATATATATTTCAAAAAGTACACTTGAACAAACAAGAATCTTACTCTATTTGGTAAAGAAAAAAAATGTATGAAAGGATGCTAAAACCATAACCCATATTTCTGGATTCAAGATTTCCGTTGCCGTCACAATATCTTGTTTGAAAACGTACATTTATGCATAAAAGACAAGACAACTACATAGTTCCACTGGGTTTTGAACAACGGACCTTCTGCGTGTTCAGCAGATGTGATAACCACTAAACTATGGAACTCTCAAAAATGTTTTCTGAAAAAGCTTTTCTGTCCGCAAGAAAGCACATCAGATTCATTTGTGTGTGCTCGAAATCTTGCTTAAATTGAGCTTACCTTTTCTGTTTAATAATATATATTTCAAAAAGTACACTTGAACAAACAAGAATCTTACTCTATTTGGTAAAGAAAAAATTGTCTGAAAGGATTATAAAACCATAACCAATATTTCTGGATTCAAGATTTCCGTTGCCGTCACAATATCTTGATTGAAAACGTACATTTATGCATAAAAGAATAGACAACTACATAGTTCCACTGTGTTTTGAACAACGGACCTTCTGCGTGTGAAGCACACGTGATAACCACTACACTATGGAACTCTTAAAATTGTTTCCTGAAACAGCTTTTCTGTCCGCAAGAAAGCGCATCAGATTCATTTGTGTTCTCAAAATCATGCTTAAATTGAGCTTACGTTTTCTGTTTAATAATATATATTTCAAAAAGTACACTTGAACAAACAAGAATCTTACTCTATTTGGTAAAGAAAAAATTGTCTGAAAGGATTCTAAAACCATATCCAATATTTCTGGATTCAAGATTTCCGTTGCCGTTACAATATCTTGTTTTCGAAAACGTACATTTACGCATAAAAGACCAGACAATTAAATAGTTCCACTGGGTTTTGAACCCAGGACCTTCTGCGTGTTAAGCAGATGTGATAACCACTACACTATGGAACTCTTAAAATTGTTTCCTGAAACAGCTTTTCTGTCCGCAAGAAAGCACATCAGATTCATTTGTGTGTGCTCAAAATCATGCTAAAATTGAGCTTACTTTTTCTGTTTATAAAATATATTTCACAAAGTAAACTTGAACAAAAAAGAATCTTATTCTATTTGGTTAAGAAAAAATTGTATGAAAGGATTCTAAAATCATAACCAATATTTCGGGATTCAAGATTTCTGTTGCCGTCACAATATCTTGGTTGAAAACGTACATTTAAGCATAGAAGACCAGACAACTACATAGTTCTACTGTGTTTTGAACAACGGACGTTCTGCGTGTTCAGCAGATGTGATAACCACTACAATATGGAACTCTTAAAATTGTTTCCTGAAACAGCTTTTCTGTCCGCAAGAAAGCACAAAAGCACATCAGATTCATTTGTGTGTGCTCAAAATCATGCTTAAATTGAGCTTATGTTTTCTGTTTAATAATATATATTTCAAAAAGTAAATTTGAACAAACAAGAATATTACTCTATTTGGTAAAGAAAAAATTGTCTGAAAGGATTCTAAAATCATAACCAATATTTCTGGATTCAAGATTTCTGTTGCCGTCACTATATCTTGATTGAAAACGTACATTTATGCATAAAAGAATAAACAACTACATAGTTCCACTGTGTTTTGAACAACGGACCTTCTGCGTGTGAAGCAGACGTGATAACCACTACACTATGGAACTCTTGAAATTGTTTCCTGAAACAGCTTTTCTGTCCGCAAGAAAGCACATCAGATTCATTTGTGTGTGCTCGAAATCTTGCTTAAATTGCGCTTACGTTTTCTGTTTAATAATATATATTTCAAAAAGTACACTTGAACAAACAAGAATCTTACTCTATTTGGTAAAGAAAAAATTGTCTGAAAGGATTCTAAAACCATATCCAATATTTCTGGATTCAAGATTTCCGTTGCCGTTACAATATCTTGTTTTCGAAAACGTACATTTACGCATAAAAGACCAGACAATTACATAGTTCCACTCGGTTTTGAACCCAGGACCTTCTGCGTGTTAAGCAGATGTGATAACCACTACACTATGGAACTCTTAAAATTGTTTCCTGAAACAGCTTTTCTGTCCGCAAGAAAGCACATCAGATTCATTTGTGTGTGCTCAAAATCATGCTAAAATTGAGCTTACTTTTTCTGTTTATAAAATATATTTCACAAAGTAAACTTGAACAAAAAAGAATCTTACTCTATTCGGTTAAGAAAAAATTGTATGAAAGGATTCTAAAATCATAACCAATATTTCGGGATTCAAGATTTCTGTTGCCGTCACAATATCTTGGTTGAAAACATACATTTAAGCATAGAAGACCAGACAACTACATAGTTCTACTGTGTTTTGAACAACGGACCTTCTGCGTGTTAAGCAGATGTGATAACCACTACACTATGGAACTCTTAAAATTGTTTCCTGAAACAGCTTTTCTGTCCGCAAGAAAGCACAAAAGCACATCAGATTCATTTGTGTGTGCTCAAAATCATGCTTAAATTGAGCTTATGTTTTCTGTTTAATAATATATATTTCAAAAAGTAAATTTGAACAAACAAGAATATTACTCTATTTGGTAAAGAAAAAATTGTCTGAAAGGATTCTAAAATCATAACCAATATTTCTGGATTCAAGATTTCTGTTGCCGTCACAATATCTTGTTTTCGAAAACGTACATTTATGCATAAAAGACCAGACAACTACATAGTTCCACTGGGTTTTGAACCCAGGACCTTCTGTGTGTTAAGCAGACGTGATAACCACTACACTATGTAACTTCTAAAAATGATTTCTGAAACAGCTTTTCTGTCCGCAAGAAAGCACATCAGATTTATTTGTGTGTGATCTAAATCTTGCTTAAATTGAACTTACCTTTTCTTTTTAATAATATATATTTCAAAACGTACACTTGAACAAACAAGAATCTTACTCTATTTGGTAAAGAAAAAATTGTATGAAAGGATTCTAAAACCATAACCAATATTTCTGATACAAGATTTCTGTTGCCGTCACAATATCTTGTTTGAAAACGTACATTTATGCATTAAAGACAAGACAACTACATAGTTCCACTGTATTTTGAACAACGGACCTTCTGCGTGTTAAGCAGATGTGATAACCACTACACTATGGAACTCTCAAAATTGTTTCCTGAAACAGCTTTTCTGTCCTCAAGAAAGCACATCAGATTCATTTGTCTGTGCTCAAAATCATGCTTAAATTGAGCTTACGTTTTCTGTTTAATAAAATATATTTGAAATAGTAAACTTGAACAAACAAGAATATTACTCTATTTGGTAAAGAAAAAATTGTCTGAAAGGATTCTAAAACCATAACCAATATTTCTGGATACAAGATTTCTGTTGCCGTCACAATATCTTGTTTGAAAACGTATATTTATGCATTAAAGACCAGACAACTACATAGTTCCACTGGGTTTTTAACCCAGGACCTTCTGCGTGTTAAGCAGACGTGATAACCACTACACTATGGAACTCTTAAAAATGTTTTCTGAAACAGCTTTTCAGTCCGCAAAAAAGCACATCAGATTCATTTGTGTGTGCTTGAAATCTTGCTTAAATTGAGCTAACGTTTTCTGTTTAATAATATATATTTCAAAAAGTACACTTGAACAAACAAGAATCTTACTCTATTTGGTAAAGAAAAAATTGTATGAAAGGATGGTAAAACCATAACCAATATTTCTGGATTCAAGATTTCTGTTGCCGTCACAATATCTTGTTTGAAAACGTACATTTATGCATAAAAGACAAGACAACTACATAGTTCCACTGTGTTTTGAACAACTGACCTTCTGCGTGTTAAGCAGATGTGATAACCACTACACTATGGAACTCTTAAAATTGTTTCCTGAAACAGCTTTTCTGTCCGTAAGAAAGCACATCAGATTCATTTGTGTGTGCTCGAAACCTTGCTTAAATTGAGCTTACATTTTCTGTTTAATAATATATATTTCAAAAAGTGCACTTGAACAAACAAGAATCTTACTCTATTTGGTAAAGAAAAAATTGTCTGAAAGGATACTAAAACTAAATCCAATATTTCTGGATACAAGATTTCTGTTGCCGTCACAATATCTTGTTTGAAAACGTACATTTATGCATTAAAGACCAGACAACTATATAGTTCCACTGGGTTTTTAACCCAGGACCTTCTGCGTGTTAAGCAGACGTGATAACCAGTACACTATGGAGCTCTTAATAATGTTTTCTGAAACAGCTTTTCAGTCCGCAAAAAAGCACATCAGATTCATTTGTGTGTGCTTGAAATGTTGCTTAAATTGAGCTAACATTTTCTGTTTAATAATATATATTTCAAAAAGTACACTTGAACAAAAAAGAATCTTACTCTATTTGGTAAAGAAAAAATTGTCTGAAAGGATACTAAAACTATATCCAATATTTCTGGATTCAAAATTTACGTTGCCATTACAGTATCTAGCTTTCGAAAACGTACATTTATGCATAAAAGACGAGAAAACTACATAGTTCAACTGGGTTTTGAACCCAGGACCTTCTGCGTGTTAAGCAGATGTGATAACCACTACACTATGGAACTCTTAAAAATGTTTTCTGAAACAGCTTTTCAGTCCGCAAAAAAGCACATCAGATTCATTTGTGTGTGCTTGAAATCTTGCTTAAATTGAGCTAACATTTTCTGTTTAATAATATATATTTCAAAAAGTACACTTGAACAAAAAAGAATCTTACTCTATTTGGTAAAGAAAAAATTGTCTGAAAGGATACTAAAACTATATCCAATATTTCTGGATTCAAAATTTCCGTTGCCATTACAGTATCTAGCTTTCGAAAACGTACATTTATGCATAAAAGACGAGAAAACTACATAGTTCAACTGGGTTTTGAACCCAGGACCTTCTGCGTGTTAAGCAGATGTGATAACCACTACACTATGGAACTCTTAAAATTGTTTCCTGAAACAGCTTTTCTGTCCGCAAGAAAGCACAAAAGCACATCAGATTCATTTGTGTGTGCTCAAAATCATGCTTAAATTGAGCTTATGTTTTCTGTTTAATAATATATATTTCAAAAAGTAAATTTGAACAAACAAGAATATTACTCTATTTGGTAAAGAAAAAATTGTCTGAAAGGATTCTAAAATCATAACCAATATTTCTGGATTCAAGATTTCTGTTGCCGTCACAATATCTTGTTTGAAATCGTTCATTTAAGCATAGAAGACCAGACAACTACATAGTTCCAGTGTGTTTTGAACAACGGACCTTCTGCGTGTTAAGCAGATGTGATAACCACTACACTATGTAACTTCTAAAAATGATTTCTGAAACAGCTTTTCTGTCCGCAAGAAAGCACATGAGATTCATTTGTGTGTGCTTGAAATCTTGCTTAAATTGAGCTTACGTTTTCTGTTTAATAATATATATTTCAAAAAGTACACTTGAACAAAAAAGAATCTTACTCTATTTGGTAAAGAAAAAATTGTCTGAAAGGATACTAAAACTATATCCAATATTTCTGGATACAAGATTTCTGTTGCCGTCACAATATCTTGTTTGAAAACGTACATTTATGCATTAAAGACCAGACAACTATATAGTTCCACTGGGTTTTTAACCCAGGACCTTCTGCGTGTTAAGCAGACGTGATAACCAGTACACTATGGTACTCTTAATAATGTTTTCTGAAACAGCTTTTCAGTCCGCAAAAAAGCACATCAGATTCATTTGTGTGTGCTTGAAATCTTGCTTAAATTGAGCTAACATTTTCAGTTTAATAATATATATTTCAAAAAGTACACTTGAACAAAAAAGAATCTTACTCTATTTGGTAAAGAAAAAATTGTCTGAAAGGATACTAAAACTATATCCAATATTTCTGGATTCAAAATTTCCATTGCCATTACAGTATCTAGCTTTCGAAAACGTACATTTATGCATAAAAGACGAGAAAACTACATAGTTCAACTGGGTTTTGAACCCAGGACCTTCTGCGTGTTAAGCAGATGTGATAACCACTACACTAAGGAAATCTTCAAAATGTTTTCTGAAACAGCTTTTCTGTCCGCAAGAAAGCACATCAGATTCATTTGTGTGTGCTCGAAACCTTGCTTAAATTGAGCTTACGTTTTCTGTTTAATAATATATATTTCAAAAAGTACACTTGAACAAAAAAGAATCTTACTCTATTTGGTAAAGAAAAAATTGTCTGAAAGGATACTAAAACTATATCCAATATTCCTGGATTCAAAATTTCCGTTGCCATTACAGTATCTTGTTTTCGAAAACGTACATTTATGCATAAAAGACGAGAAAACTACATAGTTCAACTGGGTTTTGAACCCAGGACCTTCTGCATGTTATGCAGATGTGATAACCACAACTCTATGGAACTCTTAAAATTGTTTCCTGAAACAGCTTTTCTGTCCGCAAGAAAGCACATCAGATTCAATTGTGTGTGCTCGAAACCTTGCTTAAATTGAGCTTACGTTTTCTGTTTAATAATATATATTTCAAAAAGTGCACTTGAACAAACAAGAATCTTACTCTATTTGGTAAAGAAAAAAATGTATGAAAGGATTCTAAAACCATAACCAATATTTTTGGATTCAAGATTTCTGTTGCCGTCACAATATCTTGTTTGAAAACGTATATTTATGCATTAAAGACCAGACAACTACATAGTTCCACTGGGTTTTTAACCCAGGACCTTCTGCGTGTTAAGCAGACGTGATAACCACTACAATATGGAACTCTTAAAATGTTTCCTGAGACAGCTTTTCTGTCCGCAAGAAAGCACATCAGATTCATTTGTGTGTGCTCAAAATCATGCTTAAATTGAGCTAACGTTTCCTGTTTAATAAAATATATTTCAAAAAGTAAACATGAACAAACAAGAATATTACTCTATTTGGTAAAGATAAAATTGTCTGAAAGGATTCTAAAACCATAACCAATATTTCTGGATACAAGATTTCTGTTGCCGTCACAATATCTTGTTTGAAAACGTATATTTATGCATTAAAGACCAGACAACTACATAGTTCCACTGGGTTTTTAACCCAGGACCTTCTGCGTGTTAAGCAGACGTGATAACCACTACACTATGGAACTCTTAAAAATGTTTTCTGAAACAGCTTTTCAGTCCGCAAAAAAGCACATCAGATTCATTTGTGTGTGCTTGAAATCTTGCTTAAATTGAGCTAACGTTTTCTGTTTAATAATATATATTTCAAAAAGTACACTTGAACAAACAAGAATCTTACTCTATTTGGTAAAGAAAAAATTGTATGAAAGGATGGTAAAACCATAACCAATATTTCTGGATTCAAGATTTCTGTTGCCGTCACAATATCTTGTTTGAAAACGTACATTTATGCATAAAAGACAAGACAACTACATAGTTCCACTGGGTTTTGAACAACTGACCTTCTGCGTGTTAAGCAGATGTGATACCACTATACTATGGAACTCTTAAAATTGTTTCCTGAAACAGCTTTTCTGTCCGCAAGAAAGCACATCAGATTCATTTGTAGGTGCTCGAAACCTTGCTTAAATTGAGCTTACTTTTTCTGTTTACTAATATATATTTGAAAAAGTACACTTGAACAAACAAGAATCTTACTCTATTTGGTAAAGAAAAAACTGTCTGAAAGGATACTAAAACCATATCCAATATTTCTGGATTCAAGATTTCCGTTGCCGTTCCAATATCTTGTTTTCGAAAACGTACATTTATGCATAAAAGACCAAACAACTACATAGTTCCACTGGGTTTTGAACCCAGGACTTTCTGCGTGTTAAGCAGATGTGATAACCACTACACTATGGAACTCTTAAAATTGTTTCCTGAAACAGCTTTTCTGTCCGCAAGAAAGCACATCAGATTCATTTGTGTGTGCTCGAAACCTTGCTTAAATTGAGCTTACATTTTCTGTTTAATAATATATATTTCAAAAAGTGCACTTGAACAAACAAGAATCTTACTCTATTTGTTAAAGAAAAAATTGTATAAAAGGATTCTAAAACCATAACCAATATTTCTGGATACAAGATTTCTGTTGCCGTCACAATATCTTGTTTGAAAACGTACATTTATGCATTAAAGACCAGACAACTACATAGTTCCACTGGGTTTAGAACCCAGGACCTTCTGCGTGTGAAGCAGACGTGATAACCACTACACTATGGAACTCTTAAAATTGTTTCCTGAAACAGCTTTTCTGTCCGCAAGAAAGCACATCAGATTCATTTGTGTGTGCTTGAAATCTTGCTTAAATTGAGCTTACGTTTTCTGTTTAATAATATATATTTCAAAAAGTACACTTAAACAAAAAAGAATCTTACTCTATTTGGTAAAGAAAAAATTGTCTGAAAGGATACTAAAACTATATCCAATATTTCTGGATACAAGATTTCTGTTGCCGTCACAATATCTTGTTTGAAAACGTACATTTATGCATTAAAGACCAGACAACTATATAGTTCCACTGGGTTTTTAACCCAGGACCTTCTGCGTGTTAAGCAGACGTGATAACCACTACACTATGGAACTCTTAAAAATGTTTTCTGAAACAGCTTTTCAGTCCGCAAAAAAGCACATCAGATTCATTTGTGTGTGCTTGAAATCTTGCTTAAATTGAGCTAACATTTTCTGTTTAATAATATATATTTCAAAAAATACACTTGAACAAAAAAGAATCTTACTCTATTTGGTAAAGAAAAAATTGTCTGAAAGGATACTAAAACTTTATCCAATATTTCTGGATTCAAAATTTCCGTTGCCATTACAGTATCTAGCTTTCGAAAACGTACATTTATGCATAAAAGACGAGAAAACTACATAGTTCAACTGGGTTTTGTACCCAGGACCTTCTGCGTGTTAAGCAGATGTGATAACCACTACACTATGGAACTCTTAAAAATGTTTTCTGAAACAGCTTTTCAGTCCGCAAAAAAAGCACATCAGATTCATTTGTGTGTGCTTGAAATCTTGCTTAAATTGAGCTAACATTTTCTGTTTAATAATATATATTTCAAAAAGTACACTTGAACAAACAAGAATCTTACTCTATTTGGTAAAGAAAAAATTGTATGAAAGGATTCAAAAACCATAACCAATATTTCTGGATTCAAGATTTCTGTTGCCGTCACAATATCTTGTATGAAAACGTACATTTATGCATAAAAGACAAGACAACTACATAGTTCCACTGGGTTTTGAACCCAGGACCTTCTGCGTGTGAAGCAGACGTGATAACCACTACACTAAGGAAATCTTCAAAATGTTTTCTGAAACAGCTTTTCTGTCCGCAAGAAAGCACATCAGATTCATTTGTGTGTGCTCGAAACCTTGCTTAAATTGAGCTTACGTTTTCTGTTTAATAATATATATTTCAAAAAGTACACATGAACAAAAAAGAATCTTACTTTATTTGGTAAAGAAAACATTGTATGTAAGGATGGTAAAACTATAACCCATATTTCTGGATTCAAGATTTCCGTTGCCGTCACAAAATATTGTTTGAAAACGTACATTTATGCATAAAAGACAAGACAACTACATAGTTCCACTGGGTTTTGAACCCAGGACCTTCTGCGTGTGAAGCAGACGTGATAACCACTACACTATGGAACTCTTAAAATTGTTTCCTGAAACAGCTTTTCTGTCCGCAAGAAAGCACATCAGATTCATTTGTGTGTGCTCGAAACCTTGCTTAAATTGAGCTTACGTTTTCTGTTTAATAATATATATTTCAAAAAGTACACTTGAACAAAAAAGAATCTTACTCTATTTGGTAAAGAAAAAATTGTCTGAAAGGATACTAAAACTATATCCAATATTCCTGGATTCAAAATTTCCGTTGCCATTACAGTATCTTGTTTTCGAAAACGTACATTTATGCATAAAAGTCGAGAAAACTACATAGTTCAACTGGGTTTTGAACCCAGGACCTTCTGCGTGTTAAGCAGATGTGATAACCACAACTCTATGGAACTCTTAAAATTGTTTCCTGAAACAGCTTTTCTGTCCGCAAGAAAGCACATCAGATTCAATTGTGTGTGCTCGAAACCTTGCTTAAATTGAGCTTACGTTTTCTGTTTAATAATATATATTTCAAAAAGTGCACTTGAACAAACAAGAATCTTACTCTATTTGGTAAAGAAAAAATTGTATGAAAGGATTCTAAAACCATAACCAATATTTTTGGATTCAAGATTTCTGTTGCCGTCACAATATCTTGTTTGAAAACGTACATTTATGCATAAAAGACAAGACAACTACATAGTTCCACTGGGATTTGAACCCAGGACCTTCTGCGTGTGAAGCAAACGTGATAACCACTACACTATGGAACTCTTAAAATTGTTTCCTGAAACAGCTTTTCTGTCCGCAAGAAAGCACATCAGATTCATTTGTGTGTGCTCGAAACCTTGCTTAAATTGAGCTTACGTTTTCTGTTTACTAATATATATTTCAAAAAGTACACTTGAACAAAAAAGAATCTTACTCTATTTGGTAAAGAAAAAATTGTCTGAAAGGATTCTAAAACTATATCCAATATTTCTGGATTCAAAATTTCCGTTGCCATTACAGTATCTTGTTTTCGAAAACGTACATTTATGCATAAAAGACGAGAAAACTACATAGTTAAACTGGGTTTTGAACCCAGGACCTTCTGCGTGTTAAGCAGATGTGATAACCACTACACTATGGAACTCTTAAAAATGTTTTCTGAAACAGCTTTTCAGTCCGCAAAAAAGCACATCAGATTCATTTGTGTGTGCTTGAAATCTTGCTTAAATTGAGCTAATATTTTCTGTTTAATAATATATATTTCAAAAAGTACACTTGAACAAAAAAGAATCTTACTCTATTTGATAATGAAAAAATTGTCTGAAAGGATACTAAAACTATATCCAATATTTCTGGATTCAAAATTTCCGTTGCCATTACAGTATCTAGCTTTCTAAAACGTACATTTATGCATAAAAGACGAGAAAACTACATAGTTCAACTGGGTTTTGAACCCAGGACCTTCTGCGTGTTAAGCAGATGTGATAACCACTACACTATGGAACTCTTAAAATTGTTTCCTGAAACAGCTTTTCTGTCCGCAAGAAAGCACATCAGATTCATTTGTGTGTGCTCGAAACCTTGCTTAAATTGAGCTTACGTTTTCTGTTTAATAATATATATTTCAAAAAGTGCACTTGAACAAACAAGAATCTTACTCAATTTGGTAAAGAAAAAATTGTATGAAAGGATTCTAAAACCATAACCAATATTTCTGGATTCAAGATTTCTGTTGCCGTCACAATATCTTGTTTGAAAACGTACATTTATGCATAAAAGACAAGACAACTACATAGTTCCACTGTGTTTTGAACCCAGGACCTTCTGCGTGTTAAGCAGATGTGATAACCACTACACTATGGAACTCTTAAAATTGTTTCCTGAAACAGCTTTTCTGTCCGCAAGAAAGCACATCAGATTCATTTGTGTGTGCTCGAAACCTTGCTTAAATTGAGCTTACGTTTTCTGTTTACTAATATATATTTCAAAAAGTACACTTGAACAAACAAGAATCTTACTCTATTTGGTAAAGAAAAAACTGTCTGAAAGGATACTAAAACCATATCCAATATTTCTGGATTCAAAATTTCCGTTGCCATTACAGTATCTTGTTTTCGAAAACGTACATTTATGCATAAAAGACGAGAAAACTACATAGTTCAACTGGGTTTTGAACCCAGGACTTTCTGCGTGTTAAGCAGATGTGATAACCACTACACTATGGAACTCTTAAAAATGTTTTCTGAAACAGCTTTTCAGTCCGCAAAAAAGCACATCAGATTCATTTGTGTGTGCTTGAAATCTTGCTTAAATTGAGCTAACATTTTCTGTTTAATAATATATATTTCAAAAAGTACACTTGAACAAAAAAGAATCTTACTCTATTTGATAATGAAAAAATTGTCTGAAAGGATACTAAAACTATATCCAATATTTCTGGATTCAAAATTTCCGTTGCCATTACAGTATCTTGTTTTCGAAAACGTACATTTATGCATAAAAGACGAGAAAACTACATAGTTCAACTGGGTTTTGAACCCAGGACCTTCTGCGTGTTAAGCAGATGTGATAACCACAACTCTATGGAACTCTTAAAATTGTTTCCTGAAACAGCTTTTCTGTCCGCAAGAAAGCACATCAGATTCAATTGTGTGTGCTCGAAACCTTGCTTAAATTGAGCTTACGTTTTCTGTTTAATAATATATATTTCAAAAAGTGCACTTGAACAAACAAGAATCTTACTCCATTTGGTAAAGAAAAAATTGTATGAAAGGATTCTAAAACCATAACCAATATTTTTGGATTCAAGATTTCTGTTGCCGTCACAATATCTTGTTTGTAAACGTACATTTATGCATAAAAGATCATGACAACTACATAGTTCCACTGGGTTTTGAACCCAGGACCTTCTGCGTGTGAAGCAAACGTGATAACCACTACACTATGGAACTCTTAAAGTTGTTTCCTGAAACAGCTTTTCTGTCCGCAAGAAAGCACATCAGATTCATTTGTGTGTGCTCAAAATCATGCTTAAATTGAGCTTACGTTTTCTGTTTAATAAAATATATTTCAAAAAGTAAACTTGAACAAACAAGAATCTTACTCTATTTGGTAAAGAAAAAATTGTCTGAAATGATTCTAATACCATAACCAATATTTCTGGATTCAAGATTTCTGTTGCCGTCACAATATCTTGTTTGAAAACGTACATTTATGCATTAAAGACCAAACATCTACATAGTTCCACGGTGTTTTGAACAACGGACCTTCTGCGTGTTAAGCAGATGTGATAACCACTACGCTATGGAACTCTTAAATTTTTTTTCTGAAACAGCTTTTCTGTCCGCAAGAAAGCACATCAGATTCAATTGTGTGTGCTCGAAATCTTGCTTAAATTGAGCTTACGTTTTCTGTTTAATAAAATATATTTCAAAAAGTACACTTGAACAAACAAGAATCTTACACTATTTGGTAAAGAAAAAATGGTATGAAAGGATGGTAAAACCATAACCCATATTTCTGGATTCAAGATTTCTGTTGCCGTCACAATATCTTGTTTGAAAACGTATATTTATGCATTAAAGACCAGACAACTACATAGTTCCACTGTGTTTTGAACAACGGACCTTCTGCATGTTAAGCAGATGTGATAACCACTACACTATGGAACTCTTACAAAAGTTTTCTGAAACAGCTTTTCAGACTGCAAAAAAGCACATCAGATTCATTTGTGTGTGCTTGAAATCTTGCTTAAATTGAGCTTACATTTTCTGTTTAATAATATATATTTCAAAAAGTACACTTGAACAAACAAGAATCTTACTCTATTTGGTAAAGAAAAAATTGTCTGAAAGGATTCTAAAACCATTACCAATGTTTCTGGATTCAAGATTTCTGTTGCCGTCACAATGTCTTGTTTGAAAACGTACATTTAAGCATAGAAGACAAGACAACTACATAGTTCCACTGTGTTTTGAACAACGGACTTTCTGCGTGTGAAGCAGATGTGATAACCACTACACTATGGAACACTTAAAATTGTTTCCTGAAACAGCTTTCTGTCCGCAAGAAAGCACATCAGATTCATTTGTGTGTGCTCGAAACCTTGCTTAAATTGAGCTTACGTTTTCTGTTTAATAATATATATTTCAAAAAGTACACATGAACAAAAAAGAATCTTACTCTATTTGTTAAAGAAAAAAATGTATGAAAGGATGGTAAAACCATAACCCATATTTCTGGATTCAAGATTTCCTTTCCCGTCACAAAATCTTGTTTGAAAAGGGCCATGCAAGTAGCACAAATTAATTAAGTTGACTGTACAAAAATAATTCCACTTATTTCTGTTTCCGTAAAACTGAAATACTTCAGACGAATGTTTTTGAGCAGAAAAAGTTAGTTTATTCTTACTATTGTTACTAAAACATAGGAAGGGTGTTGATCCAGGGAGATATTCCGATTGCCAATTCTTGGAGTCAGGAAGGAATTAATTTTTACCCTTAAGAGATTACATTGGATAATTTGTCACAGGGTTTTTTTGTTTCCCTTCCTCTGGATCAATATACCGTAAGTAGAAAAAAGATATGTCGACTAAATTTGTTATTGGTTAAACTTTATGTATGCATGTCATTTTCTAATCTCATGCTCTATGTTACTATGTGTAGCCCTTTTTCTGAACACTCCCAAAGGAACTACTGGTCGCTGTACAACACCTGCGGCTCCAGGAGATCTGAGCCTCCGCTAGCTGGGAGCGTGGGGTAATACTCATACATTATCACTTAGCACAGCGCCTCCACTTACCCAGGATCCCCGTGATGTGAGATTCCCCTGGGCAAGAAACATACAAATAACTAGCACACCGTGTGTATGATAACCAATACCTTTTACTTGAGAACATACACACATATATCAGCAATAGAATAACAGGTGCCCCTCTACAGAGGAGACACTAATAACCAAGGCGTCTCACCAAACGCTTCCCCCAACACTGAGTGATCGAACCCAGTGTTTCTAGAAGGTCTGTGAGCAACTTTTTTACACAACGTTAACAACACATTTGAAGCTCAATATTTCTGGGCTGAAGCGGGAAGGATAGAGCAAGTGTGCACTGTAAAGGGGAAGTCTGTGGCAACAACAGGGGTGGAGAAAAAGTACTTTCTACCCATGTTTAGGTTCAGCGGTAAAACTGCAAGTTTCTATGGAACTGAAGCTCGGCTTGTGACTGTGGTTTTCCCGTCATACAAAAATGCTGAAATTCGACTTATACAGTGTTGGTGCTTATTAAACTTGGTGAATTCTCTCCTCTTGGCTGTATAACAGTTTGTACAGCAAAGGACAATACATTGCTATTTGTAGAAGCAAAGATATACGCGATTTCACAATGTTTCCCTAGAAGGTCTGTGAACAACTTTTTTACACAACGTTAACAACACATTTGAAGCTCAATATTTCTGGGCTGAAGCGGGAAGGATAGAGCAAGTGTGCGCTGTAAAGGGGAAGTCTGTGGCAACAACAGGGGTGGAGAAAAGTACTTTCTACCCATGTTTAGGTTCAGCGGTAAAACTGCAAGTTTCTATGGAACTTCAGCTCGGCTTGTGACTGTGATTTTCCCGGTCATACAAAAATGCTGAAATTCGACTTATACAGTGTTTGTGCTTATTAAACTTGATGAATTCTCTCCTGTTGGAAGGTCTGTGAGCAACTTTTTTACACAACGTTAACAAAACATCTGAAGCTCAATATTTCTGGGGGAAACTTGCAGTTTTACCGCTGAACCTAAACATGGGTAGAAAGTACTTTTCTCCACCCCTGTTGTTGCCACAGACTTGCCCTTTACAGCGCACACTTGCTCTATCCTTCCCGCTTCATCCCAGAAATATTGAGCTTCAAATGTGTTGTTAACGTTGTGTAAAAAAGTTGCTCACAGACCTTCTAGGGAAACATTGTGAAATCGCGTATATCTTTGCTTCTACAAATAGCAATGTATTGTCCTTTGCTGTACAAACTGTTATACAGCCAAGAAGAGAGAATTCATCAAGTTTAATAAGCACAAACACTGTATAAGTCGAATTTCAGCATTTTTGTATGACCGGGAAAACCACAGTCACAAGCCGAGCTGCAGTTCCATAGAAACTTGCAGTTTTACCGCTGAACCTAAACATGGGTAGAAAGTACTTTTTCTCCACCCCTGTTGTTGCCACAGACTTCCCCTTTACAGCGCACACTTGCTCTATCCTTCGCGCTTCATCCCAGAAATATTGAGCTTCAGATGTGTTGTTAACGTTGTTTAAAAAAGTTGCTCACAGACCTTCTAGGGAAACATTGTGAAATCGCGTATATCTTTGCTTCTACAAATAGCAATGTATTGTCCTTTGCTGTACAAACTGTTATACAGCCAAGAGGAGAGAATTCATCAAGTTTAATAAGCACAAACACTGTATAAGTCGAATTTCAGCATTTTTGTATGACTGGGAAAACCACAGTCACAAGCCGAGCTGCAGTTCCATAGAAACTTGCAGTTTTACCGCTGAACCTAAACATGGGTAGAAAGTACTTTTTCTCCACCCCTGTTGTTGCCACAGACTTCCCCTTTACAGCGCACACTTGCTCTATCCTTCCCGCTTCATCCCAGAAATATTGAGCTTCAGATGTGTTGTTAACGTTGTGTAAAAAAGTTGCTCACAGACCTTCTAGGGAAACATTGTAAAATCGCGTATATCTTTGCTTCTACAAATAGCAATGTATTGTCCTTTGATGTACAAACTGTTATACAGCCAAGAGGAGAGAATTCATCAAGTTTAATAAGCACAAACACTGTATAAGTCGAATTTCAGCATTGCTCTCAAATCACACCCCGCTCCTCCACCCAGAAATAAAGAAATCACGACATTTAATGAAGACATGTTGAATCTTTATAGCAAAGTTGTGTATGTGTGATCAGATGAGACGGTGCAGTCTCCCACCCCATCCCTCCATGCTGATTGGTCACAGTATGGTCATGTGTGCATGCTCAGCGCTTTGGGGGGGGGAAATTGTCTCTCCAAGCGCTGAGCTTTTGTGAACGTTGCATCATCATTTGCTTTCACTACATTGAATGGGCATAGCGCGCTCAGCGGCACCGTGGTCGCAGCCTTAGGATACGGGTGGTGTGGTGGGTGTGGGTGAGCTAATCCGCAGTGAAGCTAATTCTTGATTGTGATTGTGCTTCTTCCCAGTGACCAAATACAGGCATGTTTGCAAATATAAGTGATTATTAACAATCCCACGAGAAAATTAAAGCATAACTGTCAGCAAATACACACGAGTGCATGCATTCCCTACCTGTCTTTGGAGTTAGGGGGTATTCCGAGGTCTACTGTTTGAAGCTTTCTAGTCAGATCTGGAACAAAGCAGGTTAGAAATTGTTTTAAAGCCTCAATACATTATTATGTGTAGAGCGCTGGCTACTTGTTTGAATTTATAGTAGCCTATTATAGGGTTTTCAAAAGGAGTTTGGTTAAGTACCACATGTGAGTCCTTGTGAGCTCAGAACGGAATCTGTTAGAGCAGCGGTGCCCAAAGTGGAGACCGCTGGATTTTTTGGGGTGGTCGTGTGCAGTTGCAGATGCCACGCGCTCTTCCCCGAGGCATTTAAATGAAATGCCGGGGGGATCGTGTGAGGCCTCTGCAACTCACTTACCGGGATTCAGAAGAGTTTCTGTGACGTGTCGCCATGTCAACGCGGTGTCAAATGACACCGCGGTGTCATGCGGAGTGACGTCATATCTGTCTCCATGGCAAGGTGGTCACGTAACCCTGCACCGTCATTCGACGCCGCCAAACAAGTTAAGGGGTGCGCGACAGGTAGCGGTTTAAAAATGTTTTTGCTTAGGGAACACAATTATATTTTGCTATTCTGCTGAACCCCAACCATCGCCCCTGTAGACACACTGTAATGCGTAGCTCACCACAAACGAAGCGCGACCGCGGTGTTGAGGCAGGGAATTGAGATACGCTGACCCACAGCCACGCGGGCACATCTAGAGTGTAGAGTAGTCATTCAGGCCAGGTCAGGATTATAGATATTAGAGTAGTTGAGGTACTTTCCAGGTTCAGGAGTGGAGAATTGCGGATCGTCAGTGTGCGTAGTCAGGTTCAGGATTGGAGAGTATCGGATAGTCGGGGTAAGTAGCCAGGTGCAGGATAGGAGATAGTCGGATCGTCGGAGTACTTAGCCAAGGTCAGGACAGGAGCCAGGAGAGAGGTCAACAAAGCCGGATCAGGAGTAGAGAGAAGCGGAGTCCAAAGTACAAACAGGGTTCAGGCAACAAGAGGTTAACAGCAACATGGTCAGGCAAGGCAAGATTCAGGAACTAGAAGGGGCAAGGCACGGCGTCACAACGACTATGCTCAGCAAAGGTAAGCTATAAGTGCAGGGTATATAAAGGAGGAGGCTCCAATAGCAAGCAGGGGTGGAACCAGGAAGTGAAACCTAATAGGCTGCTGGCGCACGCAAGTGTGCCCAATGATGCAGCCTGATCAGGTAGGAGGTTGCTTGCAGCCCGCGAGTGTCACAGCTTTCAGAGGGCAGGGTTTAGGGAGAGTGTTACTCCCACGCCGGTTCTGCGAGCCGTCAGAGCGGGGGCGGAGCCTGAAGCGCGTGTCACACACACAAAGGAGAAGCTTGCAAATTGTAAGTGAATTAAAATGGTGATTCTAACGGTTTATTTTGTCTCTGCACTGAGAAATTAATTCTGCTTTAGGTATCATGTAGGTGAGTGACTGGGTGGGTAGGTGACTGCCAGGGTGGGTAAGTTTGACTGCCTGGGTGGGTGAGTGAGTGAGTGACTGGGTGACTGAGTTACTGGGTGGGTGAGTGACTGGGTGGGTGAGTGAGTGATTGCCAGGGTGGGTGAGTGACTGGGTGGATGAGTGAGTGATTACCAGGGTGGGTGAGTGAGTGATTGCCAGGGTGGGTGAGTGACTGAGTGACTGGGTGGGTTGGTGACTGAGTGACTGCCAGGGTGGGTGAGTTGGGTGGGTGGGTGACTGCCAGGGTGGGTGAGTTGGGTTGGTGACTGCCTGGGTGGGTAAGAGAGGTAAGTGGGTAAGTGAGTGCCTTGTGAGTGCCTAGGTGGGTGAGTTAGTGATTGGGTGGGTGAGTGACTGCCTGGGTGGGTTATTGAGTGACTGGGTAGGTGAGTGAGTGACTGCCTGCCTGGGTGAGTGACTGACCTTGACCGGATGGATTCTGCTTCCTGGTTCCTTGCTCGCCAGATGCATGGGGAGGGTGGGGGGGGAGAGGCATGGGAGGGGGGCAGCTGGGGGGGGGGCGATACTGGTGGGCTAGTTCCATGGCTGTAGGTGGGCAAGCGGGGGGAGCTGGGTTGGCGCACACGGGCTCCCAATGGCGCTTCCCCTCCATCCCATATTGGGGGCGAGGGGAAGCAGGGGGGGGAAGCAGGCCCACAGGCAGCAGGCCGGACACCCTGCTTGCCCTGCGCATGCGCGCCGGGACCTTGACTCTGCGCATCCGCACGGGGAATCGCCGCCATTTTTTTAAAAATATAACTGGCCCGGCCGGGCCCCTGATTCACATGACCCGGGACACCAACCCCGGCAGACCCCCCCTGTTGGCGGGCCCGTCTGGAGGGAGGGTTAATCGATCAGACATGGGAATTTTTTTTTCTTCTCCTGAGTGCTGAAGGGTTGACCTCTCGTTAGCAGCGATATGTATAGGTATGTAGGAGCTCAAATGCTTGGTCCCATCATTTGTCCATGTAGACGTAGACAAGTGGGGGGATATATGCGTTAAGAGTGTAGTACTCGGTCTTGGCATAAATTGACTTAATAATACCTTAGGGTGTGGGACAAAAGTATTATAACTTTTCCCCCTCCTTGGGATGGCCCATAGAAAAAGATTGAGTACTGTACTCACTGTTACCCCTTAGTGTCCACAGGCGTGCAGCCTCATTAGAAGTCCAAAGATATCCAAGAGTAGTTGTGTATAGGCGCACAGCAAACAAGGAACAGGTCACGTGGCGAATGAAAAATATTTATTGATGCTGCATTAAAAAAAATACAGAGTATTGTACCCTCCACTGTTTTTTTAATGCAGAATCAATAAATATTTTGAAGTGAAACTTCTTTAGTGGCACCTATCTAATGGGGTAAAACGGGAGAGTTGGGTGCGAAATGTGAAACGGAAGTGACGTCACGGCTCCCCTCCACCCCCCCGTGTCTACTGTGACATGCGGCGGATGCGGCGACAGCCGCCGGCGCCGCACCTAACAGCCGCCGCTCCCCGACACACACCCGCTGTGACATGCCGCCCACACACCCGCTGTGACATGCGGCGGCGGCGGCGCTCCTAACAGCCGCCGTTACCCGCACACGTCCGCTGCCATGGGTGTAGCAAGATGGCTGCCACAGTGCTTCCGGTGCTAGAGTGAAAGGTGTACTGTAGCAAGAAGGCAGGCGCGGGGATTTTAAATCAGTCAGCCACTGCTCACAGCCTTTCTCCTCCCTACCTCCGCTTTCCTGTGTCCCGCTGACTGAGCGCCGCCGGGGTCGGAGGAGGAGAGGAGCCCAGGGATCATGGAGGGTAACCGGGAGGAAGCAGAGCGGTGTGTGCGGATCGGGCGGGCAGCGCTGGAGGCCGGAGATTGGAAGAGAGAGCCCGGCGCTTTCTGAGCAAAGCGGGTAAACTGTCAGTGTGAGGGCATTTGTGGGTGAAGGGGGAGGGAGCTGCTTACCTTACGGCAGCCCGAGCCGAGAAAAGGGGGGGGGGAGGAAGGGGAAGAGTAGCAGGTCCCGGGTCCCTCCGCTCAAGCCGCACCCTCCTGCTGACTGAGGGAGCGGGGCCTAATTAGCCTCACCGAGCAAAGCAGGAGGAGGCCGGCGTTCTGCTCTGCCGCCGTGATCTGATGTGCAGGGGGGAGGGGAGGTGATGTGAGGTGAAGTGGTGCAGGGGGGGGGTGATGTAAGGTGCAGGGGGGGTGATGTAAGGTGCAGGGGGGGGTGATGTAAGGTGCAGGGGGGTGATGTAAGGTGCAGGGGGGATGTGTGATGTGCAAGGGGATATGTAAGGTGAAGGAGGGTGATGTGCAGGGGGGGAGATGTACAGGGGGGATGATGTGGAGGGGGGGTGATGTGCAGGAGGGGTGATGTGCAGGAGGGGTGATGTGCAGGAGGGGGGGTGATATGCAGGAGGGGTGATGTGGAGGAGGGGTGATGTGGAGGGGGGGTGATGTGCAGGAGGGGGGGTGATATGCAGGAGGGGTGATGTGGAGGAGGGGTGATGTGTAGGAGGGGTGATGTGGAGGGGGGGTGATGTGCAGGAGGGGTGATGTGCAGGAGGGGTGATGTGGAGGGGGGGTGATGTGCAGGAAGGTGATGTGCAGGAGGGGTTATGTGCAGGAGGGGTGATGTGCAGGAGGGGTGATGTGCAGGAGGGGTGATGTGCAGGGGGATATGTAAGGTCACACTCAGTCACACGCACACAGTCACGCGCAGTCACACGCTCGGTCACACGAGCAAACTCGATCACGCGCGCACACTCGGTCACGCGCGCACACTCGGTCACACGCGCACACTCGGTCACACGCGCGCACAGTCGGTCACACGTGCGCACACTCGGTCACACGCGCGCACACTCGGTCACACGCATGCACACGGGGTCACACGCGCGCACACGCGGTCACACGCGGTCACACGCGGTCACATGCGCGCACACGCGGTCACACGCGCGCACACGCGGTCGCACGCATGCACTCGGTCACACGCGCGCACTCGGTCACATGCGCGCACTCGGTCACACGCGCACACGGTCACACGCACACACTCAGTCACACGCGCACACTCAGTGCAAATAGCTAATACAGGGTATGTGTGCCGAGCACGCGCATTCTAAGTAAAATTTATTTGCGTTTTTTCAATGAACTTGTATTTTGATTTTTAATTAAAACATCACCAACACAAATACAATTTCTGTGACAAAATTCAAAGAAGTTTCACTTACTATGCGCGTGCACAGCACACACAGCTGTTCGCCACGTGACCTGTTCCTTGTTTGCTGTTGGATATCTTTGGACCTCTCGTTAGTCTGGAGGTTAGCCTCCTTTTTGGTGCTCTTTCTGCTGTGTCTGAATAGCTTGTGTGTGCACCCTCAAAAAATACACACTTTTATGGGAGTATTTTTCCGCTAGGGGTTAGTTTGGCCTTTCCATTAATGGCGAGCATCATTTGCATTCAGCCATGAAAAATTCAGCAGTGAAGAGCCTTCTGCAGTTTGACTAATTCTGGGTCTCTTTGTGCCAGAATGGTATTTAAAGCTATTCCTATCTGGTATCACTGTACTCAGTGGGCCCAGGGCAATAACATCTTGTTTTCCTTTCTATGATTAGACAGGTGGGAAGAATTTTGTTGCAAACTCACATTAAATAAGTTACAGTCTGTAAAAAGTAACATAAACCCTCTACTGTACAGTGTACAGCAAATGCAAATATCACTTGTGAGCACAGTCACATGTACAGACAGGTCTGCATCCCTTCTTTTCACCATTGTTAGTGATGTAAACTCCAAAGTTAGCATAAAATGATGAGAAAAATGTAAAGACTGTTGTGTTCAATAAAAATTCCTGGTCAGCATTTTTCTTGGGAGAGATATGAGTAACCCATGGCAGAGTCAACTTTGCAGTTTAAGATGACTTGTTAAAATAAAATGAAGAAAATATATTTTATATATTTTCATACATGCAAATGAGCACACTGTGTCACTTTTTGCCTCAATAACCATTTTTAACATGGTTCCCTATAGGCTTAAGCTTGCTGCATGGTCACAGCTTTGAGCACAGCCAGGGTGACACAGTGACACAGTGTACTCATTTGCATGTCATTTCCCAGAATCCCTTGCTGCAGTGGAAGTGCTGTATGCTGGGTGATAATGGGGAAAGGCGGGGATGCAGACCTGCCTAAGACATGCAGGTGAGCATACAGTTATATTTGCTTTCCTGTGGAGGGTTTTTGTCACTTTTTTTACTCACCGTAACTTAACTCAGTATGTGTACATATATGTGTACATATATGTGTACATATATGTGTACATATATGTGTGTATTATACTAGTACCTAATAATAATAATAATAAAAAAAGAATATTACGGCATTGTATAATGGTGAAACTAATCTCTACACACGTTTAACATCACACACACCAAAATGCAATGAATTCAATGTATATTAATTTTACAATAGCTGCTTTTTTAACTATTTGTGTGTCTTATTTCCTAAAAAATATTTTGTGGTAGTTTAAAAATTAGGATTTATAAATTTATATTCATAACCATCACATTTTATCTATTTACATTTTTAACACACAAACTATATACTGTAGTGTCGAATAAACTCGGCTATTTCCTATGAATAAATCAACCCTAGAACCATTTGTAAACCAGCAGTGCCATCGTGTGGTCTTTCAGTGAAGTGCACATTTGTAATTTATTGAAACCTGGAGTTTACTGTATTTTCATTGTGTCCCTTAATTTATATTTTTGACCAATTTAATTATTTTTAAAGGGGATTTTTAACTAATTTTTTTTTAAGAAAAGAGAATTTATGATCACTGAAAAGAAGACATCACACTTACAAACTAAAAGACAGGGTAAAGCAACGGACATAAACTTAAAATAAGACAATGTGCACTAAGGTAAACGCTAGCGTATTTAACTCTTGCTGGTTAATTTAGATATATTCACTGATCTCTTATTCATAAGCATAAAATTTTATCTTTCAAAACACAACAGAGACCAGTTACCAATTGCAAATACAAATCATTCCCAGAAGATAGATACACACAGAGGACTGACATGATGGGAAAAATATTCAGAAAAGATCAGAGAAAGTGTGTACCACATTCAGTCATATGTAACCTGAAGTAACTAATTAGGGAAGCTACAGAAATCATCAGTATTCGGTTCTACTAAGGTGCATACATGCACATCTCTTTCCTGATAATATTACAATAAAATGAACAAAGAATAATAACACAGTGAATTTTATTAGTGCCAGAAATAAATGATACTTCTATTTCAAACACAAACACCATCAGAAGAGAATCAGAAGAGTGGTACTGTTAGAAAGTTGTACTGACTTATTGCTGCATTTGTTTAATAAAACATAGTGTGAAATTTGTGTGGGAAAGATAATCCTCTACCTAACTATATACAAATCTCTTTCTAGATAGATTACCCTAATCCTTATCAATCTCCTTATCAATCTCCTTATCAATCTCCTTATCAATCTCAATTTCTACAAATAATTATTGCAGCAAATATGGAGCAAATACAACCGAAGCAGATATTTAATAGAAAACAGCAAATTATTATGTGTTAATATGGATTTTGTTTAATTTTGGTAGATCTGGGGATTTTTTGTCACTATCTAAATACAAGGTTACATTTTTATTTATTTATAAAATGTTTTACCTCCTGGTAAAACATTTCTTATAAATACATTAATAAATAAAATAAAAATACATTTAAAGACAGAAAAAACGAAAATAATGTATTTATCCGCCTTTATATTTTTACAAATGTGCCCTTTATTTACTTCTCTCTAAACTATTGTTACTATGCAGCATAGTGAGCAAAATGAAGGAGCACCTGGAATAAATACATATTGTTAAATAATTTTATCTTCCTGCATGGTGTACACTGTAATTGGTTCTTAATGACTGACTTCTTGTTAGCCTTTACATGCAGTTACAATGCAAGTGGTAGTTTTGCAAACTGCAAGAGAGTCTTTACAATTCACACTTTAAAATTACCATATTAACTCCCACAATGCATAGAGCTGAATCAGTGTCTGCATTTGGCTAGCCACCAGTGTAATGAGGGCTTCTTGTGGGCTGGTGGTTACTAAGCCAGTAGAAAGTTAACTTTGTGCAGTGGCAGTATCATAGCCCATGAGGTTAATCCGAGGCGTGATTATTGCTAGTTGAAAACTTTTCCCAATACCCCGCTGTGATGACTTGCAATATAGTCAGCATTAGCAATTTTTGACAGTCTCACGAGAGACTGATATTTGTGTCTAAATATAGATAATGCCATTCTTTAGGAAACTGTGTAAAGCTGGAACCAGGCAAGATGATAACCACCTACCCCTATGATGCAAAGTATCACTAACAAGAGAATAAAATGCCCTTATGGAGTATGCCCCAAGAAAAAGAATTGGCCAAACATTTGTGGAAGACTGTATGGATTACCGCGCTCCTCTTCCCTTTACAAGGGTAACTGCTGCTGGTAAAACCAAAACAAATCCTGCTCTCCTACCAATTTGGGCTCAAATATACTAGTATCAGGTTTACATTTACAAGGTATGTCTCTTTGACAAAGGAGTCATCAGGTTGCATCTTTTGACCAAAACATGATTCAAGCCTGCCCACCTCATCAAGGTCTTGAGCAAGAACCTAAACGGAACATATGTCATTTCTTAATGTCCTGTGGACTAAACTTTGTGAGATACGTGAAAATGCCCTGAAGACTGGCATACAAATGAAAAATGTAGGAGGAGCCCCTGGAATAAGTATGCATTGTAAAATAATTCAATAATAATTGTTATTGCGCAGTCAGGCTTTCAGGTCAAACCAATGAAACATATACCTAATGATGAAATTAGTGTCATGTATAAGGATATATTAGAGTACTGAGTGTTATCACAGGATTGCAGTTATTAACTGTTAACGCATCTTTCTATCTATAAATTGACATATCTATCACATGTGAGGCAATCTTAGGTGGGAAATAATTGTACGCTCTCAATGACCACACTCGACCTATTGTCCCCAGATGTTTCCAATCCCATCTTGGTTTGCAGATAATCCTGTGCTCTTCACTAGGATTCATCTATCACCAAATATTTCTATTTCCACCACAACAAAAGCAGTATTAATATAGTTCTTGTTCTGGCATCACGTTTCTCAAGCAACTTCACTTAATAGATACCAACACTGATGCATAGAAAAAGAAGTCTTTTGTTTAGTGCATGAAACGACAATTAGTCATCAGACATTCTATTTTAAAATCTCATTAAATGTCTTGAAGGAGATAAGTGGGTATAATATAATCAGGGATGTGAATGTTTTCGGGGTTTTCCCGGCTACTTGATTCCATGGGCGGAACTAGTCAAGAAAAGAGCTGTCGGGTGGAAAACAGACGTCCCTGGGTGGGCTTGAACCACCAACCTTTCGGTTAACAGCCGAACGCGCTAACCAATTGCGCCACAGAGACCTTGGGTGTTATGTCGAAAGTGGTTATAATAATGTTCATAATGCACAAACCATGTTGATGATATATTTCCCTACCAAACCTACCATGAATGAGTCCATACTATCTGCATGACGAGTGTGTATATCTGATATGATCTCGTTGGTGTTAAGAGGGGGTTACCCACCCGGGTGCTGAAGATTTACATATATAAAAGCAAGTACATGCCATGTCCCTGAGCTACTGAAGTTGCTCATTTGATCTGTATGGATTTTATTTTTTGAAGTCTAAATGTGTGACTTTCACATTTGACATGAATATCACTGCGAGAAAACATTTCTTTTTCATATGAGATCATGTTTTCGAGCAACTTCCAGTAGGTTTGAAATAGCAATATTCAATCATAATTGTTATTTCACAGTCAGGTCACTGGTAAGAGAGGAGAGATCATGTATTTGGTCCCAAATACACCTCTGGCTGAAGCGTTTGCATGCAGATACACTGCAAGTGGTTGTTTGTGGAACTGCAAGAGAGTCTTTCTAGTTCACAGTTGAATTACCATATTAACTCCCACAATCCATAGCACTGAACCAGCTCCTGCATTTGGCTAGCCACCATTGTAATGAGGGCTTCTTGTGGGCTGGTGGTTTCACTAAGCCAGTAGAAAGTTAACTTTGCGCAGTGGCAGTATCATAGCCCATGAGGTTAATCCGAGGCGTGATTATTGCTAGTTGAAAACTTTTCCCAATACCCCGCTGTGATGACTTGCAATATAGTCAGCATTAGCAATTTTTGACAGTCTCACGAGAGACTGATATTTGTGTCTAAATATAGATAATGCCATTCTTTAGGAAACTGTGTAAAGCTGGAACCAGGCAAGATGATAACCACCTACCCCTATGATGCAAAGTATCACTAACAAGAGAATAAAATGCCCTTATGGAGTATGCCACAAGGAAAAGAATTGGCCAAACATTTGTGGAAGACTGTATGGATTACCGCGCTCCTCTTCCCTTTACAAGGGTAACTGCTGCTGGTAAAACCAAAACAAATCCTGCTCTCCTACCAATTTGGGCTCAAATATACTAGTGTCAGGTTTACATTTACAAGGTATGTCTCTTTGACAAAGGAGTCATCAGGTTGCATCTTTTGACCAAAACATGATTCAAGCCTGCCCACCTCATCAAGGTCTTGAGCAAGAACCTAAACGGAACATATGTCATTTCTTAATGTCCTGTGGACTAAACTTTGTGAGATACGTGAAAATGCCCTGAAGACTGGCATACAAATGAAAAATGTAGGAGGAACCCCTGGAATAAGTATGCATTGTAAAATAATTCAATAATAATTGTTATTGCGCAGTCAGGCTTTCAGGTCAAACCAATGAAACATATACCTAATGATGAAATTAGTGTCATGTATAAGGATATGTTAGAGTACTGAGTGTTATCACAGGATTGCAGTTATTAACTGTTAACGCATCTTTCTATCTATAAATTGACATATCTATCGCATGTGAGGCAATCTTAGGTGGGAAATAATTGTACGCTCTCAATGACCACACTCGACCTATTGTCCCCAGATGTTTCCAATCCCATCTTGGTTTGCAGATAATCCTGTGCTCTTCACTGGGATTCATCTATCACCAAATATTTGTATTTCCACCACAACAAAAGCAGTATTAATATAGTTCTTGTTCTGGCATCACGTTTCTCAAGCAACTTCACTTAATAGATACCAACACTGATGAATAGAAAAAGAAGTCTTTTGTTTGGTGCATGAAACGACAATTAGTCATCAGACATTCTATTTTAAAATCTCATTAAATGTCTTGAAGGAGATAAGTGGGTATAATATAATCAGGGATGTGAATGTTTTCGGGGTTTTCTCGGCTACTTAATTCCATTGGCAGAACAAGTCAAGAAAAGATCTGTCGGGTGGAAAACAGACGTCCCTGGGTGGGCTTGAACCACCAACCTTTCGGTTAACAGCCGAACGCGCTAACCAATTGCGCCACAGAGACCTTGTGTGTTTTGTCGAAAGTGGTTATAATAATGTTCATAAATAACTTACCATGTTGATGATATATTTCCCTACCAAACCTACCATGAACGAGTCCATACTATCTGCATGACGAGTGTGTATATCTGATATGATCTCGTTGGTGTTAAGAGGGGGTTACCCACCCGGGTCCTGAAGATTGACATATATTAAAGCAAGTACATGCCATATCCCTGTGCTACTGAAGTTGCTCATTTGGGGGCCTATGCAGAGAGCAGCGCTATTTCGAAATTCGCCATTTTTTGGAGAAAATCGCGCAGAAAGCAGCAGAAAATGGCGAGTTCCGAAAAACACGCCAATTTTTCTTTTCTAGTTATAAAACTCGCCTCGCGGCTGGCGAGAACCTCAATCTCGCCAGTTTTAAAAATATCCGTATGCAGAGAGGCGCGAACGGCATCTAGCGGCTGTTCGCGCCAATAAAATGGCGCGATTGTCTCAGTTTTAACTCGCCAGAAAAAACTGCCGCTCGCGGCCATTGCAAAGGGAAAAAAAAAGCCGCGAATTTGTTTTAACACATTTCTGAAGCGCGCATCTCGCCAATTTAAACTCGCCACACGCATCCATGTTAAACATAGCAGAATTCGCACTTTTCTGCATATGGAGATTAAAACTCTCCAAAAAAGCTACTTTTTAATAAATTCGCCAATTTTAAAATTCGCTGCTCTCTGCATAGGCCCCACAATCTGTATGGATTTTATTTTTGAAGTCTAAATGTGTGACTTTCACATTTGACATGAATATCGCTGCGAGAAAACATTTTTTTTTCATATGAGATCATGTTTTCGAGCAACTTCCAGTAGGTTTGAAATTGCAATATTCAATCATAATTGTTATTTCACAGTCAGGTCACTGGTAAGAGAGGAGAGATCATGTATTTGGTCCCAAATACACCTCTGGCTGAAGCGTTTGCATGCAGATACACTGCAAGTGGTTGTTTGTGGAACTGCAAGAGAGTCTTTCTAGTTCACAGTTGAATTACCATATTAACTCCCACAATCCATAGCACTGAACCAGCTCCTGCATTTGGCTAGCCACCAGTGTAATGAGGGCTTCTTGTGGGCTGGTGGTTACTAAGCAAGTAGAAAGTTAACTTTGCGCAGTGGCAGTATCATAGCCCATGAGATTGATCTGAGGTGTGATTATTGCTAGTTGAAAACTTTTCCCAATACCCCGCTGTGATGACTTGCAATATAGTCAGCATTAGCAATTTTTGACAGTCTCACGAGAGACTGATCTTTGTGTCTAAATATAGATCATGCCATTCTTTAGGAAACTGTGTAAAGTTGGAACCAGGCAAGATGATAACCACCTACCCCTATGATACAAAGTATCACTAACAAGATAATAAAATGCCCTCATGGAGTATGCCGCAAGGAAAAGAATTGACCAAACATTTGTGGAAGACTGTACGGATTACCGCGTTCCTCCTCCCTTTACAAGGGTAACTGCTGCTGGTAAAACCAAAACAAATCCTGCTCTCCTACTAATTTGGGCTCAAATATACTAGTGTCATGTTTACATTTACAAGGTACGTCTGTTTGACAAAATAGTCATGTGGTTGCATCTTTTGACCAAAACATGATTCAAGCCTGCCCACCTCATCAAGGTCTTGAGCGAGAACCTAAACGGAACATATGTCATTTCTTAATGTCCTGTGGACTAAACTTTGTGAGATACGTGAAAATGCCCTGAAGACTGGCATACAAATGAAAAATGTAGGAGGAGCCCCTGAAATAAGTATGCATTGTAAAATAATTCAATAATAATTGTTATTGCACAGTCAGGCTTTCAGGTCAAACCAATGAAACATATACCTAATTATGAAATTAGTGTCATGTATAAGGATATGTTAGAGTACTGAGTGTTATCACAGGATTGCAGTTATTAACTGTTAACGCATCTTTCTATCTATAAATTGACATATCTATCGCATGTGAGGCAATTTTAGGTGGGAAATAATTGTACGCTCTCAATGACCACACTCGACCTATTGTCCCCAGATGTTTCCAATCCCATCTTGGTTTGCAGATAATCCCGTGCTCTTCACTGGGATTCATCTATCACCAAATATTTGTATTTCCACCACAACAAAAGCAGTATTAATATAGTTCTTGTTCTGGCATCACGTTTCTCAAGCAACTTCACTTAATAGATACCAAAATTGATGAATAGAAAAAGAAGTCTTTTGTTTGGTGCATGAAACGACAATTAGTCATCAGACATTCTATTTTAAAATCTTATTAAATGTCTTGAAGGAGATAAGTGGGTATAATATAATCAGGGATGTGAATGTTTTCGGGGTTTTCTCGGCTACTTGATTCCATTGGCAGAACAAGTCAAGAAAAGATCTGTCGGGTGGAAAACAGACATCCCTGGGTGGGCTTGAACCACCAACCTTTCGGTTAACAGCCGAACGCGCTAACCAATTGCGCCACAGAGACCTTGGGTGTTATGTCGAAAGTGGTTATAATAATGTTCATAATGCACAAACCATGTTGATATATTTCCCTACCAAACCTACCATGAAGGAGTCCATACTATCTGCATGACGAGTGTGTATATCTGATATGATCTCGTTGGTGTTAAGAGGGGGTTACCCACCCCCGTGCTGAAGATTTACATATATAAAAGCAAGTACATGCCATGTCCCTGAGCTACTGAAGTTGCTCATTTGATCTGTATGGATTTTATTTTTTGAAGTCTAAATGTGTGACTTTCACATTTGACATGAATATCACTGCGAGAAAACATTTCTTTTTCATATGAGATCATGTTTTCGAGCAACTTCCAGTAGGTTTGAAATAGCAATATTCAATCATAATTGTTATTTCACAGTCAGGTCACTGGAAAGAGAGGAGAGATCATGTATTTGGTCCCAAATACACCTCTGGCTGAAGCGTTTGCATGCAGATACACTGCAAGTGGTTGTTTGTGGAACTGCAAGAGAGTCTTTCTAGTTCACAGTTGAATTACCATATTAACTCCCACAATCCATAGCACCGAACCAGCTCCTGCATTTGGCTAGCCACCAGTGTAATAAGGGCTTCTTGTGGGCTGGTGGTTTCACTAAGCCAGTAGAAAGTTAACTTTGCGCAGTGGCAGTATCATAGCCCGAGATTAATCTGAGGCGTGATAACCTACCCCTATGATGCAAAGTATCACTAACAAGAGAATAAAATGCCCTTATGGAGTATGCCGCAAGGAAAAGAATTGGCCAAACATTTGTGGAAGACTGTACGGATTACCGCGCTCCTCCTCCCTTTACAAGGGTAACTGCTGCTGGTAAAACCAAAACAAATCCTGCTCTATGCATAAAAGACAAGACAACTACATAGTTCCACTGGGTTTTTAACCCAGGACCTTCTGCATGTTAAGCAGACGTGATAACCACTACACTATGGAACTCTTAAAAATGTTTTCTGAAACAGCTTTTCAGTCCGCAACAAAGCACATCAGATTCATTTGTGTGTGCTCAAAATCATGCTTAAATTGAGCTTATGTTTTCTGTTTAATAAAATATATTTCAAAAAGTAAACTTGAACAAACAAGAATCTTACTCTATTTGGTAAAGAAAAAACTGTCTGAAAGGATACTAAAACCATATCCAATATTTCCGGATTCAAGATTTCCATTGCCGTTACAATATCTTGTTATCGAAAACGTACATTTATGCATAAAAGACCAGACAACTACATAGTTCCACTTTGTTTTGAACCCAGGACCTTCTGCGGGTTAAACAGACGTGATAACCACTACACTATGGAACTCTTAAAAATGTTTTCTGAAACAGCTTTTCTGTCCGCAAGAAAGCACATCAGATTCATTTGTGTGTGCTCGAAATCTTGCTTAAATTGAGCTTACGTTTTCTGTTTAATAATATATATTTCAAAAAGTACACTTGAACAAACAAGAATCTTACTCTATTTGGTAAAGAAAAAATTGTATGAAAGGATTCTAAAACAATAACCAATATTTCTGGATTCAAGATTTCTGTTGCCTTCACAATATCTTGTTTGAAAACATACATTTATGCATTAAAGACCAGACAACTACACAGTTTCACTGTGTTTTGAACAACGGACCTTCTAAATGTTAAGCAGATGTGATAACCACTACACTATGGAACTCTTAAAATTGTTTCCTGAACAGCTTTTCTGTCCGCAAGAAAGCACATCAGATTCATTTGTGTGTGCTCAAAATCAAGCTTAAATTGAGCTTACGTTTTCTGTTTAATAATATATATTTCAAAAAGTACACTTGAACAAACAAGAATCTTACTCTATTTGGTAAAGAAAAAATTGCCTGAAAGGATTGTAAAACCATAACCAATTTTTCTGAATTCAAGATTTCCGTTGCCGTCACAATACCTTGTGTAGAGTGGCGGCCGAACTGAGTCTGAGGGCCTCATGCAGTAAGCGCCGATAAGGCTTTTTTGGCATTTTCCCGCTAAAATTGGATTTGAGATTCAGTAAGCGCCGATAAGTGCTCAAAATCGGCAGTTTTGCGTGCTGAAAATTTTTTATCGCCATGCGGCTGCCGATAAGCCACTTATCTGCATTTTTCGGCACTTTTAGAAATCGGCTGTATTCAAGTAGCCCCGATCAGCTTTTCGGGGCTGATCGGCACTCAGAAATGGAGATTTTATCGGCAATTGGTCCCGCCAACTAAAGTTGGCAAGTTGGAGGGGAGAACGATCGGCAAGGTTGCCGGAACGGCACTTAGAAACAAAACCTCTTCTCTACATCAATGGAGTCAATGGAGCGGGGACTTATAACATTATAGTAATGTTTACGTTCTATTGCTCATAATACAAATGTGCTTGGCATTACAGTGTCGAGGTCATTCACTTCATCGTGTGACCCCTTACGTTTATTATTTGCATAACATTGTACTTTTATATGTTATGATGATTTGCGTGTCACATTAGTCTTCATGTTATGATTTGTCAAGGGAAAATCCTATACTCAACCCTTAAGGAGCAGCTCACATCATATCAAACATGTTACTTAAGTGTGCTTCAATTTATTATATGATGTACTGTAACACATTTCACACATCTAACACATCCAGCGTATAGTAATGTTGTTATACATCATACAATGCTTGTAATGTATAACGCATGATCAAACGTAAATGTAGCTGTTTGTTTTCATGTTTACATGTACTTTGTGACCTCCCTCTTTTCATGACGTCCGCAATTGGACACTCAATAACATTGCATGTTTACATTGTACACGATGCATTACAATCACTTCATGCTAACTTATACACACATCTAGAATAGTTACTCATTTTTACACGTTTGAAACTTAATCAATAGCAACTATCCTGATGGCATTAAATTATGCATATGCACGTTAGAATTACTTCATGTGAACATGTGTCAATAACATGCCAAATTAGACATGTTGCAACGTAGTTTTTCAACGTCAATGTCATGGTTGTAAACTAATTAGATGACAGAATGTTGCGTTCAGAAGTGGTACATGCATTACACATTCCACAAATACTTTCCAATAAATGCTTGTACAAAGCTTAACGTTACATCATTCTCAAATATCATGATTGCTTGGTGAACACACATAAATAATACTTTTAATTGCAAATGGATACACGTTGGGAGTCAACTACTTGGATATGTTAATGTAACACCTTGCACTTTAGCAAGTCACCTGACATCATCACAAAGGTATTTAAAGGAGGGCAATTACCTGCTCATTGACAGCTGCAGACCTGAAAATGATGCAAATGTTTATGAGACGGAGGAACATTCTATTGCACGAGTGGCTTGCTGATGGAGAGGGTGTCACAGGCCAAGGAAGGGACAGAGGCAGGGACAGTGGCAGGGACAGTGACAGGGACAGGCACGCGGACAGGAGAGGGAGAGGGAGAGAACGAGGGAGAGGGAGAGGGCAAGGAGATGAGAGGAGAAGAGAGAGGAGAGAAGTTGTGCCTCGTCCTCGTTTGTACAAGGAGAGAACCCTGTTAGATGGGATGAGTGAGGAGGAGATTGTAAGTCGCTATCGTTTGAGTTCAGCAGCAATCTTAGCTCTTTATGAAGAGATATGGGGAGATTTAGATTTTGTGACAGCCAGAGATCGTGCAGTCCCTGGGCTTGTTAAAATGCTGTGCTCATTACATTATCTTGCTTCCGCGTCATTCCAGACAACTGTGGTCATAGTGGGCGGGGTCTCGCAATCTACATTCTCGCAGGCCTTTACCCAGTTTCTATGTGCACTCAATAGACGCGCTAGGAATTATATTCATTTTCCTACAGAGCATAAAGAGTGGCTGGAAATCAGGAATGGCTTTTATACCATAGCCGGGATACCATGTGTGATGGGTGCAATCGATTGCACCCATGTTGCTTTGATCCCGCCTAGTCAGAGTGAGCATGCTTACCGCAACCGTAAGCACTACCATTCACTGAATGTACAGGTGGTATGCGATGCCACGATGACGATTATGCATGTGGTAGCCAAATTCCCTGGTTCCAGTCACGATTCCTCTATCCTGAGAAACTCATCAGTCTTCCATGCTTTCGAAGAAGGCTATTTTGGACCTGGTTGGCTGGTGGGTGAGTACATATTATGATGTGTTAACAAACAACTCTTGTTTTTCTAGGAAATGTTGTATGTTATAATGTTAACACTAATTGTTTCATATGTGTGCACGATGGATTATAGGTGACTCAGGATACGGAATTAAGCCGTGGCTGTTGACCCCGGTGCCAAACCCTCAAAGTGAAGCAGAGGAGAGGTACAATGTTGCCCATATATCTACACGATCCGTCAGAGAGGACATTTGGGCTTCTCAAAACAAGATTTAGGTGTCTCAATGGAACTGGTGGGGCACTTCAATATAAGCCTGCTAAAGTGTCTGATATTATAATTGCATGTTGCATTTTGCACAATGTGGCACTCAGAAATAATGTTCAAACAGAAATATGTCAGGGTTTGGAGGAGGAGCATCCCGTCAATTTACCAGCTGACACTGAGCAAACAGCCAGTGGTGTTGAGACACGTCTGAATGTCATAAACACATTTTTTTCATGTAAGCAAATACATATATGTTCATAGTACTACATAAATGTATTCATTCTTTGTTATGATAAATACATTTCTCCAAATACCAATCACTTAGGAAACAGATGAATATGGTTCGTTCACCTTTATCTTCTCTGCTGTGTGGACAAATGCATGTCATTCATCAACAGGTTGTATTATACTTCTTACCAATAAAAGTTGTTGTGTGTACGTGAAGAAATAATGTGTACAAAATGTATGTAGATAGAAAAAAAACGAATGGCGCACAGCCAGGGAGTCAGGTGTACAGCAAAAAGTTTACATTTATTCAGTGCATGGTAGCAGACAAATTCACCCCTTGGGGGACAAAAGCAGGAACCTCCTACGCGTTTCAGACCAGCAGGTCCTTTATCAAGGAGTCTGGGGTGTGCAGGGATGAGGTGCATTATATACCTAGCTGTTAATAAGGTTAATTGCACGAAGCTGAGTGAAATTGCGCCCCACGCCCAGTGCGCATGCGCATGACGTCACCCGGGGCGCCGATCCACCATCCCTAAGGATTCTGGGTATGGACCGCCCCCTGCTGTCGTCCGCGCATGCTCACATCAGTCGTGAAGCCAGGGCAACCAGGTTAATCTCTGCCTCCATTTCCGCCCATCGTGACATCACTGCGGACCCGTGATAGGTTGAGGCACATCGCTGCACCACCAATGAATGCGGTGAGCAGACGATGCAGCCCCAATCACCGAGGCTCCTGCAGGCATCTGTAAATGGACTTCACAAAGAGCAAAGTCTTAGGAAAACATAGAAATAATTGTATACACAGTGCGAGCAAGCTAATAAAAAGTCATTTTCCTAAATGCTCACATTGTGAAGAATACACCTCCTCACTGCACATCCCACAGATACAAAGACATACAGTGTATAAAAACGGACCACAACATTGGTCCACATTAATAATAGACGTAGTGTCACAACATCTCACGTCTCACTTAAAATGTACACAAAAACAATAATAAAAGCAAAATAGTATAATCCTAAGACTATTTAAGCTAAGTCTTTTTTATCTCTTCAATTGCCTCCAAGGGGAGGAAGAATCAACTGTGTTTATAGCATGTATTCATCAATATACATCCACATAACATAAATTTTAGTTATAGTGAACCATAACAAGTGATGTAAAAACATTTTTGGTAACATTCACATTCATTACTATGATTGAGGGCAACTATGGTTTTTGGGAATGGCCCCTGATGTTTGCCATATAAATCATGAAGGCTCAGCAATATACCAGGACATAATACAACTCTGACAGAAATAGTGGCTCTAGTACATCCCATTTAGAGAACAGCATTCTAATAAACTGATAATTATGGCCTAGGATTTCAAGAAATGGCCTAAGTTCCATTCTATGTTTAGACCGCAGGGTGCTCTGGCCTGGAGCATAAAGATCCAGTATGCCTCCCTGCGGTCCAAAAGGTTGAGAAAATCTCCCCCTTTTTCTCTCAAGAAGATTTTTTCAATTCCCTGAACTTTTAACCCCCTGATGTCACCTTTTGGGCAAATTGAAAAGTGTTTAGAGACGGGGGGAGATATGTCCCCCTTTTTTATTAATCTGACATGTTCAAGTATCCTGTTCTTGAGGGGTCTGATTGTCCTACCCACGTAATTAATTCCACACCCACAGGTTAGGAGGTAAATCACATATTGTGTATTACAGTTTATAAAAGATTTTATCGAAAATTCCGGTTTGGACATACAACCCCTGAAATGTTGTGATGGAGTCATAAACTGACAAATTTTACAGCCTCCACAACTGTATGAGCCTTTTGTTACAAATTTTCTAATAGATGGAGGAGAAGAAGCAACATAACTTGGTGATATATAGGTTGCAATGGTTTTCGCTTTACGGTAAATGGGGCCCTTCTTAACACAGTCTTTTAGACTCCCATCCATCAGGAGGATGTTCCAATGCTTACGGATTATGTTCTGAACACCCTGACTGCATTTATTGTATTGTGTAATCATAAGGGGAACTTCCTGTTTTGAGATGTCGGTACCTTTATTATTGTTAATAGGTACAACTGCATCCTTACATGGATCACCCTGTCTTATTTTAAAGAGATCCTCCCTGTTAGTTAACGCCACTTCTTGGCGAGTATTAGTTAGGTGCTTCATATTGTATCCCCTCTGTTGGAAGCGGTGGCACAATTCCTCAGACTGATGAGAAAAACCCTCCTCTGTGGAGCAGTTTCTCCTCAGTCTGAGGAATTGGCCCTTAGGTATCCCCCTAATCACAGCAGGTGGGTGACAGCTGTCTGCTCTTAATAACATATTCCTTGAATTGGGTTTTCTAAATGTCTCGGTTTGGATTTGACCTTCAATATCAATGAACAACCGAAGGTCCAGATAGTCAATGTGGTGTGTGTTGATATTGTGAGTGAAAGCTAAATTTAAATCATTGGAGTTAATATATGTAAGGAAATTGTGCAGTGTATCTAAATCCCCATCCCAAATCATAATCAAATCATCGATAAACCTTCTATAAAAAGTGATATATTTCCGAAAAGGATTTGTGCTTGTGAAAATAAAAAGTGACTCCCACCACCCCATAAATAGATTAGCGTACACCGGTGCAAAGCTCGTGCCCATTGCCGTACCCCATTGCTGAAGATAAAAAGTGTGATCAAATAAGAAATAATTGTGTGTCAGCAGAAATTTTATGGCATCCAAAATAAATGCTGTGTGAAATTGATTGCTATCTGGACCCCCGATAAAGTGATTGACAGCTGCCACGCCCTGATCGTGTCTGATGACTGAATAGAGGGACGTGACGTCCATGGTTACCCAAATAGAATGTGGGCTCCATGTTACATTCCTTAATTTAGTAATGAGATCCCCTTAATCCAACAGAAAGGAGGGTAGATCCCTGACAAAGGATTGCAGGAATTGATCAATGTATTTGGATAAGCCATCTCCCAAAGATCCAATAGACGAAATGATTGGTCTCCCCGGGGGGTCGTCCAATGTCTACAGTAATTCCATTAGTTTGAAACTGCACTGGTCCAATGTTGAAATCCAGTGCTGTTCAAACTGAGGGGTAGTGAACCCAAATGTTGGTATCTTTTTTACACGCAAACCCCTGGGTATCCTCTTATTTAGTATGTAATTTTCCAGGGAAATGATATCCCACCAGGCTCTGATGTTTAAGATTAAAAGTTCTCCAATCTTTATTTAGAGGAGAAACAGGCACTTTTTTCTTTGCAGAAGAATTCTAAGATTGTAATAAAAAATGCCGACAAGGGAGGAGCTGTGGAGGTGCAGAGTAGGGCTGTCTACATCAAGGAGGCCTATCGGCAACTTGGGGATGCCACCACCTACTCTGCACTACCAAGTGATCCCACAGAGGGTTTTTTGGAATCCTATAAAGAATTGCTAGAATTAGGGGTTATCACACAAGTTTTGAGCAAGACGGAAAGTGTATTTTTGGGGAATCCAAATCCGACTATACCAGTCTTTTACCATCTCCCAAAGGTCCATAAGACATTGGTTGACCCCCCGGGGAGACCAATCATTTCGTCTATTGGATCTTTGGGAGATGGCTTATCCAAATACATTGATCAATTCCTGCAATCCTTTGTCAGGGATCTACCCTCCTTTCTGTTGGATTCAGGGGATCTCATTACTAAATTAAGGAATGTAACATGGAGCCCACATTCTATTTGGGTAACCATGGACGTCACGTCCCTCTATTCAGTCATCAGACACGATCAGGGGGTGGCAGCTGTCAATCACTTTATCGGGGGTCTAGATAGCAATCAATTTCACACAGCATTTATTTTGGATGCCATAAAATTTCTACTGACACACAATTATTTCTTATTTGATCACACTTTTTATCTTCAGCAACGGGGTACGGCAATGGGCACGAGCTTTGCACCGGTGTACGCTAATCTATTTATGGGGTGGTGGGAGTCACTTTTTATTTTCACAAGCACAAATCCTTTTCGGAAATATATCACTTTTTATAGAAGGTTTATCGATGATTTGATTATGATTTCGGATGGGGATTTAGATACACTGCACAATTTCCTTACATATATTAACTCCAATGATTTAAATTTAGCTTTCACTCACAATATCAACACACACCACATTGACTATCTGGACTTTCAGTTGTTCATTGATATTGAAGGTCAAATCCAAACCGAGACATTTAGAAAACCCAATTCAAGGAATATGTTATTAAGAGCAGACAGCTGTCACCCACCTGCTGTGATTAGGGGGATACCTAAGGGCCAATTCCTCAGACTGAGGAGAAACTGCTCCACAGAGGAGGGTTTTTCTCGTCAGTCTGAGGAATTGTGCCACCGCTTCCAACAGAGGGGATACAATATGAAGCACCTAACTAATACTCGCCAAGAAGTGGCGTTAACTAACAGGGAGGATTTCTTTAAAATAAGACAGGGTGATCCATGTAAGGATGCAGTTGTACCTATTAACAATAATAAAGGTACCGACATTTCAAAACAGGAAGTTCCCCTTATGATTACACAATACAATAAATGCAGTCAGGGTGTTCAGAACATAATCCGTAAGCATTGGAACATCCTCCTGATGGATGGGAGTCTAAAAGACTGTGTTAAGAAGGGCCCCCGTTTCGTTTACCGTAAAGCGAAAACCATTGCAACCTATATATCACCAAGTTATGTTGCTTCTTCTCCTCCATCTATTAGAAAATTTGTAACAAAAGGCTCATACTGATGTGGAGGCTGTAAAATTTGTCAGTTTATGACTCCATCACAACATTTCAGGGGTTGTATGTCCAATCAGGAATTTCCGATAAAATCTTTTATAAACTGTAATACACAATATGTGATTTACCTCCTAACCTGTGGGTGTGGAATTAATTACGTGGGTAGGACAATCAGACCCCTCAAGAACAGGATACTTGAACATGTAAGATTAATAAAAAGGGGAACATATCTCACCCCGTCTCTAAACACTTTTCAATTTGCCCAAAAGGTGACATCAGGGGGTTAAAAGTTCAGGGAATTGAAAAAATCTTCATGAGAGAAAGAGGGGGAGATTTACTCAACCTTTTGGACCGCAGGGAGGCATACTGGATCTTTATGCTCCAGACCAGAGCACCCTGCGGTCTAAACATAGAATGGAACTTAGGCCATTTCTTGAAATCCTAGGCCATAATTATCAGTTTATTAGAATGCTGTTCTCTAAATGGGATGTACTAGAGCCACTATTTCTGTCAGAGTTGTATTATGTCCTGGTATATTGCTGAGCCTTCATGATTTATATGGTAGACATCAGGGGCCATTCCCAAAAACCATAGTTGCCCTCAATCATAGTAATGAATGTGAATGTTACCAATTTTTTTTTACATCACTTGTTATGGTTCACTATAACTAAAATTTATGTTATGTGGATGTATATTGATGAATACATGCTATAAACACAGTTGATTCTTCCTCCCCTTGGAGGCAATTGAAGAGATAAAAAAGACAGCTTAAATAGTCTTAGGATTATACTATTTTGCTTTTATTATTGTTTTTGTGTACATTTTAAGTGAGACGTGAGATGTTGTGACACTACGTCTATTATTAATGTGGACCAATGTTGTGGTCCGTTTTTATACACTGTATGTCTTTGTATCTGTGGGATGTGCAGTGAGGAGGTGTATTCTTCACAATGTGAGCATTTAGGAAAATGACTTTTAATTTGCTTGCTCGCACTGTGTATACAATTATTTCTATGTTTTCCTAAGACTTTGCTCTTTGTGAAGTCCATTTACAGATGCCTGCAGGAGCCTCGGTGATTGGGGCTGCATCGTCTGCTCACCGCATTCATTGGTGGTGCAGCGATGTGCCTCAACCTATCACGGGTCCGCAGTGACGTCATGATGGGCGGAAATGGAGGCAGAGATTAACCTGGTTGCCCTGGCTTCACGTCTGATGTGAGCATGCGCGGACGACAGCAGGGGGTGGTCCATACCCAGAATCCTTAGGGATGGTGGATCGGTGCCCCGGGTGACGTCATGCGCATGCGCACTGGGTGTGGGGCGCAATTTCACTCAGCTTCGTGCAATTAACCTTATTAAAAGCTAGGTATATAATGCACCTCATCCCTGCACACCCCAGACTCCTTGATAAAGGACCTGCTGGTCCGAAACGCATAGGAGGTTCCTGCTTTTGTCCCCCAAGGGGTGAATTTGTCTGCTACCATGCACTGAATAAAGGTAAACTTTTTGCTGTACACCTGACTCCCTGGCTGTGCGCCATTCGTTTTTTTCTATCTGCTGTATCTGGATCCTGGATCATCTGTGGCTGGCACGCCAGCAATCACCCCTGGAGATGACGTGAGTGGGTTTCAATGGTTTAGACTGTTATAGTTAAGTTGTGGCTGACGTCATTTGGTTACTTACTAGACTTACTAAGTCTATGGTTACCTACCCACTCCCACTGGTATCTCCAGGGTTAGTGCTTTATTGCAATTTGCACTGGATGTTATCACCTGGGGTTCGAGCACCCTACAACCCTTTTACCTACAAAATGTATGTACATGCAGTTTTTGGTTATGCAGACACAATAAACCTACTATGTCCATAGTCATTAGCTAGTGCAGTATGGTTACATACAATGTTATTTTTGCAGTGTGACATGTGAGTCACAATGATGTGTACATCATTATGTATTTCATATCATATTTTTTGTATTCTACATGGTGTTTCATATCTAACACAAAATGGTCAATTTTGTGTGTAGCTTACCTTAATGAACATGTCATGACAATGATTTATATTCCTTCATGTTTTCTTTTTCAAGGTATATCACTTCAATGACTGCTCATGGTATGTATTTCAATTTACATCTGTCATACGGTGTGCAAACCTCGATATAGGTATAGTTACAGGATGTATTAACAGAACGTACTGAAAAAGATGTGACTATTGAAACATGTCGTTTCTGTATTGTGTACGTGCGTTTAGCTACACTTGGTGGTTAATGTGCAGTGTATTTGAAAATCATTAGGGACATTACATAACATGTAATGTAGCAAACGTAACAACTTCCATTCATGTAATATAGGAGTGGGGGGAGAGAAGGGGATAAACCCTGCTCAACTATTGATTATGGGAGGAGAACATCCACTGATGCACATGAGTGATCTTAACACCAATGTTTTCAACATCATTAACATTGCAATGTATGTGATTAGTTGTTGTATCACTGCATCTTCATGTTGATTACTACATTGTCACATGTGTATGTATAAGTCAAAGATGTGTGTTGACTTGACGTACATGTAACATGTGTCAAAATGTTAACACCATTCCAAAGTATAGTTCTTTGGATTCTCAACTTTTCCTAATTCATTCTACACAATGACAATGTTGTTAATATAATTTTAATTTCATTCACGTTAGTTATTCATAATGATCATGATCCTTTACAACTAATGTCAACATATGAACGTAAATGAAGTGGACATTTGCATACAGATACAATGTCTACGAGTTGTTATGTAGCATTAACATTCTTTGACAAGTCACACGTGAGATTATACTATATAGTAGATTAATGTGTTTGCTGAGTGATAATGTTGGTTGCATATATCACAGGGCAATACATATAATGTTAGTAGGAAATAACCAAAAAACAATATAAGTTCTAACTTCAGTGCTTAGCAACATCATTATGTTAATTAAGTGCATAGTAAATATTGGCATAACAGGATAACATTATGTATTGATTGTTAATCTGCGCACCAAGCATTGAAAGCATTGTTACATATGTATTATAATAGTTGTTCGGTCGTCGTCACAATCATCTAATATAACGATTAGCTCATCTGAATTCATACATTGTTCCCATGTATTCATCCGTGACATCTGTGAAATACAGCAAACACATGATGTTCAAAGATGGCACATTTATCTATGTCTCAGCATGACAACGCGTAACACATCTCTATATGATTGTGGATATTCACGCATAAGTAACGTATATGTTGAAAGTGCAAGGATAAAACCACAGATACAGAACTGTAATTTTTATAAAGGCGTTGCTGCCATTACTACGGATATGATATTTCCGGTGCCTGTATACATAATAATGTGCGCGCACAACGTCTGTTGCGTGCTCAATTCACGAATGTGTGGACTAAGTCTTAGCACATGCGCTAAACGATGTGTATGCTGTGCGTTCAATACATGTCCCTCCATGGTGCTGCTAGCAGCAAGCATTTCATGGCTGGAAGTTATGATATGTAAGCGAAACAAAATCACTTCTACACACGTACATATGTAAACTTTGTAAACGGACGTGTGTCCACGGAAACAACGGACGATCAGCCAATGAGCGAACAAAAGACGTGTGACGTCATGTTAAGGCACCGTGAAATGCACGCTAACACTCCTCCCACTGAATTAACATTGGCCTCCAGCGCTGTGCACGCACCGCCCCACCGACGCGCGCACATTACACACTGCACTGACCGTAACAATACGCTACGGGCACAGCCAATATGGTTTCACGCGTGCATGTCGGCTTGCGGTACCGACCACACTTCAATAAAGTGTGTCGGTAGTGTATCACGTCTGCTTCACAAGCAGAAGGTCCTGGGTTAAAAACCCAGTGGAACTATGTAGTTGTCTCGTCTTTTATGCATAAATGTACTTTTTCAAACAAGATATTGTGACGGCAACGGAAATCTTGAATCCAGAAATATTGGTTATGGTTTTAGAATACTTTCAGACAATTTTTTCTTTACCAAATAGAGTAAGATTCTTGTTTGTTCAAGTGTACTTTTTGAAATATATATTATTAAACAGAAAAGGTAAGCTCAATTTAAGCAAGATTTCGAGCACACACAAATGAATCTGATGTGCTTTCTTGCGGGCAAAAAAGCTGTTTCAGAAAACATTTTTAGGAGTTCCATAGTGTAGTCGTTATCACGTCTAATTAAAACGCAGAAGGTCCTGGGTTCAAAATCCAGTGGAATTATGTAGTTGTCTGGTCTATTATGCATAAATGTACGTTTTCAATCAAGATATTGTGACGGAAACGGAAATCTTGAATCCAGAAATATTGGTTATGGTTTTAGAATCCTTTAAGACAATTTTTTCTTTACCAAATAGAGTAAGATTCTTGTTTGTTCAAGTGTACTTTTTGAAATATATATTATTAAACAGAAAAGGTAAGCTCAATTTAAGCAAGATTTTGAGCATACACAAATGAATCTGATCTGCTTTCTTGCGGTCAGAAAATCTGTTTCAGGAACCGATTGTAAGAGTTCCATATTGTAGTGGTTATCACATCTGCTTAACAAGCAGAAGGTCCGTTGTTCAAAACACAGTGGAACTCTGTCGTTGTCTTGTCTTTTATGCATAAATGTACGTTTTCAAACAAGATATTGTGACGGCAACAGAAATCTTGAATCCAGAAATATTGGTTATGATTTTAGAATCCTTTCATACAATTTTCTCTTTACCAAATAGAATAAGATTCTTGTTTGTTCAAGTGTACTTTTTGAAATATATTTTATTAAACAGAAAACGAAGCTCAATTTAAGCATGATTTTGGGAACACACAAATGAATCTGATGTGCTTTCTTGTGGACAGAAAAGCTGTTTCAGGAAACAATTTTAAGAGTTCCATAGTGTAGTGGTTATCACGTCTGCTTCACAAGCAGAAGGTTCTGGGTTCAAAACCCAGTGGAACTATGAAGTTGTCTGGTCTTTAATGCATAAATGTACATTTTAAACAAGATATTGTGACGGCTACGGAAAACTTGAATCCAGAAATATTGATTATGGTTTTAGTATCCTTTCAGACAATTTTTTCTTTACCAAACAGTGTAAGATTCTTGTTTGTTCAAGTGTACTTTTTGAAATATATATTATTAAACAGAAAACGTAAGCTCAATTTAAGCATGATTTCGAGCACACACAAATTAATCTGATGTGCTTTCTTGCGGACAGAAAAGCTGTTTCAGGAAACAATTTTAAGAGTTCCATAGTGTAGTGGTTATCACGTTTGCTTAACACGCAGAAGGTCCTGGGTTCAAAACCCCGTGGAACTATGTAGTTGTCTGTTCTTTTATGCATAAATGTACTTTTTCAAACAAGATATTGTGACGGCAACGGAAATCTTGAATTCAGAAATATTGGTTATGGTTTTAGCATTCTTTCAGACAATTTTTTCTTAACCAAATAAAGTAAGATTCTTGTTTGTTCAAGTGTACTTTTTGAAATATATATTATTAAACAGAAAAGGTAAGCTCTATTTAAGCAAGATTTCGAGCATACACAAATGAATCTGATGTGCTTTCTTGCGGACAGAAAAGCTGTTTCAGAAAATATTTTTAGGAGTTCCATAGTGTAGTGGTTATCACGTCTGCTTCACAAGCAGAAGGTCCTGGGTTAAAAACCCAGTGGAACTATGTGGTTGTCTCGTCTTTTATGCATAAATGTACTTTTTCAAACAAGATATTGTGACGGCAATGGAAATCTTGAATCCAGAAATATTGGTTATGGTTTTAGAATCCTTTCAGACAATTTTTTCTTTACCAAATAGAGTAAGATTCTTGTTTGTTCAAGTGTACTTTTTGAAATATATATTATTAAACAGAAAAGGTAAGCTCTATTTAAGCAAGATTTCGAGCACACACAAATGAATCTGATGTGCTTTCTTGCGGACAAAAAAGCTGTTTCAGAAAACATTTTTAGGAGTTCCATAGTGTAGTCGTTATCACGTCTAATTAAAACGCAGAAGGTCCTGGGTTCAAAATCCAGTGAAATTATGTAGTTGTCTGGTCTTTTATGCATAAATGTACGTTTTCAATCAAGATATTGTGACGGAAACGGAAATCTTGAATCCAGAAATATTGGTTATGGTTTTAGAATCCTTTAAGACAATTTTTTCTTTACCAAATAGAGTAAGATTCTTGTTTGTTTAAGTGTACTTTTTGAAATATATATTATTAAACAGAAAACGTAAGCTCAATTTTCAAACAAGATATTGTGACGGCAACGGAAATCATGAATCCAGAAATATGGGTTATGGTTTTAGAATCCTTTCATACAATTTTTTCTTTACCTAATAGAGTAAGTTTCTTGTTTGTTCAAGTGTACTTTTTGAAATATATATTATTAAACAGAAAACGTAAGCTCAATTTAAGCATGATTTCGAGCACACACAAATGAATCTGATGTGCTTTCTTGCGGTCAGAAAAGCTGTTTCAGGAACCGATTGTAAGAGTTCCATAGTGTAGTGGTTATCACATCTGCTTAACAAGCAGAAGGTCCTGGGTACAAAACCCAGTGGAACTATGTAGTTGTCTGGTCTTTTATGCATAAATGTACGTTTTCAAACAAGTTATTGTGACGGCAATGGAAATCTTGAATTCAGAAATATGGGCTATGATTTTAGCATTCTTTCATATTATTTTTTCTTTACCAAATAGAGTAAGATTCTTGTTTGTTCAAGTGTACTTTTTGAAATATATATTATTAAACAGAAAACGTAAGCTCAATTTAAGCAAGATTTCGAGCACACACAAATGAATCTGATGTGCTTTCTTGCGGACTGATAAGCTGTTTCAGGAAACAATTTTAAGAGTTCCATAGTGTAGTGGTTATCACGTCTGCTTCACAAGCAGAAGGTCCTGGGTTAAAAACCCAGTGGAACTATGTAGTTGTCTCGTCTTTTATGCATAAATGTACTTTTTCAAACAAGATATTGTGACGGCAACGGAAATCTTGAATCCAGAAATATTGGTTATGGTTTTAGAATCCTTTCACACAATTTTTTCTTTACCAAATAGAGTAAGATTCTTGTTTGTTCAAGTGTACTTTTTGAAATATATATTATTAAACAGAAAAGGTAAGCTCAATTTAAGCAAGATTTCGAGCACACACAAATGAATCTGATGTGCTTTCTTGCGGGCAAAAAAGCTGTTTCAGAAAAGATTTTTAGGAGTTCCATAGTGTAGTCGTTATCACGTCTAATTAAAACGCAGAAGGTCCTGGGTTCAAAATCCAGTGGAATTATGTAGTTGTCTGGTCTTTTATGCATAAATGTACGTTTTCAATCAAGATATTGTGACGGAAACGGAAATCTTGAATCCAGAAATATTGGTTATGGTTTTAGAATCCTTTAAGACAATTTTTTCTTTACCAAATAGAGTAAGATTCTTGTTTGTTCAAGTGTACTTTTTGAAATATATATTATTAAACAGAAAACGTAAGCTCAATTTAAGCATGATTTCGAGCACACACAAATGAATCTGATGTGCTTTCTTGCGGACAGAAAAGCTGTTTCAGGAACCGATTGTAAGAGTTCCATAGTGTAGTGGTTATCACATCTGCTTAACAAGCAGAAGGTCCGTTGTTCAAAACACAGTGGAACTATGTCGTTGTCTTGTCTTTTATGCATAAATGTACGTTTTCAAACAAGATATTGTGACGGCAACAGAAATCTTGAATCCAGAAATATTGGTTATGATTTTAGAATCCTTTCATACAATTTTCTCTTTACCAAAGAGAATAAGATTCTTGTTTGTTCAAGTGTACTTTTTGAAATATATTTTATTAAACAGAAAACGAAGCTCAATTTAAGCATGATTTTGGGAACACACAAATGAATCTGATGTGCTTTCTTGTGGACAGAAAAGCTGTTTCAGGAAACAATTTCAAGAGTTCCATAGTGTAGCGGTTATCACGTCTGCTTCACAAGCAGAAGGTTCTGGGTTCAAAACCCAGTGGAACTATGAAGTTGTCTGGTCTTTAATGCATAAATGTACATTTTCAAACAAGATATTGTGACGGCAACAGAAATCTTGAATCCAGAAATATTGGTTATGATTTTAGAATCCTTTCATACAATTTTCTCTTTACCAAATAGAATAAGATTCTTGTTTGTTCAAGTGTACTTTTTGAAATATATTTTATTAAACAGAAAACGAAGCTCAATTTAAGCATGATTTTGGGAACACACAAATGAATCTGATGTGCTTTCTTGCGGACAGAAAAGCTGTTTCAGGAAACAATTTTAAGAGTTCCATAGTGTAGTGGTTATCACGTTTGCTTAACACGCAGAAGGTCCTGGGTTCAAAACCCAGTGGAACTATGTAGTTGTCTGGTCTTTTATGCATAAATGTACTTTTTCAAACAAGATATTGTGACGGCAACGGAAATCTTGAATTCAGAAATATTGGTTATGGTTTTAGCATTCTTTCAGACAATTTTTTCTTAACCAAATAAAGTAAGATTCTTGTTTGTTCAAGTGTACTTTTTGAAATATATATTATTAAACAGAAAACGTAAGCTCAATTTAAGCAAGATTTCGAGCATACACAAATGAATCTGATGTGCTTTCTTGCGGACAGAAAAGCTGTTTCAGAAAATATTTTTAGGAGTTCCATAGTGTAGTGGTTATCACGTCTGCTTCACAAGCAGAAGGTCCTGGGTTAAAAACCCAGTGGAACTATGTAGTTGTCTCGTCTTTTATGCATAAATGTACTTTTTCAAACAAGATATTGTGACGGCAACGGAAATCTTGAATCCAAAAATATTGGTTATGGTTTTAGAATCCTTTCAGACAATTTTTTCTTTACCAAATAGAGTAAGATTCTTGTTTGTTCAAGTGTACTTTTTGAAATATATATTATTAAACAGAAAAGGTAAGCTCTATTTAAGCAAGATTTCGAGCACACACAAATGAATCTGATGTGCTTTCTTGCGGACAAAAAAGCTGTTTCAGAAAACATTTTTAGGAGTTCCATAGTGTAGTCGTTATCACGTCTAATTAAAACGCAGAAGGTCCTGGGTTCAAAATCCAGTGAATTAATGTAGTTGTCTGGTCTTTTATGCATAAATGTACGTTTTCAATCAAGATATTGTGACGGAAACGGAAATCTTGAATCCAGAAATATTGGTTATGGTTTTAGAATCCTTTAAGACAATTTTTTCTTTACCAAATAGAGTAAGATTCTTGTTTGTTCAAGTGTACTTTTTGAAATATATATTATTAAACAGAAAACGTAAGCTCAATTTTAAAACAAGATATTGTGACGGCAACGGAAATCATGAATCCAGAAATATGGGTTATGGTTTTAGAATCCTTTCATACAATTTTTTCTTTACCTAATAGAGTAAGTTTCTTGTTTGTTCAAGTGTACTTTTTGAAATATATATTATTAAACAGAAAACGTAAGCTCAATTTAAGCATGATTTCGAGCACACACAAATGAATCTGATGTGCTTTCTTGCGGTCAGAAAAGCTGTTTCAGGAACCGATTGTAAGAGTTCCATAGTGTAGTGGTTATCACATCTGCTTAACAAGCAGAAGGTCCGTTGTTCAAAACACAGTGGAACTATGTCGTTGTCTTGTCTTTTATGCATAAATGTACGTTTTCAAACAAGATATTGTGACAGCAACAGAAATCTTGAATCCAGAAATATTGGTTATGATTTTAGAATCCTTTCATACAATATTTTCTTTACCAAATAGAGTAAGTTTCTTGTTTGTTCAAGTGTACTTTTTGAAATATATATTATTAAACAGAAAACGTAAGCTCAATTTAAGCATGATTTCGAGCACACACAAATGAATCTGATGTGCTTTCTTGTGGACAGAAAAGCTGTTTCAGGAAACAATTTTAAGAGTTCCATAGTGTAGTGGTTATCACGTTTGCTTAACACGCAGAAGGTCCTGGGTTCAAAACCCAGTGGAACTATTTAGTTGTCTGGTCTTTTATGCATAAATGTACTTTTTCAAACAAGATATTGTGACGGCAACGGAAATCTTGAATTCAGAAATATGGGCTATGGTTTTAGCATTCTTTCAGACAATTTATTCTTAACCAAATAAAGTAACATTCTTGTTTGTTCAAGTGTACTTTTTGAAATATATATTATTAAACAGAAAACGTAAGCTCAATTTAAGCAAGATTTCGAGCATACACAAATGAATCTGATGTGCTTTCTTGCGGACAGAAAAGCTGTTTCAGAAAATATTTTTAGGAGTTCCATAGTGTAGTGGTTATCACGTCTGCTTAACACGCAGAAGGTCCTGGGTACAAAACCCAGTGGAACTATGTAGTTGTCTGGTCTTTTATGCATAAATGTACGTTTTCAAACAAGTTATTGTGACGGCAATGGAAATCTTGAATTCAGAAATATGGGCTATGATTTTAGCATTCTTTCATACAATTTTTTCTTTACCAAATAGAGTAAGATTCTTGTTTGTTCAAGTGTACTTTTTGAAATATATATTATTAAACAGAAAACGTAAGCTCAATTTAAGCAAGATTTCGAGCACACACAAATGAATCTGATGTGCTTTCTTGCGGACTGATAAGCTGTTTCAGGAAACAATTTTAAGAGTTCCATAGTGTAGTGGTTATCACGTCTGCTTCACAAGCAGAAGGTCCTGGGTTAAAAACCCAGTGGAACTATGTAGTTGTCTCGTCTTTTATGCATAAATGTACTTTTTCAAACAAGATATTGTGACGGCAACGGAAATCTTGAATCCAGAAATATTGGTAATGGTTTTAGAATCCTTTAAGACAATTTTTTCTTTACCAAATAGAGTAAGATTCTTGTTTGTTCAAGTGTACTTTTTGAAATATATATTATTAAACAGATAACGTAAGCTCAATTTAAGCATGATTTCGAGCACACACAAATGAATCTGATGTGCTTTCTTGCGGACAGAAAAGCTGTTTCAGGAAACAATTTTAAAAGTTCCATAGTGTAGTGGTTATCACGTTTGCTTAACACGCAGAAGGTCCTGGGTTCAAAACCCAGTGGAACTATGTAGTTGTCTGGTCTTTTATGCATAAATGTACTTTTTCAAACAAGATATTGTGACGGGAGCGGAAATCTTGAATCCAGAAATATTGGTTATGGTTTTAGAATCCTTTCAGACAAATTTTTCTTTACCAAATAGAGTAAGATTCTTGTTTGTTCAAGTGTAATTTTTGAAATATATATTATTAAACAGAAAAGGTAAGCTCAATTTAAGCAAGATTTCGAGCACACACAAATGAATCTGATCTGCTTTCTTGCGGTCAGAAAAGCTGTTTCATGAACCGATTGTAAGAGTTCCATAGTGTTGTGGTTATCACATCTGCTTAACAAGCAGAAGGTCCGTTGTTCAAAACACAGTGGAACTATGTCGTTGTCTTGTCTTTTATGCATAAATGTACGTTTTCAAACAAGATATTGTGACAGCAACAGAAATCTTGAATCCAGAAATATTGGTTATGATTTTAGAATCCTTTCATACAATTTTCTCTTTACCAAATAGAGTAAGATTCTTGTTTGTTCAAGTGTACTTTTTGAAATATATTTTATTAAACAGAAAACGAAGCTCAATTTAAGCATGATTTTGGGAACACACAAATGAATCTGATGTGCTTTCTTGTGGACAGAAAAGCTGTTTCAGGAAACAATTTTAAGAGTTCCATAGTGTAGTGGTTATCACGTCTGCTTCACAAGCAGATGGTCCTGGGTTAAAAACCCAGTGGAACTATGTAGTTGTCTCGTCTTTTATGCATAAATGTACGTTTTCAAACAAGATATTGTGACGGCAACGGAAATCTTGGATCAAGAAATATTGGTTATGGTTTTAGAATACTTTCAGACAATTTTTTCTTTACCAAATAGAGTAAGATTCTTGTTTGTTCAAGTGTACTTTTTGAAATATATATTATTAAACAGAAAAGGTAAGCTCAATTTAAGCAAGATTTCGAGCATACACAAATGAATCTGATGTGCTTTCTTGCGGACAGAAAAGCTGTTTCAGAAAATATTTTTAGGAGTTCCATAGTGTAGTGGTTATCACGTCTGCTTAACACGCAGAAGGTCCTGGGTACAAAACCCAGTGGAACTATGTAGTTGTCTGGTCTTTTATGCATAAATGTACGTTTTCAAACAAGTTATTGTGACGGCAATGGAAATCTTGAATACAGAAATATGGGCTATGATTTTAGCATTCTTTCATACAATTTTTTCTTTACCAAATAGAGTAAGATTCTTGTTTGTTCAAGTGTACTTTTTGAAATATATATTATTAAACAGAAAACGTAAGCTCAATTTAAGCAAGATTTCGAGCACACACAAATGAATCTGATGTGCTTTCTTGCGGACTGATAAGCTGTCAGGAAACAATTTTAAGAGTTCCATAGTGTAGTGGTTATCACGTCTGCTTCACAAGCAGAAGGTCCTGGGTTAAAAACCCAGTGGAACTATGTTGTTGTCTCGTCTTTTATGCATAAATGTACTTTTTCAAACAAGATATTGTGACGGCAACGGAAATCTTGAATCCAGAAATATGGGTTATGTTTTTAGAATCCTATCATACAATTTTTTCTTTACCTAATAGAGTAAGTTTCTTGTTTGTTCAAGTGTACTTTTTGAAATATATATTATTAAACAGAAAACGTAAGCTCAATTTAAGCATGATTTCGAGCACACACAAATGAATCTGATGTGCTTTCTTGCGGTCAGAAAAGCTGTTTCAGGAACCGATTGTAAGAGTTCCATAGTGTAGTGGTTTATCACATCTGCTTAACAAGCAGAAGGTCCGTTGTTCAAAACACAGTGGAACTATGTCGTTGTCTTGTCTTTTATGCATAAATGTACGTTTTCAAACAAGATATTGTGACAGCAACAGAAATCTTGAATCCAGAAATATTGGTTATGATTTTAGAATCCTTTCATACAATTTTTTCTTTACCAAATAGAGTAAGTTTCTTGTTTGTTCAAGTGTACTTTTTGAAATATATATTATTAAACAGAAAACGTAAGCTCAATTTAAGCATGATTTCGAGCACACATAAATGAATCTGATGTGCTTTCTTGCGGACAGAAAAGCTGTTTCAGGAAACAATTTTAAGAGTTCCATAGTGTAGTGGTTATCACGTTTGCTTAACACGCAGAAGGTCCTGGGTTCAAAACCCAGTGGAACTATGTAGTTGTCTGGTCTTTTATGCATAAATGTACTTTTTCAAACAAGATATTGTGACGGCAACGGAAATCTTGAATTCAGAAATATGGGCTATGGTTTTAGCATTCTTTCAGACAATTTATTCTTAACCAAATAAAGTAACATTCTTGTTTGTTCAAGTGTACTTTTTGAAATATATATTATTAAACAGAAAACGTAAGCTCAATTTAAGCAAGATTTCGAGCATACACAAATGAATCTGATGTGCTTTCTTGCGGACAGAAAAGCTGTTTCAGAAAATATTTTTAGGAGTTCCATAGTGTAGTGGTTATCACGTCTGCTTAACACGCAGAAGGTCCTGGGTACAAAACCCAGTGGAACTATGTAGTTGTCTGGTCTTTTATGCATAAATGTACGTTTTCAAACAAGTTATTGTGACGGCAATGGAAATCTTGAATTCAGAAATATGGGCTATGATTTTAGCATTCTTTCATACAATTTTTTCTTTACCAAATAGAGTAAGATTCTTGTTTGTTCAAGTGTACTTTTTGAAATATATATTATTAAACAGAAAACGTAAGCTCAATTTAAGCAAGATTTCGAGCACACACAAATGAATCTGATGTGCTTTCTTGCGGACTGATAAGCTGTGTCAGGAAACAATTTTAAGAGTTCCATAGTGTAGTGGTTATCACGTCTGCTTCACAAGCAGAAGGTCCTGGGTTAAAAACCCAGTGGAACTATGTAGTTGTCTCGTCTTTTATGCATAAATGTACTTTTTCAAACAAGATATTGTGACGGCAACGGAAATCTTGAATCCAGAAATATGGGTTATGGTTTTAGAATCCTTTCATACAATTTTTTCTTTACCTAATAGAGTAAGTTTCTTGTTTGTTCAAGTGTACTTTTTGAAATATATATTATTAAACAGAAAACGTAAGCTCAATTTAAGCATGATTTCGAGCACACACAAATGAATCTGATGTGCTTTCTTGCGGTCAGAAAAGCTGTTTCAGGAACCGATTGTAAGAGTTCCATAGTGTAGTGGTTATCACATCTGCTTAACAAGCAGAAGGTCCGTTGTTCAAAACACAGTGGAACTATGTCGTTGTCTTGTCTTTTATGCATAAATGTACGTTTTCAAACAAGATATTGTGACAGCAACAGAAATCTTGAATCCAGAAATATTGGTTATGATTTTAGAATCCTTTCATACAATTTTTTCTTTACCAAATAGAGTAAGTTTCTTGTTTGTTCAAGTGTACTTTTTGAAATATATATTATTAAACAGAAAACGTAAGCTCAATTTAAGCATGATTTCGAGCACACATAAATGAATCTGATGTGCTTTCTTGCGGACAGAAAAGCTGTTTCAGGAAACAATTTTAAGAGTTCCATAGTGTAGTGGTTATCACGTTTGCTTAACACGCAGAAGGTCCTGGGTTCAAAACCCAGTGGAACTATGTAGTTGTCTGGTCTTTTATGCATAAATGTACTTTTTCAAACAAGATATTGTGACGGCAACGGAAATCTTGAATTCAGAAATATGGGCTATGGTTTTAGCATTCTTTCAGACAATTTATTCTTAACCAAATAAAGTAACATTCTTGTTTGTTCAAGTGTACTTTTTGAAATATATATTATTAAACAGAAAACGTAAGTTCAATTTAAGCAAGATTTCGAGCATACACAAATGAATCTGATGTGCTTTCTTGCGGACAGAAAAGCTGTTTCAGAAAATATTTTTAGGAGTTCCATAGTGTAGTGGTTATCACGTCTGCTTAACACGCAGAAGGTCCTGGGTACAAAACCCAGTGGAACTATGTAGTTGTCTGGTCTTTTATGCATAAATGTACGTTTTCAAACAAGTTATTGTGACGGCAATGGAAATCTTGAATTCAGAAATATGGGCTATGATTTTAGCATTCTTTCATACAATTTTTTCTTTACCAAATAGAGTAAGATTCTTGTTTGTTCAAGTGTACTTTTTGAAATATATATTATTAAACAGAAAACGTAAGCTCAATTTAAGCAAGATTTCGAGCACACACAAATGAATCTGATGTGCTTTCTTGCGGACTGATAAGCTGTTTCAGGAAACAATTTTAAGAGTTCCATAGTATAGTGGTTATCACGTCTGCTTCACAAGCAGAAGGTCCTGGGTTAAAAACCCAGTGGAACTATGTAGTTGTCTCGTCTTTTATGCATAAATGTACTTTTTCAAACAAGATATTGTGACGGCAACGGAAATCTTGAATCCAGAAATATTGGTTATGGTTTTAGAATCCTTTCAGACAATTTTTTCTTTACCAAATAGAGTAAGATTCTTGTTTGTTCAAGTGTACTTTTTGAAATATATATTATTAAACAGAAAAGGTAAGCTCAATTTAAGCAAGATTTCGAGCACACACAAATGAATCTGATGTGCTTTTTGCGGACAAAAAAGCTGTTTCAGAAAACATTTTTAGGAGTTCCATAGTGTAGTCGTTATCACGTCTAATTAAAACGCAGAAGGTCCTGGGTTCAAAATCCAGTGGAATTATGTAGTTGTCTGGTCTTTTATGCATAAATGTACGTTTTCAATCAAGATATTGTGACGGAAACGGAAATCTTGAATCCAGAAATATTGGTTATGGTTTTAGAATCCTTTAAGACAATTTTTTCTTTACCAAATAGAGTAAGATTCTTGTTTGTTCAAGTGTACTTTTTGAAATATATATTATTAAACAGAAAACGTAAGCTCAATTTAAGCATGATTTCGAGCACACACAAATGAATCTGATGTGCTTTCTTGCGGACAGAAAAGCTGTTTCAGGAAACAATTTTAAGAGTTCCATAGTGTAGTGGTTATCACGTTTGCTTAACACGCAGAAGGTCCTGGGTTCAAAACCCAGTGGAACTATGTAGTTGTCTGGTCTTTTATGCATAAATGTACTTTTTCAAACAAGATATTGTGACGGGAGCGGAAATCTTGAATCCAGAAATATTGGTTATGGTTTTAGAATCCTTTCAGACAAATTTTTCTTTACCAAATAGAGTAAGATTCTTGTTTGTTCAAGTGTAATTTTTGAAATATATATTATTAAACAGAAAAGGTAAGCTCAATTTAAGCAAGATTTCGAGCACACACAAATGAATCTGATCTGCTTTCTTGCGGTCAGAAAAGCTGTTTCATGAACCGATTTTAAGAGTTCCATAGTGTTGTGGTTATCACATCTGCTTAACAAGCAGAAGGTCCGTTGTTCAAAACACAGTGGAACTATGTCGTTGTCTTGTCTTTTATGCATAAATGTACGTTTTCAAACAAGATATTGTGACAGCAACAGAAATCTTGAATCCAGAAATATTGGTTATGATTTTAGAATCCTTTCATACAATTTTCTCTTTACCAAATAGAGTAAGTTTCTTGTTTGTTCAAGTGTACTTTTTGAAATATATTTTATTAAACAGAAAACGAAGCTCAATTTAAGCATGATTTTGGGAACACACAAATGAATCTGATGTGCTTTCTTGTGGACAGAAAAGCTGTTTCAGGAAACAATTTTAAGAGTTCCATAGTGTAGTGGTTATCACGTCTGCTTCACAAGCAGATGGTCCTGGGTTAAAAACCCAGTGGAACTATGTAGTTGTCTCGTCTTTTATGCATAAATGTACGTTTTCAAACAAGATATTGTGATGGCAACGGAAATCTTGAATCCAGAAATATTGGTTATGGTTTTAGAATACTTTCAGACAATTTTATCTTTACCAAATAGAGTAAGATTCTTGTTTGTTCAAGTGTACTTTTTGAAATATATATTATTAAACAGAAAAGGTAAGCTCAATTTAAGCAAGATTTCGAGCATACACAAATGAATCTGATGTGCTTTCTTGCGGACAGAAAAGCTGTTTCAGAAAATATTTTTAGGAGTTCCATAGTGTAGTGGTTATCACGTCTGCTTAACACGCAGAAGGTCCTGGGTACAAAACCCAGTGGAACTATGTAGTTGTCTGGTCTTTTATGCATAAATGTACGTTTTCAAACAAGTTATTGTGACGGCAATGGAAATCTTGAATTCAGAAATATGGGCTATGATTTTAGCATTCTTTCATACAATTTTTTCTTTACCAAATAGAGTAAGATTCTTGTTTGTTCAAGTGTACTTTTTGAAATATATATTATTAAACAGAAAACGTAAGCTCAATTTAAGCAAGATTTCGAGCACACACAAATGAATCTGATGTGCTTTCTTGCGGACTGATAAGCTGTGTCAGGAAACAATTTTAAGAGTTCCATAGTGTAGTGGTTATCACGTCTGCTTCACAAGCAGAAGGTCCTGGGTTAAAAACCCAGTGGAACTATGTAGTTGTCTCGTCTTTTATGCATAAATGTACTTTTTCAAACAAGATATTGTGACGGCAACGGAAATCTTGAATCCAGAAATATGGGTTATGGTTTTAGAATCCTTTCATACAATTTTTTCTTTACCTAATAGAGTAAGTTTCTTGTTTGTTCAAGTGTACTTTTTGAAATATATATTATTAAACAGAAAACGTAAGCTCAATTTAAGCATGATTTCGAGCACACACAAATGAATCTGATGTGCTTTCTTGCGGTCAGAAAAGCTGTTTCAGGAACCGATTGTAAGAGTACCATAGTGTAGTGGTTATCACATCTGCTTAATAAGCAGAAGGTCCGTTGTTCAAAACACAGTGGAACTATGTCGTTGTCTTGTCTTTTATGCATAAATGTACGTTTTCTTACAAGATATTGTGACAGCAACAGAAATCTTGAATCCAGAAATATTGGTTATGATTTTAGAATCCTTTCATACAATTTTTTCTTTACCAAATAGAGTAAGTTTCTTGTTTGTTCAAGTGTACTTATTGAAATATATATTATTAAACAGAAAACGTAAGCTCAATTTAAGCATGATTTCGAGCACACACAAATGAATCTGATGTGCTTTCTTGCGGACAGAAAAGCTGTTTCAGGAAACAATTTTAAGAGTTCCATAGTATAGTGGTTATCACGTTTGCTTAACACGCAGAAGGTCCTGGGTTCAAAACCCAGTGGAACTATGTAGTTGTCTGGTCTTTTATGCATAAATGTACTTTTTCAAACAAGATATTGTGACGGCAACGGAAATCTTGAATTCAGAAATATGGGCTATGGTTTTAGCATTCTTTCAGACAATTTATTCTTAACCAAATAAAGTAACATTCTTGTTTGTTCAAGTGTACTTTTTGAAATATATATTATTAAACAGAAAACGTAAGCTCAATTTAAGCAAGATTTCGAGCATACACAAATGAATCTGATGTGCTTTCTTGCGGACAGAAAAGCTGTTTCAGAAAATATTTTTAGGAGTTCCATAGTGTAGTGGTTATCACGTCTGCTTAACACGCAGAAGGTCCTGGGTACAAAACCCAGTGGAACTATGTAGTTGTCTGGTCTTTTATGCATAAATGTACGTTTTCAAACAAGTTATTGTGACGGCAATGGAAATCTTGAATTCAGAAATATGGGCTATGATTTTAGCATTCTTTCATACAATTTTTTCTTTACCAAATAGAGTAAGATTCTTGTTTGTTCAAGTGTACTTTTTGAAATATATATTATTAAACAGAAAAAGTAAGCTCAATTTAAGCAAGATTTCGAGCACACACAAATGAATCTGATGTGCTTTCTTGCGGGCAAAAAAGCTGTTTCAGAAAACATTTTTAGGAGTTCCATAGTGTAGTCGTTATCACGTCTAATTAAAACGCAGAAGGTCCTGGGTTCAAAATCCAGTGGAATTATGTAGTTGTCTGGTCTTTTATGCATAAATGTACGTTTTCAATCAAGATATTGTGACGGAAACGGAAATCTTGAATCCAGAAATATTGGTTATGGTTTTAGAATCCTTTAAGACAATTTTTTCTTTACCAAATAGAGTAAGATTCTTGTTTGTTCAAGTGTACTTTTTGAAATATATATTATTAAACAGAAAAGGTAAGCTCAATTTAAGCAAGATTTCGAGCACACACAAATGAATCTGATGTGCTTTCTTGCGGACAGAAAAGCTGTTTCAGGAACCGATTGTAAGAGTTCCATAGTGTAGTGGTTATCACATCTGCTTAACAAGCAGAAGGTCCGTTGTTCAAAACACAGTGGAACTATGTCGTTGTCTTGTCTTTTATGCATAAATGTACGTTTTCAAACAAGATATTGTGACGGCAACAGAAATCTTGAATCCAGAAATATTGGTTATGATTTTAGAATCCTTTCATACAATTTTCTCTTTACCAAATAGAATAAGATTCTTGTTTGTTCAAGTGTACTTTTTGAAATATATTTTATTAAACAGAAAACGAAGCTCAATTTAAGCATGATTTTGGGAACACACAAATGAATCTGATGTGCTTTCTTGTGGACAGAAAAGCTGTTTCAGGAAACAATTTTAAGAGTTCCATAGTGTAGTGGTTATCACGTCTGCTTCACAAGCAGAAGGTTCTGGGTTCAAAACCCAGTGGAACTATGAAGTTGTCTGGTCTTTAATGCATAAATGTACATTTTAAACAAGATATTGTGACGGCTACGGAAAACTTGAATCCAGAAATATTGATTATGGTTTTAGTATCCTTTCAGACAATTTTTTCTTTACCAAACAGTGTAAGATTCTTGTTTGTTCAAGTGTACTTTTTGAAATATATATTATTAAACAGAAAACGTAAGCTCAATTTAAGCATGATTTCGAGCACACACAAATTAATCTGATGTGCTTTCTTGCGGACAGAAAAGCTGTTTCAGGAAACAATTTTAAGAGTTCCATAGTGTAGTGGTTATCACGTTTGCTTAACACGCAGAAGGTCCTGGGTTCAAAACCCAGAGGAACTATGTAGTTGTCTGGTCTTTTATGCATAAATGTACTTTTTCAAACAAGATATTGTGACGGCAACGGAAATCTTGAATTCAGAAATATTGGTTATGGTTTTAGCATTCTTTCAGACAATTTTTTCTTAACCAAATAAAGTAAGATTCTTGTTTGTTCAAGTGTACTTTTTGAAATATATATTATTAAACAGAAAACGTAAGCTCAATTTAAGCAAGATTTCGAGCATACACAAATGAATCTGATGTGCTTTCTTGCGGACAGAAAAGCTGTTTCAGAAAATATTTTTAGGAGTTCCATAGTGTAGTGGTTATCACGTCTGCTTCACAAGCAGAAGGTCCTGGGTTAAAAACCCAGTGGAACTATGTAGTTGTCTCGTCTTTTATGCATAAATGTACTTTTTCAAACAAGATATTGTGACGGCAACGGAAATCTTGAATCCAGAAATATTGGTTATGGTTTTAGAATCCTTTCAGACAATTTTTTCTTTACCAAATAGAGTAAGATTCTTGTTTGTTCAAGTGTACTTTTTGAAATATATATTATTAAACAGAAAAGGTAAGCTCTATTTAAGCAAGATTTCGAGCACACACAAATGAATCTGATGTGCTTTCTTGCGGACAAAAAAGCTGTTTCAGAAAACATTTTTAGGAGTTCCATAGTGTAGTCGTTATCACGTCTAATTAAAACGCAGAAGGTCCTGGGTTCAAAATCCAGTGAAATTATGTAGTTGTCTGGTCTTTTATGCATAAATGTACGTTTTCAATCAAGATATTGTGACGGAAACGGAAATCTTGAATCCAGAAATATTGGTTATGGTTTTAGAATCCTTTAAGACAATTTTTTCTTTACCAAATAGAGTAAGATTCTTGTTTGTTCAAGTGTACTTTTTGAAATATATATTATTAAACAGAAAACGTAAGCTCAATTTTAAAACAAGATATTGTGACGGCAACGGAAATCATGAATCCAGAAATATGGGTTATGGTTTTAGAATCCTTTCATACAATTTTTTCTTTACCTAATAGAGTAAGTTTCTTGTTTGTTCAAGTGTACTTTTTGAAATATATATTATTAAACAGAAAACGTAAGCTCAATTTAAGCATGATTTCGAGCACACACAAATGAATCTGATGTGCTTTCTTGCGGTCAGAAAAGCTGTTTCAGGAACCGATTGTAAGAGTTCCATAGTGTAGTGGTTATCACATCTGCTTAACAAGCAGAAGGTCCGTTGTTCAAAACACAGTGGAACTATGTCGTTGTCTTGTCTTTTATGCATAAATGTACGTTTTCAAACAAGATATTGTGACAGCAACAGAAATCTTGAATCCAGAAATATTGGTTATGATTTTAGAATCCTTTCATACAATTTTTTCTTTACCAAATAGAGTAAGTTTCTTGTTTGTTCAAGTGTACTTTTTGAAATATATATTATTAAACAGAAAACGTAAGCTCAATTTAAGCATGATTTCGAGCACACACAAATGAATCTGATGTGCTTTCTTGCGGACAGAAAAGCTGTTTCAGGAAACAATTTTAAGAGTTCCATAGTGTAGTGGTTATCACGTTTGCTTAACACGCAGAAGGTCCTGGGTTCAAAACCCAGTGGAACTATGTAGTTGTCTGGTCTTTTATGCATAAATGTACGTTTTCAAACAAGTTATTGTGACGGCAATGGAAATCTTGAATTCAGAAATATGGGCTATGATTTTAGCATTCTTTCATACAATTTTTTCTTTACCAAATAGAGTAAGATTCTTGTTTGTTCAAGTGTACTTTTTGAAATATATATTATTAAACAGAAAACGTAAGCTCAATTTAAGCAAGATTTCGAGCACACACAAATGAATCTGATGTGCTTTCTTGCGGACTGATAAGCTGTGTCAGGAAACAATTTTAACAGTTCCATAGTGTAGTGGTTATCACGTCTGCTTCACAAGCAGAAGGTCCTGGGTTAAAAACCCAGTGGAACTATGTAGTTGTCTCGTCTTTTATGCATAAATGTACTTTTTCAAACAAGATATTGTGACGGCAACGGAAATCTTGAATCCAGAAATATTGGTTATGGTTTTAGAATCCTTTCAGACAATTTTTTCTTTACCAAATAGAGTAAGATTCTTGTTTGTTCAAGTGTACTTTTTGAAATATATATTATTAAACAGAAAAGGTAAGCTCAATTTAAGCAAGATTTCGAGCACACACAAATGAATCTGATGTGCTTTCTTGCGGACAAAAAAGCTGTTTCAGAAAACATTTTTAGGAGTTCCATAGTGTAGTCGTTATCACGTCTAATTAAAACGCAGAAGGTCCTGGGTTCAAAATCCAGTGGAATTATGTAGTTGTCTGGTCTTTTATGCATAAATGTACGTTTTCAATCAAGATATTGTGACGGAAACGGAAATCTTGAATCCAGAAATATTGGTTATGGTTTTAGAATCCTTTAAGACAATTTTTTCTTTACCAAATAGAGTAAGATTCTTGTTTGTTCAAGTGTACTTTTTGAAATATATATTATTAAACAGAAAACGTAAGCTCAATTTAAGCATGATTTCGAGCACACACAAATGAATCTGATGTGCTTTCTTGCGGACAGAAAAGCTGTTTCAGGAAACAATTTTAAGAGTTCCATAGTGTAGTGGTTATCACGTTTGCTTAACACGCAGAAGGTCCTGGGTTCAAAACCCAGTGGAACTATGTAGTTGTCTGGTCTTTTATGCATAAATGTACTTTTTCAAACAAGATATTGTGACGGGAGCGGAAATCTTGAATCCAGAAATATTGGTTATGGTTTTAGAATCCTTTCAGACAAATTTTTCTTTACCAAATAGAGTAAGATTCTTGTTTGTTCAAGTGTAATTTTTGAAATATATATTATTAAACAGAAAAGGTAAGCTCAATTTAAGCAAGATTTCGAGCACACACAAATTAATCTGATCTGCTTTCTTGCGGTCAGAAAAGCTGTTTCATGAACCGATTGTAAGAGTTCCATAGTGTTGTGGTTATCACATCTGCTTAACAAGCAGAAGGTCCGTTGTTCAAAACACAGTGGAACTATGTCGTTGTCTTGTCTTTAATGCATAAATGTACGTTTTCAAACAAGATATTGTGACAGCAACAGAAATCTTGAATCCAGAAATATTGGTTATGATTTTAGAATCCTTTCATACAATTTTCTCTTTACCAAATAGAGTAAGATTCTTGTTTGTTCAAGTGTACTTTTTGAAATATATTTTATTAAACAGAAAACGAAGCTCAATTTAAGCATGATTTTGGGAACACACAAATGAATCTGATGTGCTTTCTTGTGGACCGAAAAGCTGTTTCAGGAAACAATTTTAAGAGTTCCATAGTGTAGTGGTTATCACGTCTGCTTCACAAGCAGATGGTCCTGGGTTAAAAACCCAGTGGAACTATGTAGTTGTCTGGTCTTTAATGCATAAATGTACATTTTCAAACAAGATATTGTGACGGCAACGGAAATCTTGAATCCAGAAATATTGGTTATGGTTTTAGAATCCTTTCAGACAATTTTTTCTTTACCAAATAGAGTAAGATTCTTGTTTGTTCAAGTGTACTTTTTGAAATATATATTATTAAACAGAAAACGTAAGCTCAATTTAAGCAAGATTTCGAGCATACACAAATGAATCTGATGTGCTTTCTTGCGGACAGAAAAGCTGTTTCAGAAAATATTTTTAGGAGTTCCATAGTGTAGTGGTTATCACGTCTGCTTCACAAGCAGAAGGTCCTGGGTTAAAAACCCAGTGGAACTATGTAGTTGTCTCGTCTTTTATGCATAAATGTACTTTTTCAAACAAGATATTGTGACGGCAACGGAAATCTTGAATCCAGAAATATTGGTTATGGTTTTAGAATCCTTTCAGACAATTTTTTCTTTACCAAATAGAGTAAGATTCTTGTTTGTTCAAGTGTACTTTTTGAAATATATATTATTAAACAGAAAAGGTAAGCTCTATTTAAGCAAGATTTCGAGCACACACAAATGAATCTGATGTGCTTTCTTGCGGACAAAAAAGCTGTTTCAGAAAACATTTTTAGGAGTTCCATAGTGTAGTCGTTATCACGTCTAATTAAAACGCAGAAGGTCCTGGGTTCAAAATCCAGTGAAATTATGTAGTTGTCTGGTCTTTTATGCATAAATGTACGTTTTCAATCAAGATATTGTGACGGAAACGGAAATCTTGAATCCAGAAATATTGGTTATGGTTTTAGAATCCTTTAAGACAATTTTTTCTTTACCAAATAGAGTAAGATTCTTGTTTGTTCAAGTGTACTTTTTGAAATATATATTATTAAACAGAAAACGTAAGCTCAATTTTAAAACAAGATATTGTGACGGCAACGGAAATCATGAATCCAGAAATATGGGTTATGGTTTTAGAATCCTTTCATACAATTTTTTCTTTACCTAATAGAGTAAGTTTCTTGTTTGTTCAAGTGTACTTTTTGAAATATATATTATTAAACAGAAAACGTAAGCTCAATTTAAGCATGATTTCGAGCACACACAAATGAATCTGATGTGCTTTCTTGCGGTCAGAAAAGCTGTTTCAGGAACCGATTGTAAGAGTTCCATAGTGTAGTGGTTATCACATCTGCTTAACAAGCAGAAGGTCCGTTGTTCAAAACACAGTGGAACTATGTCGTTGTCTTGTCTTTTATGCATAAATGTACGTTTTCAAACAAGATATTGTGACAGCAACAGAAATCTTGAATCCAGAAATATTGGTTATGATTTTAGAATCCTTTCATACAATTTTTTCTTTACCAAATAGAGTAAGTTTCTTGTTTGTTCAAGTGTACTTTTTGAAATATATATTATTAAACAGAAAACGTAAGCTCAATTTAAGCATGATTTCGAGCACACACAAATGAATCTGATGTGCTTTCTTGCGGACAGAAAAGCTGTTTCAGGAAACAATTTTAAGAGTTCCATAGTGTAGTGGTTATCACGTTTGCTTAACACGCAGAAGGTCCTGGGTTCAAAACCCAGTGGAACTATGTAGTTGTCTGGTCTTTTATGCATAAATGTACGTTTTCAAACAAGTTATTGTGACGGCAATGGAAATCTTGAATTCAGAAATATGGGCTATGATTTTAGCATTCTTTCATACAATTTTTTCTTTACCAAATAGAGTAAGGTTCTTGTTTGTTCAAGTGTACTTTTTGAAATATATATTATTAAACAGAAAACGTAAGCTCAATTTAAGCAAGATTTCGAGCACACACAAATGAATCTGATGTGCTTTCTTGCGGACTGATAAGCTGTGTCAGGAAACAATTTTAAGAGTTCCATAGTGTAGTGGTTATCACGTCTGCTTCACAAGCAGAAGGTCCTGGGTTAAAAACCCAGTGGAACTATGTAGTTGTCTCGTCTTTTATGCATAAATGTACTTTTTCAAACAAGATATTGTGACGGCAACGGAAATCTTGAATCCAGAAATATTGGTTATGGTTTTAGAATCCTTTCAGACAATTTTTTCTTTACCAAATAGAGTAAGATTCTTGTTTGTTCAAGTGTACTTTTTGAAATATATATTATTAAACAGAAAAGGTAAGCTCAATTTAAGCAAGATTTCGAGCACACACAAATGAATCTGATGTGCTTTCTTGCGGACAAAAAAGCTGTTTCAGAAAACATTTTTAGGAGTTCCATAGTGTAGTCGTTATCACGTCTAATTAAAACGCAGAAGGTCCTGGGTTCAAAATCCAGTGGAATTATGTAGTTGTCTGGTCTTTTATGCATAAATGTACGTTTTCAATCAAGATATTGTGACGGAAACGGAAATCTTGAATCCAGAAATATTGGTTATGGTTTTAGAATCCTTTAAGACAATTTTTTCTTTACCAAATAGAGTAAGATTCTTGTTTGTTCAAGTGTACTTTTTGAAATATATATTATTAAACAGAAAACGTAAGCTCAATTTAAGCATGATTTCGAGCACACACAAATGAATCTGATGTGCTTTCTTGCGGACAGAAAAGCTGTTTCAGGAAACAATTTTAAGAGTTCCATAGTGTAGTGGTTATCACGTTTGCTTAACACGCAGAAGGTCCTGGGTTCAAAACCCAGTGGAACTATGTAGTTGTCTGGTCTTTTATGCATAAATGTACTTTTTCAAACAAGATATTGTGACGGGAGCGGAAATCTTGAATCCAGAAATATTGGTTATGGTTTTAGAATCCTTTCAGACAAATTTTTCTTTACCAAATAGAGTAAGATTCTTGTTTGTTCAAGTGTAATTTTTGAAATATATATTATTAAACAGAAAAGGTAAGCTCAATTTAAGCAAGATTTCGAGCACACACAAATTAATCTGATCTGCTTTCTTGCGGTCAGAAAAGCTGTTTCATGAACCGATTGTAAGAGTTCCATAGTGTTGTGGTTATCACATCTGCTTAACAAGCAGAAGGTCCGTTGTTCAAAACACAGTGGAACTATGTCGTTGTCTTGTCTTTAATGCATAAATGTACGTTTTCAAACAAGATATTGTGACAGCAACAGAAATCTTGAATCCAGAAATATTGGTTATGATTTTAGAATCCTTTCATACAATTTTCTCTTTACCAAATAGAGTAAGATTCTTGTTTGTTCAAGTGTACTTTTTGAAATATATTTTATTAAACAGAAAACGAAGCTCAATTTAAGCATGATTTTGGGAACACACAAATGAATCTGATGTGCTTTCTTGTGGACAGAAAAGCTGTTTCAGGAAACAATTTTAAGAGTTCCATAGTGTAGTGGTTATCACGTCTGCTTCACAAGCAGATGGTCCTGGGTTAAAAACCCAGTGGAACTATGTAGTTGTCTCGTCTTTTATGCATAAATGTACGTTTTCAAACAAGATATTGTGACGGCAACGGAAATCTTGAATCCAGAAATATTGGTTATGGTTTTAGAATACTTTCAGACAATTTTTTCTTTACCAAATAGAGTAAGATTCTTGTTTGTTCAAGTGTACTTTTTGAAATATATATTATTAAACAGAAAAGGTAAGCTCAATTTAAGCAAGATTTCGAGCACACACAAATGAATCTGATGTGCTTTCTTGCGGACAGAAAAGCTGTTTCAGAAAACATTTTTAGGAGTTCCATAGTGTAGTCGTTATCACGTCTAATTAAAACGCAGAAGGTCCTGGGTTCAAAATCCAGTGGAATTATGTAGTTGTCTGGTCTTTTATGCATAAATGTACGTTTTCAATCAAGATATTGTGACGGAAACGGAAATCTTGAATCCAGAAATATTGGTTATGGTTTTCGAGTCCTTTAAGACAATTTTTTCTTTACCAAATAGAGTAAGATTCTTGTTTGTTCAAGTACACTTTTTAAAATATATATTATTAAACAGAAAACGTAAGCTCAGTTTTCAAACAAGATATTGTGACGGCAACGGAAATCATGAATCCAGAAATATGGGTTATGGTTTTAGCATCCTTTCATACAATTTTTTCTTTACCAAATAGAGTAAGATTCTTGTTTGTTCAAGTGTACTTTTTGAAATATGTATTATTAAACAGAAAACGTGAGGGGCGCATGCGCGACGGCAACGGAGATGGCAGCATAGGAATCTAGCTCCGTGCCGCGCGACACATAAAACAACTTAAAAACACCCAAATAATAAAGATCTTTACAATAATCAGTGCCAGCAGCCTGTCTGAACATCCCAGGATGGCACCGAAGAAACCGGGGGCGCAGAAAAAACCGAAAACGGTTGATGTAAGGAATTACTTTGGCGGCGCTAGCACAAGCGGGAGCAGAGAAGAAATGGCGCCAACTTCAACCCCCGGCACAGATAATGAAACGGAAGGTGAGGATGACTCCCCCAGCGACCATGCACTATTACCAGTCAGAAGGTGCGATTTTGAGAGGTTATATAATGACCTTAAATCGCTCCTGCAAGCGGACATAAAAGAAATTAAACGGGATGTGGGGAAGCTGGGCACCAGAACTGATGACTTGGAACGGAAGGTGGACCAGACCATAAAGGCAGTACAAAGGACTGACAAAAAATCGGGGGACTTACAGAAACAAATCGACGAGCTGCGGGAGAGACAGGAAGATGCTGAGAACCGGGATAGAAGGAACAATCTACGGATCCGGGGAGTCTCAGAGGGGATAGAGGATTGCAATGACTATGTCACCCGCTGGATTGAGACCCTTCTCCCCGACCTAAACAAGGAGGCCCGGGCAATGGACAGATGCCACAGAGCCCTCCGGGCTTGTCTAGTACATAATGAGCAGCCCAGAGACATTATAATTAGGTTACACTACTTCACCACGAAGGAAGCTATCCTACGACTGACGAGGCCCCTGCCATCTGTGGACTTTGAGGGGAACAGGATGCTGATCTTCCAAGATCTATCCCCAGCCACGCTTCTCAGGCGCCGCGGCCTGTTCCCCATTACAAGGGCCCTCAGGGAGCAGAATGTGCGGTACAGGTGGACCTTTCCGTTCGGGTTGCAGGTAACCAGGAACGGGAGGGCACTCCACATAAAAGACCCCGCAGACGGCCCGGAATTCTTAAGCAAACTGGGCCTCAAAGGTGCCCCGGCACCCCCAACGGAGGAGGCAGAAGTGCTGGAGCCGGAGTGGAGTGGAGGGCCTGGATCCCCTCGGACAAAAGGGAAGCGCTGAAATATGGCACCGGTCTTCCCACACTAGCGCACAGTTGCGCAGTTTTCAAGTTATCATGCTGTTATAAACTATCTAGCCCCACTGCTTGTTATCTACCTGCCCACTGGACACACTAACCGGAGGGGTGGGTAAACCGGCCATTCATCAGCCTAATATCGCCCAGTTATGCCTCTGACCCGGACGGGTCATACAGACGCGCCCTCACCAAATGGCACGGCCAGGGGGGAAGCAAGAAGATCACATCCGCACTGGAACGGGGGGTGACCGACCCAGGGTAATCGGATGGGCAGCTCAATCCCTGCAAAAAGTAAACGGACTTACCTCCATTCAGCAAAAGATGGCGCTGAGGCCGGAGCATGGTGAGTTCCAGCGTGAGACGCAGACGGCAGCGGCTCTCCTAAGGCGGGAAGAAGCAGCGCGCCACACCTCCTCCTCATGGCGGAGCACTCCTCAAAATGGCGTCCGGTCACAGGAAACAGGAAACCAGCTGACAGCCGAGGGCGGATGCACAGTGACGGGCGCCATCTTGGAGGTGGCAAAGGAATCAGACGACGTCATCAGACAGAGACGCACCGCACCGGAAGGCGCGAAAGATCTGCAGAATGCCGCGGAAGTCTCCCACTCAGAACAGGAGGGCAGATACGATATATGGGACTTGCAGGCCTTGGGAAAGGGGGTACATTAAGCGGAGAGCCGACTGGATTGTAGAAGAAGGGAGCTTCAGATATAGTAATAACAGGAGGTAGCCGAGAGGGGCTCAGGGAAGTAGATTTCAGACTAGATATGGGAGCAAGGAAGGCTAAAATAATAGGAAGGAGAAAAAAGAGGGCGTACGTAAGTAGGCGAGGGGGAAAGGCAGAGTGAGGGAATATAAGAGTGAGAATTAAAAATAAAGGTATCAGAGACAGAGAAGAGAGCAAGAGATGGGGGGCGGAGAGGTCGCAGGGGAGGAGAATGAGGATGTGCAGGCTCGGGAAAGTTGGAAGCAGGTGGGGGGAAGTAAGCAGATAGGAGAGAGGTAGCATGGGTAGAGCGAAGCAGGGTTAAGTATAGTAAGCTGGGAATCTGAAGAACATGGTTGGTGACTCGGAGAGAGAGGCAAGGGGCAACAGGATAGAGAATTGATTCTTAAAAGTTGGATTGGCAAACACAGTCACATTAGGCTAAGTTGCGCAGTTAACAAGTTAGGGGATATATCCCCATTTACCATTTAGGGTGTATGAGATGCGCGGACACGGGGTGGGAACCGGCTGGTCTACCCCGAAGTCGGCATAAGCCTCAAGCAGGGGGTGATGGGGGGGGGTCTCCCAGAACCACCTAAAGACCTTCGGAGAGAGGGAGGGGGGCAGGGTCCGGGACTCGCCAGGTCCTCAATCCGAAAGGCAGTGATGCGGGAAGTAGGTCAGGGAAGGCCTGGTTCCGGTATCAGTTACATGTGTATAACCGTTTATATGTTTGAGTGTTTTGATTTGTATGTATCCTCTCCTAATGTTTTTTCCCTTTGTACCACTCTCCCTTTTCGCGTACCCTACCCACCCATCAAGAGGCAGATGAGGAGACGCTCCGCAAAGAGAGTTGCTGAAACTGAAATCCATGCACCTCCCAGAGGGCCCCGAAGGGCGCAAGAAGTCAACGACAGAATCAGGTCATCAATAAAACACTATGAGTAATGAGGTCAGATGCATATCTCACAATGTGAAGGGGTTCAACGGCCCAGCAAAACGCAAGCTGGCCTTGCGGGACTACAAACGTCTCAGGGCCGATATACTGTTTCTCCAGGAAACGCATTTTTCTAGAGATAGTTACCCAAAATTCTGGGACAAAGATTTCAGAGTAGTACACATGGCATCCGCACAAGTTAAAAAAAGAGGGGTTGCAATAGCCATACATAACAGGTTACATTTTCTAGTTGAGAAGAAGGTTGTAGATAGAGAGGGCAGATTCTTAATCTTAGTGGGGTCACTACAAGGAAACCCGCTTACGTTAGCATCGGTCTATGCACCTTGCGAAGCTTCGGCAGATTTCTTCTCCCTCTTCTTTAGAAAGCTCCACAGGGAGGCTAAGGGAAAGATGATAATAGCAGGTGACCTAAACAGGACCCTAAATCCCAAATTAGACAGATGCACGTTTACGGATGCCCCCCCTAAAATGGACATTCGGCAAATCATACAGGGGTTAAAAGAATGCCAATTAGTAGACATATGGCGGGAACAACACCCCAGCAGTAGAGACTACACCTTTTTCTCTCACCCCCACAACCGATACAGCCGGCTGGACTACTTCCTTGTATCCAATAGATTGGTTCCGGTGGTCTCCCACTCAGGGATCCACGATATTTCGTGGTCCGACCACGCACCCATTGAGCTGCGGTGCTCACTAGACCTGCGAGCCAGACCTGGAGCAAATTGGAGGCTTAATGAATTATTGCTCAAAATCCCAGACATACAGAGAGAGATAGGAGACAGAATCACAGACTTCTTTGCTGAGAACGTAGGGAGTGTCTCGTCCAACACTACCTTGTGGGAGGCCCATAAGGCAACGCTCAGAGGCTCCCTCATGTGCCTGGCTGCTAGGCGCAGGAGGGATCAAGAGAAGCAAATCAAGGTCCTACAGGACAAGCTGGCGTCCTTATCAAAGGCGCATAAACTATATAGAAACGCGGACACGCTGCGAGCATTAGCAGATATCAAACAGCAATTGAACATCAAACTAGCCTCCCAGGCAGAAAAGGAGATGAGCTGGTCCAGGCGTAGGTACTTTGAAAAGGCGAACAAACCAGACACCCTACTGGCAAACAAACTGAGAAACAAAATCCCTAATTACCATATACAAACTATTCGCACACAAGGGGGAGACCTCACTTCCAATCCTGAGCGGATCGTGGCGGAATTCAAAAACTACTACGAGACACTGTACGATGGAGGTAAGGTCATACACAATCAAAAGACGAGGGATAATCTAGGGGAATTCTTAAAAGAAGCCAAATTGCCGACACTGAGCATGGTGGAGAAAGAAGCGTTACAGTCGGACTTCTCTTTAGAAGAGTTAACAGAAGTTGTAAAGTCACTTAAACCGGCCAAGGCGCCCGGGCCAGATGGCTTCTCCAACTTATACTATAAAAAATATTTGAAAAAATTAGCCCCACACCTATTGAAGCTCTTTAACTCTATACTACATGGGGCCTCATTCCCAGCCCAGATGCTGCAGGCGTCAATCTCCCTGATCCATAAACCTGGCAAGGACCCGGCAGACTGCAAGAGCTACCGGCCCATCTCATTGATTAACACGGATAACAAAATTTTCTCCAAATTACTAGCCAATAGAGTGGGTACCGTCCTGCCCAGGTTAGTTCATCCGGATCAGGTCGGGTTTATCGGAGGAAGGCAAGCGGCAGACAATACCAGACGGATAATAGATCTGATAGATTTGGCACAGAAACAAAACATCCAGTCAATGGTATTAAGTCTGGACGCTGAAAAAGCCTTCGATAGAATAGATTGGCCCTATCTGAGGAAGACGCTTGGAGCATTCGGCTTTGAGGGACGCCTCTTGGAGGCCATTATGGCACTCTACGAGGGGCCAGCGGCAAGGGTAAGGCATCAGGGTTTCTCCTCCGAGCAATTCCTAATTAAGAGCGGCACGCGCCAGGGATGCCCGTTGTCCCCCTTGTTGTTCGCCCTATGCGTGGAACCCTTGGCGGCACATATCAGAAACAACCCGGATATTACGGGACTAACTGTAAAAGGGCAATCACACAAAGTGGCGCTCTACGCAGATGATGTGATCCTGACATTGTCACAACCTCTCACCTCCCTGCCCAACGTCTTCTCAATTCTGGGGACCTTTAGACAAATTTCAGGGTTCAAAATTAATCAGGCCAAATCGGAAGCCCTCAATATAAATTTACCCAAACAAGTAGAAAAATTAATCGCTCTAAATTTCAATTTTATGTGGCAACCCTCTATGATCAAATATTTAGGGGTATACATCACAAAAGAATATAAGGCTTTGTACAAAGCTAACTATCCCAGGTTGTTTCGGACTCTTCGTGAGGATATCGGGAAATGGGCGGAGTGCAGTATCTCGTGGATAGGCCGCATACACAGTGTTAAGATGAATCTCCTGCCACGGGTGCTGTACTTTTTCCAGGCCCTCCCGATCCCCCTGGTAAGAGAAGATATCCTCTCGCTACAGTCCCTGATAACAAAATTTATCTGGAATAGGAAAAACCCGAGAATTAATAGAGCAATCTTGAGGAGGCCGACCTTGAGAGGAGGGTTGGGGGTGCCATGTCTGTTCGCCTACTACAAAGCAGCGCAACTGAGCCAAATTGTGCAGTGGCACACAGACCCGAATCTTCACCGGTGGGTAGCATTAGAAAAAGAATGTTGCTCACCAATAGATATTAAGAATCTAATTTGGCTGCCCTGTAAGAGTCGGGCCATAATGCAGACACCTCTGCAGACCATGGCTAGCTCCTTGAAGGTCTGGGACGCAGTTAAGCTCAAATGCCATCTCACGTCCCTACACTCTCTAATGACCCCTATCTGGGGGAGCCCAAACTTTGCTCCAGGGATGGATAGTACGATCTTTTCAAAATGGATCCAAGCAGGATATCTCCGTCTGAAAGATCTGGAGGGCAGACTACACATAAAAACATTTGATCATATTAAAGAAGAGAAAAATTTGCCTAACACGGAATTTTTTAGATACCTCCAGATTAGGGCCTTCTACAATGAAGCCCCTATTCGGCCTCAGAGAACAAATTTTGAGCAGCTCTGTTCAAGAGATACGGACACAAGGGGACTAACGTCTAGAATGTACAGGGAAGTAGTGTGCCCGGAGACGGACGATCAACCCAGACTTTCATACATGAGACAGTGGGAGGCAGACCTAGGTGGGACTTTAGAGGACGAAGACTGGGACAGGATCCTGCAGGTGGCGGCCAAAAGCTCCATCTGTACCACATTAAAGGAGAATGCATATAAGGTCCTGATGAGGTGGTATTATACGCCCGCTAAATTATCTAAATTTGTCAAAGGCTACTCCCCACTCTGCCCCAAACAGTGCGGGGAGAGAGCGGACCTGTTTCATATGCTGTGGTCTTGCGCAATGATAACCCCCATTTGGGAGGAAATTAAGGATTGGCTCCAAAGACTATTGGATGTGGAGATCCCCTTAGACCCGTGGCTATTCCTATTAGGCAGACGAGTCGAGGGGCTCTCAAACGCCACACATAAATTAATAGCACATCTGGCCACTGCCACCAGATGCGAGATCGCAGCAGTATGGAAACAAACAGAGATTCCAATTCTCCCGAAGATTAGAAACAGAATTTGGTTTGTGTGTCGGATGGAACAGTTGACGAGTCTGGTCAACGACACCGGCTCAAATTTTCTAAAAGTCTGGGAGCCTTGGTTGGCACAGACAGACATCCCGGGAATAGATATCACCACAATTCTGCAATGATTACCGGTAAATGCATTCTCCGGTAATGAACGGGATCCTTGACAGCTTAGTGACCGTAGGCCCAGAGCGGGTGTGAGACCCAGGCAATGGGAGATATATGGAGGTGAAGGCGACCGGTGGGGTCTCAGGGGGAGCAAAAGAAGCATAGTACACGGTAGCCCACCTGACAGCGGCAGTTTGGATCGTTCACGGAGCATCCCCCCCCTCCTCCTCTCCCTTCCCCAGCCCTCCCTTCCCCCCTCCCTGCCCCAGTATCCATTGGGCATGTCTTCCCCCCCTGTTCGTCTTGTGAGTCTAGTTCGTCAAAATTTTGGAAGGTTTGTATAAAACAAAAATGAAAGCTTTTATTATGGTGATATATTTGGAGATAATGGAGAGTGTTACCATGTAAGATGTATTTCACCCAATAAAACCAAAGTTATAAAAAAAAAAAAACAGAAAACGTAAGCTCAATTTAAGCTAGATTTCAAGCACACACAAATGAATCTGATCTGCTTTCTTGCGGTCAGAAAAGCTGTTTCAGGAACCGATTGTAAGAGTTCCATAGTGTAGTGGTTATCACATCTGCTTAACAAGCAGAAGGTCCGTTGTTCAAAACACAGTGGAACTATGTCGTTGTCTTGTCTTTTATGCATAAATGTACGTTTTCAAACAAGATATTGTGACGGCAACGGAAATCTTGAATCCAGAAATATTGATTATGGTTTTAGTATCCTTTCAGACAATTTTTTCTTTACCAAACAGTGTAAGATTCTTGTTTGTTCAAGTGTACTTTTTGAAATATATATTATTAAACAGAAAACGTAAGCTCAATTTAAGCATGATTTCGAGCACACACAAATTAATCTGATGTGCTTTCTTGCGGACAGAAAAGCAGTTTCAGGAAACAATTTTAAGAGTTCCATAGTGTAGTGGTTATCACGTTTGCTTAACACGCAGAAGGTCCTGGGTTAAAAACCCAGTGGAACTATGTAGTTGTCTGGTCTTTTATGCATAAATGTACTTTTTCAAACAAGATATTGTGACGGCAACGGAAATCTTGAATTCAGAAATATGGGTTATGGTTTTAGCATTCTTTCAGACAATTTTTTCTTAACCAAATAAAGTAAGATTCTTGTTTGTTCAAGTGTACTTTTTGAAATATATATTATTAAACAGAAAACGTAAGCTCAATTTAAGCAAGATTTCGAGTATACACAAATGAATCTGATGTGCTTTCTTGCGGACAGAAAAGCTGTTTCAGAAAATATTTTTAGGAGTTCCATAGTGTCGTGGTTATCACGTCTGCTTCACAAGCAGAAGGTTCTGGGTTCAAAACCCAGTGGAACTATGAAGTTGTCTCATCTTTAATGCATAAATGTACATTTTAAACAAGATATTGTGACGGCAACGGAAATCTTGAATCCAGAAATATTGATTATGGTTTTAGTATCCTTTCAGACAATTTTTTCTTTACCAAATAGTGTAAGATTCTTGTTTGTTCAAGTGTACTTTTTGAAATATATATTATTAAACAGAAAACGTAAGCTCAATTTAAGCATGATTTCGAGCACACACAAATGAATCTGATGTGCTTTCTTGCGGACAGAAAAGCTGTTTCAGGAAACAATTTTAAGAGTTCCATAGTTTAGTGGTTATCACGTTTGCTTAACACGCAGATGGTCCTGGGTTCAAAACCCAGTGGAACTATGTAGTTGTCTGGTCTTTTATGCATAAATGTACTTTTTCAAACAAGATATTGTGACGGCAACGGAAATCTTGAATTCAGAAATATGGGCTATGGTTTTAGCATTCTTTCAGACAATTTATTCTTAACCAAATAAAGTAACATTCTTGTTTGTTCAAGTGTACTTTTTGAAATATATATTATTAAACAGAAAACGTAAGCTCAATTTAAGCAAGATTTCGAGCATACACAAATGAATCTGATGTGCTTTCTTGCGGACAGAAAAGCTGTTTCAGAAAATATTTTTAGGAGTTCCATAGTGTAGTGGTTATCACGTCTGCTTAACACGCAGAAGGTCCTGGGTTCAAAACCCAGTGGAACTATGTAGTTGTCTGGTCTTTTATGCATAAATGTACGTTTTCAAACAAGTTATTGTGACGGCAATGGAAATCTTGAATTCAGAAATATGGGCTATGATTTTAGCATTCTTTCATACAATTTTTTCTTTACCAAATAGAGTAAGATTCTTGTTTGTTCAAGTGTACTTTTTGAAATATATATTATTAAACAGAAAACGTAAGCTCAATTTAAGCAAGATTTCGAGCACACACAAATGAATCTGATGTGCTTTCTTGCGGACTGATAAGCTGTTTCAGGAAACAATTTTAAGCGTTCCATAGTGTAGTGGTTATCACGTCTGCTTCACAAGCAGAAGGTCCTGGGTTAAAAACCCAGTGGAACTATGTAGTTGTCTCGTCTTTTATGCATAAATGTACTTTTTCAAACAAGATATTGTGACGGCAACGGAAATCTTGAATCCAGAAATATTGGTTATGGTTTTAGAATCCTTTCAGACAAATTTTTCTTTACCAAATAGAGTAAGATTCTTGTTTGTTCAAGTGTACTTTTTGAAATATATATTATTAAACAGAAAAGGTAAGCTCAATTTAAGCAAGATTTCGAGCACACACAAATGAATCTTATGTGCTTTCTTGCGGACAAAAAAGCTGTTTCAGAAAACATTTTTAGGAGTTCCATAGTGTAGTCGTTATCACGTCTAATTAAAACGCAGAAGGTCCTGGGTTCAAAATCCAGTGGAATTATGTAGTTGTCTGGTCTTTTATGCATAAATGTACGTTTTCAATCAAGATATTGTGACGGAAACGGAAATCTTGAATCCAGAAATATTGGTTATGGTTTTAGAATCCTTTAAGACAATTTTTTCTTTACCAAATAGAGTAAGATTCTTGTTTGTTCAAGTGTACTTTTTGAAATATATATTATTAAACAGAAAACGTAAGCTCAATTTTCAAACAAGATATTGTGACGGCAACGGAAATCATGAATCCAGAAATATGGGTTATGGTTTTAGCATCCTTTCATACAATTTTTTCTTTACCAAATAGAGTAAGATTCTTGTTTGTTCAAGTGTACTTTTTGAAATATGTTTTATTAAACAGAAAACGTAAACTCAATTTAAGCTAGATTTCAATCACACACAAATGAATCTGATGTGCTTTTTTGAAGACTAAAAAGCTGTTTCAGAAAACTTTTTGAAGAGTTCCATAGTGTAGTGGTTATCACGTCTGCTTAACACGCAGAAGGTTCTGGGTTCAAAACCCAGTGGAACGATGTAGTTGTCTGGTCTTTTATGTATAAATGTACGTTTTCGAAAACAAGATATTGTGACGGCAACGGAAATCTTGAATCCAGAAATATTGGATATGGTTTTAGTATCCTTTCAGACAATTTTTTCTTTACCAAATAGAGTAAGATTCTTGTTTGTTCAAGTTTACTTTTTGAAATATATATTATTAAACAGAAAACGTAAGCTCAATTTAAGCAAGATTTCAATCACACACAAATGAATCTGTTGTGCTTTTTTGAAGACTGAAAAGCTGTTTCAGAAAACTTTTTAAAGAGTTCCATAGTGTAGTGGTTATCACGTCTGCTTAACACGCAGAAGGTTCTGGGTTCAAAACCAAGTGGAACTATGTAGTTGTCTGGTCTTTTATGTATAAATGAACGTTTTCGAAAACAAGATATTGTGACGGCAACGGAAATATTGGATATGGTTTTAGTATCCTTTCAGACAATTTTTTCTTTACCAAATAGAGTAAGATTCATGTTTGTTCAAGTGTACTTTTTGAAATATATATTATTAAACAGAAACCGTAAGCTCAATTTAAGCAAGATTTCGAGCACACACAAATGAATCTGACGTGCTTTCATGCGGACAGAAAAGCTGTTTCAGAAAACATTTTTAGGAGTTCCATAGTGTAGTGGTTATCACATCTGCTTAACACGCAGAAGGTCCGTTGTTCAAAACACAGTGGAACTATGTAGTTGTCTTGTCTTTTATGCATAAATGTACGTTTTGCCTGTTTGCGGCCCTCAGGGACTGGAATTGTGCAAGTCCTGTGTGTGTACACATAGTTAAAACATTCTATATAAATACAAGTTAAAAAACACACAACAACATCTCCTTTATTTAAGTACAGCAGGTCAAAACATGTACAATACAGTTCAGCACAACAGTATGGTCTTACCTGTGATTAAAAAAAATCTTTATTCATAAAATACAGTATACAAAACGCAACATCTCCTTTATTAAAGAAACATACAGTATACAGTACAGTGGGATGGTGTGCAAAACAGTCAGTCAGGCCTGCACCACTACAGTCCTCGAGGGCAGCAAACAGGCCCAGTTTTCAGGACAACCTTGAAAACCGTGCCTGTTTGCGGCCCTTAGGGACTGGAATTGTGCAGGTCCTGTGTGTGTACAGCAAGTTAAACAGTAAGTTAAATACAGTACAGCAGGTCAAAACATCTCCTTTATTTAAGTTCAGCAGGTCAAAACATGTACAGTACAGCACAGTTCAACACAACAGTATGGTCTTACAGTTCCCGTGATTAAACCAGAAAGTCCACCACATTGTCCGTCCACGGCCGATTCCTTGCATGGCGCAAAACGCCATTAATGCAGTCTTGAACGCCTTTCATTACAGGATCTGTAATTGGATAAAAGCACCGCATTTCATCCAGAATGTTCTTTCTTAAATTGGCAGGAAGCGCCTTTTTTACGTGATTTCCTTCGTAGTTCACTCTGATGGCCCAGTCCCAGTACAACGAGTAGGGAACATGGTGCTTAAAAAGTAACAAGGCATACTTGTGGGGTGCACCAGCACTCATCACCCTATACTTCTCCCTGAGCGCCGGTGGCAGATCGCACAGGGTGATGTCGGGAACCGTATTGATGCGAGCAAATGTAGGTCTTCTGCGTGCGCGTGTGCTTGAGGCGACGAGCGATGGTAGGTTGTCTGGGAGGAAGCTTTCCTCCGGTCTTGGTCGCCGTGTTGTCTCCTGGTGTGGTCTTGACGGGGTTGTCATGTCCTCCTCAACGGCATACATGTACACTACATCTTCTGGTGGAGGGGGTGGGCTTGGTGATGAAAGGGGGTCGATGCTCCCATTCATCACACCATGTCACCCCCCTACTCCGGCGTTGGGGAAACAGAGGCATTAACACCGAGCAAATGATGTATACCCGCTATGTCAGCCTCTATCTTCTCCATCCGTCGATCCATCCGTTGATACATATGTTGCATCCGTTGATCTATATCTAGCATCTGTCGATCCTTATGTATCATCCGTTGATCCATATGTAGCATCTGTTGCTCCACATTTAGCATGGTCTTCAGAAGCAAATCTATCTTTGCTAGCACAATAGAGTTCCCGGGGAGATCCACACTTATCCCATTCAGCATCCAGTCTAACGAGCCGCTTCTTGTACATGGCGTGTGGACATCTGGGTGGATGGGTGCAACAGAGGATGAGATGAGGATTCCATGGAGAGAAGCGGCAGCGTCGTCGAAGAAGGGTGGAGGAGGTGACCTGTGGATATCCGGTAGAGGAGAAGCGGCAGCGTCGTCGAAGAGGGATGAAAAAAGTGACCTTTGGATTTCCGGGCGAGAAGTAGAGTCATCTAAGAGCAAAGGAGAAAGTGACCCGTGGATTTCAGAGGTAGCGTCGTTGGATAGAACTGGAGATGATAGCCTGTGGGTTTCCGGGAGGGCGGCGGCAGAGTCGTCGAAGCGCATGTGAGGAAGTGGTCTGTGGATTCGATGGGTTGGCTGCCATTCGTTTTGCGTCGCGAGTACATCACCGTATATCTTCTTGACATAATAAGGCTGACGTCTATGAAAACCCTTAGCCTTTGGGTCAGCAGAAGGTTTTCTTTATTGGCCTTAGCCTGTCGCTTTTGCCTTGGCATGGAAACGGCAACCGCCTTTTGCTTTTTCTGCTTGACAGGCACGGCAGAGGCGAGTGGGTTCCTGCATCCGTAGAATCGGGGTTGATCCATGGAAGCAGATGGCATACAGTAATGCAGTATCTGGACAAGGGAAAGTTCAGATAAAGATCATCGAGTGGTGGGCTATGCAAAGTGTATAACCTTTTATGCATGGCGGCGAGGTACAGGTGTTGAAAGTTGGCATACTCTAATGTGAGTCATTACAGTATAAATACACCCTCCATTTTGTGGATTCACTGCACATTGAATACACATCGACTAAACATCGAATATACATTCCTGTGTTTGTATTTCTTTCTACTCGCAGCAATGGATATGTATAAACCAAGTATCATCTGCAGATTATAGTATTGGCAGATATACCCTGCTCAAGCGAATGAAGAGGGATTAATACCCCAAACAGTATAGGGGAAGGGTGGTGCTCACAGGGAATAAATGATAGACTAAGTGAGAGGAAAGAAAGAATCCCTATATTGTGGCACTTAGGGAGTGCACCCAAGCTAAAACTTAATATTTATTGATTAATCTTAAAATGATAACTGTTTGGAATAACCATAGATGCAGGACAAATTGTTATTAAAATAAATAAAAAACCGGAGAGGTGGGGTAGTACATAGGGGAATTATATATAAACCCTCTTGTCAGTCTGTTAGCCCTTGAATGGTTTGTAAGTGTTAGAGAAGTATCACACAGGTAAGTAAGGTGAGGATAATGTTATATCACTGATCCCTTGTGGGAGCAACCATAAGCTTACAAAGGAGAGAATGAATATAGCTATACAGATAGACACATATGTTTAGGGAAGCTATAGAAATAGCCCCAAGTCTATCTTCAACAGTTTTATTTTGCCGCATACTGTATTAATAGAACAATATATTGTATCCTCTTGATCTACTGTCTCTAATTTTTTTACTTACCGGAATGTTTTTCTTTACATTGTAGGGAGACAACTCTTCTGGTGGACAAAATAAGTGAGGAGAATGACGAGAGGAGTGCATTAAGGGTCAAATACACTCTGCAGGAAAAACACAATCTCATTGTATCCGAGACAAGCATAAAGAAGATGAGACGCAGCATTGGACGGAAATATGGACGTGTGAGGTTAGTACTGGACAGTACAGAAGGTAAAAGTGTTGTTTAGGAAACTGTACTGTACCGCTAAAATTATTTATTCCTTGTCATTACAGAGCGTACCCCATGATAAGGGACGCAAACAAAATCAAAAGAGTGGTCCAGGCCCAGGCATGGATCGACAGTGGGGAAACATTCCAGGATTGCATCTTCACTGACGAGTCTACTGTGTCACTGGAGAGATTTGCACGATTTGCATTCCTCAAAAAAGGCCGCATATCTTTGAAGCCGTGGCCAAAACACCCCGTGAAGCTGCATGTGTGGGGTGCCATCTCTAGGCGTGAACCAGGATGCATTGTCATCTTTGAAGGTAAAATATATCAAATATAATGTAGCCTTATGCACTGTACTTTACTAGTGTAGCCTTACTGTATGCACTGTACTGTACTATTGTGCAGTTTTTTGAGCACTTTTCTTTTCTTGCTATAGGAATCATGAATAAAGCTTTCTTCCACGACAACATTGTCCCTGAGATAGTGCAATTCATCACACGCGAGTTCCCGAATGATCACTGCTACTACCAGGACAACGATCCGAAGCACACCGCGTCAACAGCGCATATCCTTGAGCGCGGTATCAACTGGGTGAAGTCGCCAGCGGAGTAAGTGCGGTAACCGTGCCTCATTTGTATCCGACAGTTTTTACTGTGTACTGTATCTCTTAAACTAATTGTCCTTTTTTTCCAATGACAGATCGCCAGACTTCAATCCGATCGAAATGGTCTGGCATCAGCTGAAGGACCATATCCGGAAAGTGACGAAACCCTCCAAAAAGGACGAGTTGTTGAAAGGCATAATGAGTTTTTGGAACGATGTACTCACCGTTGAACGCTGCAATAAATATATAGACCATATTGTCACTGTGTTGCCCATTGTGATCGCGCGTAATGGGCAAGCATCAGGAAAGTAGTACTGTGCTGTAGTATTGTAAGTACAGTATGATACAGGTAAGTATGGCACAGATTTTTTCTTTCCCAATAGTCAGAGTATACAGTAGCTACAGTTTTTCCTTTACAGAGAGAGCAGCACCAGCCATCAGGTTACAGTACAGAGTATACAGTAGTTCCAGTATAGACTAGTTTGACAGTAATTCAGTAACTGCCTACTAACTGCTCCATTTTTTTCTTTCCAGAGAAAGCAGCACCAGCCATCTACTGTAGTACTACACATCACACAATGCCATAATACAGTACGCACATAACTGCACTAATTTTTTGTTTTCTTGTCGATTCAGGAAAAAAGGGTGGCCTGGGAGGAGATGGTTTTGTGTCCAGTCTAATCTGTTTGTACAGTAAAATGTACAGTATATAAACAGCAGTAATGATGTACACAAAACCTCTCCTCTCTCAGTGAAATACTGTACTGTACACAGAATGAGGAACAAGATAAAGACGGAAAAAACAATATATATATATATATATATATATATACATATATATATATTGTTTATATATTGTATATATATATATTGTATATAATACATTACAGTATATATTATTAAATAATATTCTTATAAATGTGCATTATTCATGTTTCCCCATGTTTTAGAAATGTTTTAGAAATGTTTATCCAATTTCAATCTGCCAAAAGAACTTAATAAAGACTGCATTATGTATTATTCATGATTATTTTTTAATTTGTATTTTTTGGTTCCTGATAAAATAAAATAAATATTTATTCACATTTCTGCTAGTCATAATCATTTACAACAACCACAGCCCCCCCCCCACCCCTACAGTACACCATTGAATCAGTTAATGGTTTATTTAACTCTCAATTCTCACAATGCTGTGCAAATCGGATTTACATTTCAAAATCGAGAAGGGATTTTCCAAAGCGTTACCGTAAACAAAGCCTCAAAGGGTTGGGGGGGGGGGGGTGATTACATGCAGGCACACTGAGGCTTTGTAGGTCGGCTATGGACGGATAAAGAACACAATGGCAATATTCAGAAAATTAACGACTCTGTGGAGAGAGGGGGTTGGGTGACTCATGCGCCGTAAGCAGCAAGCTCCCATCTCTAAAAGGATTAGAGTACACGCAGGCGCAGTGAGGCGATTGACGCTCGGCTAGGGATGGATTAAAAACACAATGACTAACTAACTTCAGAAAATGAAAGACTGTGGAGGTGTCTGTCAATAAGAGTTTGTGTGTGCGTGGGGGAGGGATGAAGGATTAGTTGTGCAGCAGTTCAAAGAATTAACATACTGTACTGTACGGTAGAGTACAGTAATTTCAAAAGGCAGTTCATCATAATAGTGTAATTTGATCCCTACACCCCCCAAATACAGTACATAAAAAGCACACAAATCAACCATGTGCAGACCAACGCACAGATTTAATATAGCAATATCAAGATTGTTTTTGCAGGCTTGGGGATAAAATAACAGTTAAAAAATCATAATTTAAATTTTTTCGGGGGGCACTCAAGCAAGCAGTGGTGGGTGAAGTTACAGGCGCATCTCAAAGAGAATTACACGCAGGCGCAGTGAGGCTTTGTAGGTCGGCTTTGAATGGATTCAGAACAGAATGGCAATATTCAGAAAATTAACGACTCTGTGGAGAGAGGGGGTTGGGTGACTCATGAGCAGTAAGCAGCAAGCTCCCATCTCTAAAAGGATTAGAGTACACGCAGGCGCAGTGAGGCGATTGACGCTCGGCTAGGGACGGATTAAAAACACAATGGCAAGATTCAGAAAATTAACGACTCTGTGGAGAGGGGGGGGTTGGGTGACTCATGCGCAGTAAGCAGCTAGCTCCCATCTCAAAGACAATTACACGCAGGTGCAGTGAGGCTTTGTAGATCGGCTATGGACGGATTAAGAACACAATGGCAAGATTCAGAAAATTAACGACTTCGTGGAATTTCAAATCCTTGAGCTAGTGTTCGTGGGGGTGGGGGCTGCAGGGTACAGCTGCATGAAGTTCAAAGATAAAGACATACTTTGATTTCAAAAGGCAGTTCATCATAATAATACACCCCTAAATACAGTACGTAAAAAGCACATAAATCAACCACGTGCAGGGTCGCAGTCAAAAGCTACAGCACAGATTGAATATCGTAATACAGTAAGATGGGTTTTGCAGTCTCTTGTGAAGAAAAAAAAAATTACAATGAAAATTTGAAAAAAAAATTTGGTCACTCACTCAGGCAAGCAAGCAGTGGTGGGCGAAGTTACAGGCGCATGCACAGTAAATTCCTGCTGTCAAGCAGGAATGTGATTGAAACCAGACACACGTTCAAAGGTATGGTGTGGGAGAGATGTACTGCATTGCACAGAAGATAAGAAGTTGAAATACCCTGAAGTGCAGTTAATTATCCTGAGCGAGGGGAGAGCGCTGTATATGCTGAAATGTGACACTGTTACAGTACTGTACACGCCTATGCGTTTCAACAATTTTCAAATGTGACATACCGTACAGCAGCACAGAACTGCAAATGCATGTATACTTTAAATATGCAAATTTACAATTACTGCGCGCGCACACACAGACTGTGTACTGACGTAGGTTGAACCGCGAAGGTATTAGACTTCCAAGACAACAGCTCGCAAACGCCCCCCTGAGTTTTTACACGGCATTGCAGTATTGCAGACAGCGAGAATAAAATGCTAATATCACGAGCTCGAAAATAACGTAGTTCACTCCGGGCGAAAACGACAAAAAAACGCACCTAATCGGGATAATCTGAGAACCGCAGATCTAGCCGTCTTAGACTCAGATCGGCCGCACTGTATATTACAACAGTATACATATTTTGTATATTTATATTTATATTACAACAGTATATATATTTTGTATATTTATATTTATATTACAACAGTATATATATTTTGTATATTTATATTTATATTACAACAGTATATATATTTTGTATATTTATATTTATAAAACAACAGTTTTATATTGCTGCATATTAATAGAACAATATATTGTATCCTGTTCATCTACTGTCTCTAATATTTTTACTTACCGGAATGTTTTTCTTTACATTGTAGGGAGACAACTCTTCTGGTGGACAAAATAAGTGAGGAGAATGATGAGAAGAGTGCATTAAGGGTCAAATACACTCTGCAGGAAAATCACAATCTCACTGTATACGAGACCAGCATAAAGAAGATGAGACGCAGCATTGGATGGAAATATGGACGTGTGAGGTTAGTACTGGACAGTACAGGAGGTAAAAGTGTTGTTTAGGAAACTGTACTGTACTGCTAAAATTATTTATTCCTTGTCATTAGAGAGCGTACCCCATGATAAGGGATGTAAACAAAATCAAAAGAGTGGTCCAGGCCCAGGCATGGATCGACAGTGGGGAAACTTTCCAGGATTGCATCTTCACTGACGAGTCTACTGTGTCGCTGGAGAGATTTGCAAGCTTTGCATTCCACAAAAAAGGCCACATATCTTTGAATCCGCGGCCAAAACACCCCGTGAAGCTGCATGTGTGGGGTGCCATCTCTAAGCGTATACCAGGATGCATTGTCATCTTTGAAGGTAAAATATATGAAATATCATGTAGCCTTATGCACTGTACTTTACTAGTGTAGCCTTACTGTATGCACTGTACTATTGTGCAGTTTTTTGAGCACTTTTCTTTTCTTGCTTTAGGAATCATGAATAAAGTTTTCTTCCAAGACAACATTGTCCCTGAGATAGTGCAATACATCACACGCGAGTTCCCGAATGGTCACTGCTTCTACCAGGACAACGATCCGAAGCACACCGCGTCAACAGCGCATATCCTTGAGCGCGGTATCAACTGGGGGAAGACGGGGGGTTGGGTGAGTCATGTGCAGTAATCAGCTAGCTCCCATCTCAAAGAGGATTACACGCAGGCGCAGTGAGGCTTTGTAGCTCGGCTTTGGATGGATTAAGAACACAATGGCAAGATTCAGAAAATTGACGACTCTGTGGAATTTCAAATCCTTGAGCTAGCATTCGTGGGGGGGGGGCACATGGTACAGCTGCATGAAGTTCAAAGCTAAAGACATACTTTAATTTCAAAAGCAGTTCATTATAATAATACACCCCTAAATACAGTACGTAAAAAGCACATAAATCAACCATGTGCAGGGTCGCAGTCAAAAGCTACAGCACAGATTGAATATCGTAATACAGTAAGATGGTTTTTGCAGGCTTGTAGAGAAAATAAAAATAAAATTACAATAAAAAAAATGTTTTAATTTTTTTTTGGTCACTCACTCAGGCAAGCAAGCAGTGGTGGGCGAAGTTACAGGCGCATGCACAGTAAATTACTGCTGTCAAGCAGGAATGTGATTGAAACCAGACACACATTCAAAGGAATGGTGTCGGAGAGATGTACTGCATTGCACAGAAGATAAGAAGTTGAAATACCCTGCAGAGCAGTTAATTATCCTGAGCGAGGGGAGAGCGCTGTATATGCCGAAATGTGACACTGTTACAGTACTGTACACGCCTATGCATTTCAACAATTTTCAAATGAGACATACTGTACAGTACAGCACTGCAAATGCATGTATACTTTGAATATGCAAATTTACAATTACTGCGAGCGCGAAAATAACGCAGTTCACTCCGGGCGAAAACGACAAAAAAACGCACCTAACCGGGATAATCTGAGAGCCGTGGATCTAGCCGACTTAGGGCTCTATGCAGTAAGCGCCAAAAAAGTGCAATCGCCAAGGGTACCTTATCGGCATGATTCTGGCGATTTTCCCTCTCCGTATGCAATAAGTGCCGAATCCCTTCCGAATCAAGCAAAAAACATTTGCTCCCACTTTGCCGATGATTTGCCGATCACACACAGGTGTATCGGCGTGCATGGCGAGGTGGTGTTAGGTTCGCCAATGAAACTTCTTGCTGAATCTGCCGAAGCAAGCATGTTTTTGATTGAGCGGTCCATTTAAAGGCAGCGTGTATTTTTATTCATTCTCTGTGTTGCTGGGAGTGCGAGTGGTGCGAGTGGTGTTGCTGTGAGTGTGACTGGTGTTGCTGGGAGTGCAAGTGGTGTTGCTTGGAGTGCGAGTGCGAATGGTGGCTCTGTTGCTGGTGCTGCTGGGGTGTCTGGTGGTGGGGTGGTTGCTGCTGGCCCGCTTTTGGAGTCTCTTCCATTGGAAAAAGGAGAGTCCAGTCAGAAGCAGCCAAGCTCTGGGTCTGCACGTATTCGGAAGAAACGTGTGGAACGGCCACGTAATCCTCGGTTCAATGAACAGGAAAACACAGTTCTTGTCACAGGGATTCTCTAAGTCTATCTTTGCATTCATTCTTCAAAGACATGTTATCCTAGGTCATGTGAGATGTCTTAATATCAAAAGATTATTATCTCTATCTATCAATAAAAGTAAATTGTTACACACATATTCCTTCATGCTTTAGAACGACCATAACAATCGGTCTCAAAATGTTGCCAAAGTTCATACAATATTCATGCAAGCTTCCTTACATTTCTATGTTTACACGTAAATGCTCATGTGGTACACATATTACACCTAAACCAGCATGTTTGTTATCTCTTGGAACAGGTAGCAGTTTAGGAAACTGATCGTTTTTATAATAATAATTTACGTCATATATTTTGTATGTATTTCAAGGGCGGACAAGTTCAGCATCAAAAAAAGAAATGTGGGATCAAATAACCTTGGCTGTGTCTGCGTGGGAATCATGTCAGGGACCGGGCGAATTGTCGGAAGAGATTCGATGATATCAGGGCAAACTTAAAGAAAAAAATACAAGCACAACGGATGCATGCTTCTGGCACTGGAGGTGGGCCGCCAGCACAAGCTCTAATCTTAACACCATTGGAGGAGCAGATGCGGGAAAATTTTCTTCCTGTCGTCGTGGAGGGTTTGCCCGGGGACAGAGATATCGGAATTTATTCTGCTCCATTTCCACCAGGTGACAAATTTGACTGTACTAGGCGTGTCGTAGGATACAGTTCTAATCTATATTTCCGCTGCTACGTATACTTTCTTCCCAATATAAGCATACCTACATATATATCTGTATATATGTCTCTCTCTCTATATCTATATATCTATCTATCTATATAGATTTATATCTAGTTGTCCTACAAAAAGTAACAATTAATATATATGGTGGCAAAAGGTGGCACTGAGTGCTCATTTGCATGTCATTTCCCAGAATCCCTTGCTGCAGTGGAAGTGCTGTATGCTGAGCGATGATGGGGAAAGACAGGGTTGCAGACATGCAAATGAGCATAAGACATGCAAAAGACATGCAAATGAGCATACAGTAATATTTACAGTTGCTATATATATATATATATACATAAATTAGTGATAATCTATGTTACACCTATAAACAGGCCATTGCTGCCTCATCAAGTCTTGCATGGAAGATAGTGCATTCAAAGGCGAACATTTATAATTTGCACAAACACATTTCATTATGTTTAATTAAAGCTCTTTTTTTGCTTCATGTAGTATACTGAGAGCATAAATAGGAACATGTACCATATGGTATTTAATTGTGTTCATATGTAGCTCACTTCAGATTTGACTTTCGCTCATGTACCTGTGTGTGAAACCAGCAGTAATTAATATGTCATCACAGCATAGAGGAGAAAACAGGGGGTGGGGTTGGGCACCGAGCCAGATCACAGGGTCATGTTACAGTCAAGTCTTTTGGGACGCCTTACAGGTGGTAGAAACAAATAAAAGGTCAGGGTGCTGTCACGTCTTGGGGGAGGGACTACAGTTGTTAGAAGCTGACAAGGTGAACAGAAGTTCATCACATTCATTTGAAATGGTAATTCTATGAAGACTTTCACCCACCAGCCCACTATATGCACTGGCGACACACTTTATTCGAGCTCGGCTAGTCCCACGAATTCGGGTATACCCGGGTGTATTGAGGTTTGTGACTGTTTTCTGCCCGAGTGCATTGAGGTATTTTCCAAGCAGGGATTGAAGCATTTTATTCCCCCTGGCTGCAATACTGCACAGTATATATATATATACTGCATTACAATTCATGAATTTATGCCATCTGGTAGACACGCGAAGCATTGCAGCCTATTAAATCATAATCATTATCATTTAACAGATCAGCCGCCCGTCAGCCAGGCATGAACCCAGGCTGGGAAGGCAAACGCAACGGGGCTTGTCAGAGGTGAGGAGCGGCGCATTCCAGGTATCTGCCAGGTACATACTGGGTATTTGCTCGAATAAAGTGTGTCGGTGCAGTATGAAAACGTACGTTACTCATATCTAACTCACATCTCGTAACCTTATAGAAACGCCACATTATCACACCAGTAGCATCTGTGAGCGACACATTGCATGTGTTGATGAGTGTCAGCCACATTGAGCGCTACACCTGCTTCTCTTAAATGTTCCCACAGATCACTAAAAACATTCATTCACATTTCCACAATTAGGTACTGAATTATAAGCAGAGTCAACTTTGCTGTCATGGTAGTGATGTATATTATTATTGTTAGATTACTACACAACATATGCAGTGTATGTACAACAGAACACTTAATTTTGCAACGCATTCCTGCATGAACATTGTATGTTGTATGGTGTATGATTTTTACAATAAATGTGCCAATTAGGTTCACATGTACATTGATGTTAAGATAGATAATGTACAGCTTGCCAGAAACATCTTTTCATTTCATTATGTGATGCTGATATTTAGCCATAAATACTCCAACTACACAAACTGTATGTTAATTATGTACACATGTCAATAAAATTCTTATGTTATTCTTCTATATAGTTGCTCCTGAAGCTCATTTGTCACCTGACACTGAACAAGTCTCATCACCTGGCTCATCAAGCTCATCATCAAGCCTGGAAGGGAAGTGTATGAGGTGCAGGACATCTAATGTGTACATTTCTAGATGTTATTTTGCCATGCGAAATAAATGCCTTTCACATGGAATTAACTTCAAATCAGTTATTGTCACACAATATGTAGTTTTTAATGTCAACATGTATTGTGTGTGATGTAAACTATCAGCTACGAGTTGTGAGGTTACAACAACCTTTCATTCATTCTTCTTTCACACTGAGTCGAAACATAATTGTTACTTCAAACAAACTTTTAATTTGACACAACTGAAAACTTATGGAAACATGTTATGTGTTACACTGTGAGAACAACTCTCATTATATTGATAAACAACAGAAAGTTCCATGGCAGTTCATAATGTCTTCATTTATTTGTAGAAGCAGATGTTGCCACTGAAGGACAAATTCACTCAAGTGACCATGAAGATGTTCCCACTCGTCGATTAACCCAGCATTCAAGTCCTCCTGCTCGTGACACCTACTCAGCTATTGCAGCTTCTGAAGAAAGAATCTTGCTTGAAGAAAATCGTCGCCATTCAGAAATGATGTCAGTGCTTGAAAGGATGATATCACAGCAGGAAAGGACAATATCACAATTGTCACAACTAGAAAGAGTCATCATCCAAGTTCCTAAAGAAATACAAAATGTAAACAGGACATTACAAGCAATAGTTGTGAATCTAAGCCAAGCTAATCAGTTGAGAATTACTGCAAGAGAACAACAATTCCACTTTACCCCATCTGAGTATGGATCTTTACATGCTGCTAGTTTTTCTCCTGAGTCATCAGTTCTTCATTCCCCAGTTCTGGATGATACCGGTACAGTAGGTGCAAGTTCTGTGCAGGTCCCTGTCAACATCCAAACGCTTACATCAGTTCAAAATCTGGAACGGACACCTACAAATGACACACGAAAAAGAAAGTTAGGCCAACAATTACTACTAACCAGCTTTTGGAACAAGATTAAAACACCAAAAAAGGAAACTGCTCCACCATCAGTCATGCAATGTTTACCAACTGGTTCACAACTGGCACAGCCCACACCCAGTGCCCCTGAAGTGCCACAGCCCACACCCAGTGCCACAGAACTGCCACAGCCCACACCCAGTGCCACAGAACTGCCACAGCCCACACCCAGTGTCACAGAACTGCCACAGGCCAGTACAAGTCGTACAGTTAAGGCCAAATTACTTGGCAAAGGGAAAAGGCAAAGACAACAGCCAACAAGCAGGCCTGTGACTCGCTCTCAAAAGGATAAACAGAAATAAAGAATCAAATTCACTAAATGTTTTTCTTGTCCTGGTGGTGTTTACTGCAGAATATTTCATGCATACTGTATATATGATCATGTACAGATGCTTGATAACATTCAAGTATGTCCTTGTACACATGAAGGTTTAGAAATATTCACTGTCTGAATTAAGGCATATTTTAAAACATATGATTATGTATTAATCATCAGTTGAATAATGGTACAACATTACACAGTTGCCATGTTTATAGAAGCTGATATTCACTTAGCTCTTGTTCAACATTAGATGTATGTGGGTTTGTTTGGTAATGTAGATAGTCATTGCATGCTAATATTATTGACATACAACTTTAAGTAACTATCCATATAACAGCTGTGACAGAAACCAGGGGTTGGTAATAAACTCCATATACAGGGCTCCCAGGATACTGAACAGTTTCTGTCCTGTCTAAGCTGAACAGGGCAGCCTCGTGGTACAGGCACTCCATTCCACAGTTTGTCTGCTGCCTGTTTTCTGTCACCTGTCATGCTGATTAGAGTTCAGGTATATAAGACCTGTTTCCTGTTTCCTCTGGGCCCCGCCCAAGAGCCTGGAAGGCTGCTGAACTGCAGAGGGGTGAGAAAGCCTCTTTCCCAAATCGCTTCATTCATTCTGTTAGTTTGTCTAAAGACTGCAAAGGTACTTATTTTGTTGGTGGAAGTGGACAAGCCACTTCCAACTCTGAGTCAGGGACATCTAAGTTTAAGTTATCGCTCAGACGAGCAGCTTTTTGTTTGGCTTTGTTTTCTGTTTAAACTGTGGCAGTCTCAGTGCCTGGGACTGAATAAACCAGGCATAGCCTGTTTAAAGGAACAGTACGTGACGTCTCATCATTTAACCTACCCTAAAAGACCGTGTTCTAACAGTCCCGGACAGACGGCGGAGCCCCGGAGTAAGCCGTTTGTCACATATGGTGGAGAATGCGGGCAGAACACTAAAAGGTCTGGGGGTTAAAGAACTTTAAAGGAAAAAAAAAAAAAAAGGGTTTTTTTTTCTCTCTCTCCAAACAAGATGGAAGACGTGGTGAGTGCGCTGGTACGCAATGTCGCTGTCCAGAGAGACGCGAATGAAGCCCTGCAACAGGCGAATGCAAACCAGCAAGAGACAAACCGCTTGCTGAAAGAGGAGCAACAGCGGTTCGCTCAGGGCTTACAGCAGGAACTCGAGATCCTGAGGGAGACTATCAGTAACCTTCCACTGGCAGCGGCAGCCCCAGTTCCGAAAATGACCAGGGCAAGCCACTACCTTCAGAAGATGGGACCCTCGGATGATGTGGAAGCCTATCTTCTCACGTTTGAACGCATGGCACAGAGAGAGGGATGGCCAGAAGCTGAGTGGGCTGGTCTAATCGCACCCTTCCTAAGCGGCGAACCCCAGAAGGCTTACTTTGATCTAGAGCCAGCCGAAGCTAACGTCTATGCCAAATTGAAGTTCGAGATCCTCGCCCGCCTCGGCGTAACCACGGCTGTTCGCGCCCAAAGGTTTCACGCATGGTCCTTCACGATGGATAAAGCCACCCGAAGCCAGATGTATGACCTCATCCACCTCGCCCGGAAGTGGCTACAACCCGAGATCAACTCAGCAAGCCACATCGTGGAACGGTTGGTCATGGACCAGTTCTTGAGGAAACTTCCCTCTGCCTTACGCCATTGGGTCAGTCGGAGTGACCCCCACAATGCGGATGAGCTTGTGGCCCTCGTAGAAAGGTACAATGCAGCAGGAGAGCACCCGCAACCCACAGTTGTGGAGCAACCCCACTACCCGAGGTTCCAGGACTCTTCCAGAGACGGTAAAAGGGTACCGGGGTTAAGGGGAGCTGAAGAGCGGCGACCACCTTCACGCAGCACCAGCAACAGTGGTTCGCACACTAAGGGCAATAGCCAACATGGGGAGCCGGGAAAAGGCTCTAAGTGGGACACAGACTATGTACCTAAATGTGTAAATTGTCATGAGAGGGGCCACACAGCAAAAATCTGCCCACTAAATGAGGAGCCCATGCAATGCAACAGCGTGGAACCTTATTCGCTGTTGTCCCAATGTATGGGCCCTAGCCCAGAGGACCCCTTGAATAACCATCTGTGGGCATTTGTAAAGGTTAATGGTAAGAGGGTTCGGGCACTTCTTGACTCTGGGAGTATGGTCACACTAGTGTCCGAATACCTATTGCCCATTAAGAAGAAACAGGTAAACAGTTCACAAAGAGTGGCAATTTGTTGTATACATGGGGATAATCATGAATATTCCACTGTTGATGTTTTTTTTGAAACAGAATTTGGTTCTTTAGATTTCAAGGTGGGTGTTGTACCCAAACTGGCACATGATGTGTTAATAGGGACCGACTTTCCCCATTTTCTAAAAATGTGGTCCCCAGCTCAGAATAGCGCCCAGAGTTCAATAGCAGACCATAACGAAGTGTTAGAAGAAACAAATCCTTTCCCTTTTTCAGAAATGGAGGTTGACGAGGGCCCAAATAAGAAAGGGGAAAAGGAGGAGTGCTGTGAAATTCCCTTCCCCATCACTACTTTGGTAGGGAATACCCCAAATCAAGATGTTGATCAGGCACTTACCACCCCAGTACAGGATAAGACCCTCGCTGACCTAGAGGTCAGTCCTGGGAGTTTTAAGAAGGCCCAGTGGGAGGACCCCACATTAGCGGTAGCAAGGGGAAATATACGGGACCAGAATAGTACTCATGGCCAACCAGATAGGTCACTTGCTTACCCCTACTTCGAGGTAGAGAACGACCTAGTATATCGGGTTGATAAAAGAAAATCAGTTACAACTAAACAATTGTTGGTACCACGGACATTCCGTAACGTAGTATTACACCTCGCACATAGTCATCCATTGGGGGGACACCTAGGGGTGGAAAAGACAAAAGAAAAGGTTCTCCGAAGCTTTTATTGGCCTGGGGTTCTGGCAGAAATTACAAACTATTGTTCCTCATGCCCAGAATGTCAGATCACCGCCCCGTTCAAAGCATACCGCAGCCCATTGGTACCCCTTCCCATAATAGAGGTACCATTTGACCGGATTGCTATGGATCTAGTAGGACCCCTAATAAAGTCTGCTAGGGGACATCAGCATATATTGGTAATATTAGATTATGCTACCCGATATCCGGAGGCAGTTCCCCTACGTAGCACCTCTGCTAAAAACATAGCAAAAGAGTTAGTACTTCTGTTTTCCCGGGTCGGAATTCCTAAAGAGATCTTATCTGACCAGGGAACACCATTTATGTCCCAAGTAACAAAAGAGCTATGTAAACTCCTAAAAATCAAGCATCTCAGAACCTCAGTCTATCATCCACAAACAGATGGTTTAGTGGAAAGGTTCAATAAAACCTTAAAGAGCATGTTACGCCGGGCGGTCGATAAGGATGGGAAAAACTGGGACTGTTTGTTACCATACCTGTTATTTGCCATTAGGGAAGTTCCCCAGTCATCCACAGGCTTCTCCCCGTTTGAACTATTGTATGGCCGACATCCAAGGGGCTTACTGGATATAGCCAAAGAAACTTGGGAACACGAGGTTACCCCTTACAGAAGTGTAATAGAGCATGTTGCCCAAATGCAGGACCGCATTGCTGCAGTCCTACCCATAGTGAGGGAACACATGGAGAAAGCTCAAGAAGCACAAAGGAATACGTATAATAAGGGTGCTAGGGTCAGAATTTTTTTTCCAGGTGATAGGGTACTAGTTCTGGTTCCCACCGTGGAGAGTAAATTCCTTGCTAAATGGCATGGGCCATATGAGGTCTTGGAAAGAGTGGGAGAAGTAAATTATAGGGTAAGGCAGCCAGGTAGGAGGAAACCTGAGCAAATTTACCATATAAACCTACTCAAGCCCTGGAAAGATAGAGAGGTCTTGTTAACCCTAGTACCCCCAGGTCCGTCAGAGAATCAAGAAACTGACCCAGAGGTTAGCATAGCTGAAACACTGTCCGTGCATCAGAAACGAGAGGTCCAGAGTTTAGTGAGAAGGAACAAAGAAATCTTCTCTACACAGCCAGGTAAAACTAACGTAATTAAACATGACATAGTCTCTGAACCGGGGGTCCGAGTTAACCTTAAACCGTACCGAATCCCAGAGGCCAAGAGAGAGGCTATAAGTTTAGAGGTTAAAAAAATGCTAAAACTAGGCGTAATTGAGGAATCCCAAAGTGGGTGGAACAGCCCTATAGTTTTAGTCCCAAAGCCAGACGGTACAACAAGGTTTTGTAATGACTACCGGAAACTAAACGCGGTGTCAAAATTTGATACTTATCCTATGCCCAGGGTGGATGAACTTGTAGAGAGACTGGGCAAAGCCCGATATCTCACAACCCTAGACCTAACAAAAGGGTACTGGCAGGTTCCCCTCACAGAAAGGGCAAAAGAAAAAACAGCCTTCTCAACCCCAGACGGCCTCTTTCAATATAAGGTGCTGCCTTTTGGCTTACATGGAGCTCCCGCCACATTCCAAAGAATGATGGATAAAATTTTAAAACCACATGTTCGATACGCTGCCGCCTACCTGGATGATGTGGTAATCCATAGTGAAGATTGGCAGTCCCACCTTCCAAAGGTCCAAGCTGTGCTCGACGCAGTTCGGTCTGCTGGACTAACTGCTAACCCCGCTAAATGCACTATTGGTCTGGAGGAGGCCAAGTATCTGGGGTATTCTATTGGTAGAGGGTTACTCAAACCACAAACACTCAAAGTAGAGGCGATACAAAATTGGCCAAGGCCAGTCACAAAAAAACAAGTAAGAACCTTTTTGGGGTTAATTGGCTACTATAGGAGGTTTATTCCCAATTTTGCAACTAAGGCAACCCCACTAACCGACCTCACAAAAGCAAGAGGACCTCTAATGGTAAAGTGGTCCCCCGAAGCCGAACAGGCCTTTAGAAGCCTGAAAGAAGCTCTCTGTGCCCAACCAGTGTTGGTCACACCTGACTTCTCCAAAGAGTTCGTAGTCCAAACCGACGCATCTGAGGTAGGGCTGGGGGCGGTACTCTCCCAGGAGTCTCAAGGGGAGGAGCACCCCATCCTTTATTTAAGTAGGAAACTAAATCCCCAGGAGAAAAATTACTCCATAGTCGAGAAAGAGTGTCTCGCAATAAAGTGGGCTGTAGAGACACTCAAGTATTATCTGTTGGGGAGAAAGTTCCGATTGGTCACAGATCATGCACCCCTTACCTGGATGTGTCAAAATAGGGAGAAGAACGCTAGGGTGACCAGGTGGTTCCTAAGCCTACAGCCCTTTAAATTTTCTGTGGAACACAGGTCGGGGCACAAACATGGCAATGCCGACGGGTTGTCAAGGATGCACTCCCTAATATCCATGGTCGCTCACCCCTCGAGGTCTGAGCTGGGGGGGAGGATATGTGACAGAAACCAGGGGTTGGTAATAAACTCCATATACAGGGCTCCCAGGATACTGAACAGTTTCTGTCCTGTCTAAGCTGAACAGGGCAGCCTCGTGGTACAGGCACTCCATTCCACAGTTTGTCTGCTGCCTGTTTTCTGTCACCTGTCATGCTGATTAGAGTTCAGGTATATAAGACCTGTTTCCTGTTTCCTCTGGGCCCCGCCCAAGAGCCTGGAAGGCTGCTGAACTGCAGAGGGGTGAGAAAGCCTCTTTCCCAAATCGCTTCATTCATTCTGTTAGTTTGTCTAAAGACTGCAAAGGTACTTATTTTGTTGGTGGAAGTGGACAAGCCACTTCCAACTCTGAGTCAGGGACATCTAAGTTTAAGTTATCGCTCAGACGAGCAGCTTTTTGTTTGGCTTTGTTTTCTGTTTAAACTGTGGCAGTCTCAGTGCCTGGGACTGAATAAACCAGGCATAGCCTGTTTAAAGGAACAGTACGTGACGTCTCATCATTTAACCTACCCTAAAAGACCGTGTTCTAACAGTCCCGGACAGACGGCGGAGCCCCGGAGTAAGCCGTTTGTCACACAGCATACATCTTGATGTTGTGTTTTTTGGTGTCTTAACTCTGTAACACATTACTTACTTTCATCTTCTTTTATACTTCATAATGTTGCCATGTGATCATGTATGAGTTTTGGTTAGAATAACAGATCTGTTAGTGTGTATTAATATATCTGTAGTCTCTATGGATATATGTACACACACACACACACACACACAGTGTGTGTGAGTTTAATATATACAGGTAAACCCCGTTATAGCGCGACCCGTTATAACGCGAAATCGGTTATAACGCGGTTTTCACGTGGCTCCCGTTTAAAAAAAAAAAATTAAAGAAAAAAAATGTAATTTTTTTTTTTGCACACTGCACACACTACACTCTCTCACTGCACACACTCTCACTGCACACTGTGCAGCCGGAGTTTATTTGCAGAAACACTTTCGACCACCCGTATCCCATCACCAAGCTCATGTGGATCCCTGACACCAAGGGGGTGTGTCCCGACCTGCTAGCCACCAGCGGGTACTACCTGCGCGTCTGGAGGGTGGGGGAGACAGAGACGCACCTGGAGTGTTTACTGAACAACAACAAAAACTCCGACTTCTGCGCCCCCCTGGCCTCCTTCGATTGGAACGAAGTGGACCCCAACCTGCTGGGCACGTCCAGCATTGACACAACCTGCACTATCTGGGGCCTGGAGACCGGGCAGGTGCTGGGCAGAGTGAACCTGCTGTCCGGCCACGTGAAGACACAGCTGATCGCCACGACAAAGAGGTGTACAACATCACGTTCAGCCGCGCGGGCGGGGGCCGGGACATGTTCGCCTCGGTGGGGGCCGACGGTTCGGTGCGGATGTTTGACCTGCGGCACCTGGAGCACAGCACCATCATCTACGAGGATCTGCAGCACCACCCGCTGCTCCGGCTGTGCTGGAACAAGCAGGACCCCAACTACCTGGCCACCATGGCCATGGACGGGATGGAGGTCGTCATCCTGGACGTTCGCATACCGTGCACCCCCGTGGCGAGGCTCAACAACCACCGCGCCTGCGTCAACGGCATCGCCTGGGCCCCGCACTCCTCCTGCCACATCTGTAACACAGCTGACTATCACCAGGCCCTGATATGGGACATACAGCAGATGCCGCGGGGCATCGAGGACCCGATCCTGGCGTACACCGCGGAGGGCGAGATCAACAACGTGCAGTGGGCCTCCACCCAGCCCGACTGGATCGCCATCTGCTATAACAACTGCCTGGAGATCCTCCGATATTTTAAGTAGGAAGGGGGGTCATTCCTGCTCAACCTTAATATCCATCATTAAATAGTTGTAGTGGCGGTGCAATGGGAAGAAAACGATATATTTCCAAAAAAGGTGTTCGAGAGATGATCACCAAAAAAGATTCCCAGTTAAGTTGCACTCAGCCTATTGTTTATTTTTCTTATAATTAAACAGTAGGTGTCTTAAGGTTACTTATATTTCAAAAAACCCCAAGGAGATAAGTACAAAGGGAAATACTAACATTTAAAATCATTTTATTAAACTCATCTATCAAAAATAAACCCAAATAAACACTGGATGCAGAGACACGGAGTTAACAAGGTTGTATATACCTATATCCAATTACAGTGTGATAATGCCACTAAGCTACTGTATACTCTAACCCAGCATTAAGTGATGTATACACGGGTACTTTACCCAGTATGAAAAGGTAACTGAAGTGGTTTATAATTACAGTGTATTTTGAAGTGCAATTACTGACTCATATGAAGTACCTGACCTGGGTTAAAACACATGGTGCTATTATTGTATGCATATATGTGTTGATAAGGCATTTACCCTTTGCTTTATCCATGTGAGATCAGAACCACATTTGTACTATACTCTGTCTATGGTGAATAAGCACATATAGCTAAGACATAAGAAGTGAGAATTAAATATATATAATTCCTAGTAGGGCTGTATTGACCTTTAGGGCAGCCTACCCAGCTAGCTCACAGTCCTACACGATACCATATGCAAACGTAACATCTGGTGTTAATATTGTATGTGCTTATAAGGCATTAACCCCTTGTTTAACCAGTGTAAAATCAGAGCCGCATTTTATCCTGTTCATGGATACTAATTACATAGCTAAGACAGCAAAAATAATTCTTAGTAAGGCTGCATTGACCCTAGGGGCAGCCTACAGAGCGAGTTCACAGTCCTACACAATACACAATATACACTGATACTCACCTTCTGTAAGGAATAACTGTGTTCTGACTATTGCTGTGTTTGCAACTTAGCAGTGTTACAATAGTAACCATCCACCATTGAGAAAAGTATTCCATTTCATAGATTGATACTTTGTGCGACTGATACTCTGTACAACTGAGAGTGATAAACCTAGGATTAAGGTGCTTCACTTCTGCATATACTAGCGTCTGTAGACTGTGTGATAACCAAACTACTAAGATATAATTATCACTGGTGTAACAATTAGCACATACTGTGTAAAAAAGAGAAGCAAGAATTTTAATATAGTATAGTTTATTTGGGTTTATTTTTGATAGATGAGTTTAATAAAATGATTTTAAATGTTAGTATTTCCCTATGTACTTATCTCCTTGGGGTTTTTTGAAATATAAGTAACCTTAAGACACCTACTGTTTAATTATAAGAAAAATAAACAATAGGCTGAGTGCAACTTAACTGGGAATCTTTTTTGGTGATCATCTCTCGAACACCTTTTTTGGAAATATATGGAGATCCTCCGAGTCTGACCCTAATTTATTCCGACCGCCCTCTCCCCCCCCTTCTGAAAAGTCTCACCCTCCCCCCCACCCTCACCGCTCCCGTCTCTGGGATCTCCCATCAGACTGGGATTTTTATACGCCTTTTCCATATCCTGTTTCTCTCTTCTCTCCCCCCCCCCACCAGCCTCCGTACAAAGACCCTCTAAATAAACTTTGTAGGGTTTTGGACAGAGCTTGCTAAGCAATGCGATAACAGATACCCCCCATCTGACACACTCCTTCCCCCCCTGTGTGACAGATGGCACCCTCCCCCCTGTGACATAGATGGACCCCCCGTGGATGCGCTGCACACCCCGGCCGGTAGGTGTGGGGGCCTGGGGGGGGAGGAAATGGATGCCGGTGGTGGGAGGTAAGGAGCAGGTTGCGACTGGACTCGCCGTTGCTAGGTGTAGGGCTTCCGGCCACCTCTTCCTTCCTTCCTTCCCTCCTCACTCCCTCCCTCCCTGCCGATCAGGCGCGCGGCAGCCAATTTTTTTTTAAATTAGCGCAACCCCGGGTCTAGCGCGGTCGGATCGGGTGGCCCCCGAGGACCGCGCTATAACGGGGTTTACCTGTATATATATATATATATATATATATACATGTAGAGGTATCAGTACCGTGTTAGCCGAGCTTCAATAATCAAAAAATAAATAGATGATACCGTTCTGTGGCTAACGAAATGCTTTTATTTGTGCGAGCTTTCGAGATACACTGATCTCTTCTTCCGGCGATCTTACAATGAATGAAGCAAGCAAAAGCTATACTATAAACAGTGTCTATTGGAATGTTATCTGTGCTGTAACGCGGTCTTTGGGTTGTGGACCCCAAGGACCGCGTTATAACGGGGTTTAGCTGTATATATATATATATATATATATACATATACATATACATATACACATATATATATATATAGATACACACACACATATATATATATATATATATATACACACACACACACACACACACACAAATATATATATATATATAGACATACACATAAACACACAATATATAGTTAATGATATATAAAATTAATTATATATATATATTTTATATATATATATCTATGTATATATCAAGAGAGACTAACAGAGACAGTCAAAGAGAGAGAAAGACAGAGACAAACAGAGAGAGAAAGAGAGAGAAACAGAGAGAGAGAAAAACAGACAAACAGATGTGTGTGTGGGGGTAATTATAGGTTAGTGTAAGCCGAAAACAGTTCATTCTACCACTGTACAAGATTTCACACACATTGTTATTTTAATTAAAATCGTCAACTTGTTTTGCACATGTTGATTGAATAAGCCGTAATACAAGTTTCGATTCCTGTGAAAAGAGTATCTTAGACAAAGAATTTCAGCCAATTATTGTAACACATTTCTGGTGAGAGAAAACCTAGGCGTATAACAGTGAGGTTGTATTATAACCTTGGACCAAACCGCGAAGATAACATTCACACATTCACACATTCACACATTCAGCAGACATCTGTATGCTCTCAACTTAGACACTGTACAGTTCAACAGAGAAGAAATGGCAGAAGCTTCCACATTGCACAGCCATCCACGTAAATCATACAAATTTATGACTTATGAAGCTATCGAATCAACAGATGAGAAGAGGGCAACCGTTGCCCTAATCTATGACTTGATCCAAAAGAAATATCCATACTACCAAGAACCAGCCAGACAAACAAATTTTAAAACTTCTGTACGATTCACTTTATCCGCAAATGAATGATTTGAGCGTGTCCATGATCGGCTAGATCAACGATATGGATGTTGGCATGTTGCACCATCATTTAAAATTACCATGGAACATGGAACATATCTTCTGTTAAATAGCATATATTTGCCTAATACCAGTTACACTGAAGCCGCACCGACTGTCGCGTCTGCTGCTGTACCTGCACACTCCATTCATCAAGACCAGATGCAAGATGGACAAAACTACTATGATATGTATCCAAACTTATATGGGTAATACCAATGTGGATGGGAAAACAACCAACAACTGTACGTACCTCCGGACGTCTTGTTTGAAGAAGCCACTGCAGATCCATATGACCACCTCATGGAGATGTGTGTGATTCAGGATTCAACGGTTGCCTCAACCATGGATGATACTGTTGTGCCTTCCTGGAGCGAGCAGTTGCAGCCAAATCAGTTTTGACTTCTACAGTACAAGAATGGTAAATACAAATTTCGTTATGCCTTTACTCACATTATATATGTCTACATTTATAATATACACCATTTGTTAGCCAAATGTGTGGATACAGGCCAACATTGCAGACAGGCTTACATGTAGCGTGCACAAAGACATTATTTCCTATAACAATATACTACATGACGAACCATTACTACACATTGTTGATGGAGTCACAAAACCTAGATTATTATCACTTTTAAATTATCATTTCTACATGTTACACTAACTGTAACACACACACACCTCATTGTTTAGCATTCAACATCGAAAAACAAAGTGTCGCCAACATATGACGTGGGACCGTTGTCATGTTCTAAGGCGTCCTTAAAAAGGTTTACGGATGGTGGCCAGGACGCCGACAGAGATGGACGTGTAGCAGAGGAGCTCCCCAGACCCTCTCATAAATAAACGAATAGAGGCACTTTCCCCCCAAAATTCCCCCTCTAAAAGCACATCTCCAGATCCACAGACCTGGCCGGCATGGCGAGCAAGCAAAAAACCCAGACAGCACAGGCAGTAACTAAACTATTCTCCCCGCGGAGTTCAGAGACGACTGCGAGAAGCCAAGATGGCGTGGGACCATCAAGCGCACGCAGCCCCAAACAAAATGCCCCAACGCAGGACCGGCAGGAAGCACCAGCACAGGCGGCTGAAGCACTCACTTCGGAGGGCATGAAAGAACTCATGGCAGAAATGCTAAACGAACTGCACGCCTCGTTAAAGGCCGATCTCAGAGCGGCAGTTACAGAGTTAAAACAGGAGATAACAAGCCTCAAGGAGCGCACGGAGGCCCTAGAAGTCAAAATGGTGGACACCACACAGGCCCAAGAACTAGCCGCAAACGAGATCTACCGGCTCAGGGCTGAGGTAGAAAATCTCCGGGAATGCCTAGAAGATCAGGAAAATCGCGACAGGAGACAGAACATATGAATCAGAGGTATCCCCGAGTCGGTTCTCCCGGGCCAGCAAAAGACCTACCTCCTGGACTTCTTCGCCTCACTAAGTGGAGACCTGGGTCAGAAGGACCTCAAAATGGACAGGGCTCACCGCTCCCTTGGCCCACAGTCAGAGGATCCAAAAAGGATGAGAGACGTAATAGTCAAGCTCCATAGATTCTCAGTGAAAGAGAAAATAATGGAGATTGCCCGAACCAAAGAGCTCATCACGTTTGAGGACAGCCCACTACAACTTTATAACAATCTCTCCAAATGCACCGTGGATCGCCGGAAAGAATTAAGACCGTTAACCATACTACTGCGGGACAGCGGTGTAAAATATAAATGGGGTTTCCCATTCAGGCTAATGGTTCAGCGCAATGGCAAGATGCTCTCAATTAAGCACCAGGAGGACATGGAACATTTTGCAAAGGCATTAAGCCTCACTCCCCCCTCCAGCTGGAGAACCCGAAGGACCCAGGCCAGAAGAGCCCCCGATCAGGGCATCGGAAAGGCTTGCAGGTCAGCGGGGCCAGCGGCATAAATAAGGAACCCACACTCACAGCTCATACAAAGGCACCGTTTCCAAGAATGGCCCAAAGACCCCACCATGACAGCACCGCAGGGAGGAAGCAAGCGCCGCCGGGGATGGTCACACTGACACGCCAAAGGAAAAGAAGCAACCGGCAAAAGAACAGCATCGCTCTCAAATCCTCGCAGCCACTCACATCACCCACTTCACTCACCTGAAACGAGAGACGAGGTCCAGGACGTCGGGAGACGAGTGGCCCAGCTTCACGCAGGGGAGGGAGTTGGAGGGAGTTTGGGGGGGAGCAGAAGAGCACCTGCCCCCCCCCCCGTGTCTCCTTGTTGTCGGCCCCCCCGGCTTTTCGGCTTTTTGGCCCCCAGCCCCCCCCCCGTGTGGGGTTCCTGACCCAGAGAGTCGGAGCTCCCCAATATCATGGTCTCCCGGGCACAGGACGAATTGCCCCAGCAAGCGTAAGTAACCCAAATCCCCGGGTTAAATTGACAGAGCCAGGCGGGTCGGCAGCGGCGGGCTCGGTCGGGGGAGGTAGGGGGGGGGGGTCACACAACGAGCTAAAATGGAACCGTACCCAGCGGCCCCCTCTCACTATCTAGACAACAGCGGCCATTTTGGGCCCAACAGCTAGAGGAACCTCTAGACCAACCCCACAGTCCAGAGATGGGGCCAATGATCCAACCCCCACTGGCCGATTCAGTTGAAGCCCGGGTGGATCAGAGAACCATGCCCCCCCCCCATAGATGGTCCCCCTCAGCCGGTGCCGCGCAGCCGGGGGGGGCCTGGCAGGGAGGAGACAATAACCGAAACGGGACAACTGTGTATAAAGCTGTTACCTCCACCCACACACTTAACCATGAGGAACGGTGACCTAAGATTAATGAATGCCCGCGGAATAATATGTATGCTGTGAAAATGCAGATAACCAGAGGCTAATATATGCAAAACAAAACAAGCTCCAGTGGCTTATCACTAAGAGATCTGCAGCGCCACCTGTCAATTCACACACGCAAATGAACGTAGACCCAAGGTTGCGACAATCAGGAACAAATGCCACACGCAGTGATAAAGAACACAATATGATCAGACACATAAATAGAAAGCAAGTAACACTAACACAATATAATTAGATCCCCCCCTCCCCCCATCCCCCCCCACCTCCCCAGTCCAACCTCCCCCTAACCCCCCCCTTCCCCGGCCCCCCAAGGGACTGCCCCCTCCCCCTCTCCCCCCCACGGACCTACCCCTCCCCCCTTCCCCCTTCCCCTCTCCTCCCAACAAAGGCCCCCCTCCCCCCCACCCTAGCACACCATCTAACATCCCCTCTGCCCCCCACCACCTCACCCCCAAGCAGCACCCAGTCACCCCTGAAATGACCAAGGAAGGTCTGAACAAGAGAACTCCCCCCCCCCACCACACGGCCAGCTGCAGCCACAACCCTCCCCCAGGGAACACATAGTATACAGCCTATAGAATGAGTTAATAAAAATTAAAAAAGTAATATTACACTCTGTTTGCATACTGCTGCGAGGTACAGAGGGATATAAAACCCTGCTGACACTGACAAACAAAAACCAAAAAAAAGCCCAGGGCAATGTCAAAGCCTGCTTAAATCTGTTCAAGAATGTTATGCGGCACAAGTCGATGTTATGTTATGTTATGTTATGTCCTGCCAACAATGTGAGGCTATTCAAGGAACTGTTTCTCCTGATCAAAAATGTGATGATGCTTAGGAAATGCAACCGCCCACCCCCCTTCCTTCCCCTTCCCCTCCCTCCACCCCCTCGCCCCCCACTCCCCCCCCCACTCACTCCCCCACCCCCCTTCCTCACATCCCTCACCCCCTTAACCCCCTCCCTCCCTACTCCTTTAGCACCCTACCCCTTTAACCCCCCCCTCCCCTCCCCCGCCCCCACTTCCCTTCCTCTCTACCCCCACCCCCCTCAACAAACTGGTCCCCCCTCACCACCAGGCCACTGCGTACAAAGCAAGGTTGTTTATATGAGAACTCTATCTTTCCACACAAATGTAATAACCCCACTGATATTGTACTATGTAAGGTGAAATAAGACAGAACCAACATTAACCCCCCCCATTCTCCTCCCTCCCCTATCTCTCCCCCCCCCCTATCCTCCCTCCCCCCCCCTATCCTCCCTCCCCCCCCCTATCCTCCCTCCCCCCCTCCCCCCCTAGTCACCAACAAATATAGTTCATGACGGGGTTCAAACTTTGAACGGGGGAGTTGAATGGGGAAAGAGCCACGCAAAAGCAACTCAGGGTCTGGCCCCCCTCAGTTGCGGCCCGATCGTCAGAGCCAGACACACCCCAGAAGGGCATCCAAGCCCAAATGCCGGTCGTCCAAAGACCAGGCGACACCACTTTAGGACCAAAACAGGCCCTACTCCTATCTTTTCTCCATCTGCTGGTCCTGTCCCAGCAGATCTTTACCCCCCCTCCCCCTCCCCCCTCCCCCCTCCCCCTGCCCCCCTCCTCAATGGCAAGCTCAGTACATCCCCCCAGGAAGGAGGTTCAGCCCAATGGGCGGCCTAAGTCACAAAGGGACTTTAGAACATAAAAACAAGGTCTCCCCTAGTGGGAAAGGAGGGACCCCAAGACCCCGAACTACTACAAATTTATAATGACCACCACGGCCCCAATTAAAGTCCGTTCATTAAACGTCAAAGGATTACAAAATAACCGAAAAAGAAGGCTAGCCCTTCTGGACATGAAAAAATCAGGGGGAGACATTATATTCTTGCAGGAGACCCACTTCACATCACAGGACCCCCCAAATTTATTCAAAAAATTGTTCCCAATGTGCTTTTTTGCATCATTCAGTAGTAAGAAAAGGGGTGTGTCTATCCTGATCAGACAAGGCACCCCATTCAATCATGTCAAAACAACGGTGGACCCAGAGGGTAGATTCCTAATGGTATATGGCTCCATAGCGGGCTCAGCAAATGCTCTAATCAATGACGCCCCAAACGAGAACCAAACAGAATTCTTACAAACCGTTCTCGAGGGCGTTGACCCGGGATATCTGTCATCGATGATAGTGGGAGGAGACCTAAACATGGTCTTAAACCCCACCAAGGACAGATCAACCACAGTGGGCCCATCCCGCACAACCCACTCCCAGATCAAGGGGAAAAGGTTCAGGGAAATCTTAAGCGAGTTCTCACTGATAGACGTATGGAGATCCCAACATCAGGGTCAGAGAGACTACACCTTTTTCTCAGCACCTCACCAGACCTACTCTCGTATCGACCACTTCCTGACCACTAATAATGTGATGGCGGCAGCCATTGAATCAGACATTGGCTCAATCACTTGGTCCGACCACGCCCCAATCACTCTCACACTGTCAATCCCTTTCGAAAAAACAACAAACTACTCCTGGAGACTAAATGATTCGCTACTTAATCACCCAGAGATAGAAAGGGAAGTTAGATCCTCACTTAAGGACTACTTCTCCTTCAACACAGGAACGGTCTCCTCTCCAGCAATCCTATGGGAAGCCCATAAGGCAACCATTAGAGGGAAATTTATTTCCATCGCATCCCACAGGAAAAAAGCCCTCCAAGCACTAATCAAAGAGCTCACGGATAGTATCAAAACAATAGAACAAGCCCATAAGGCTAACTCCTCAAAAAAAATATACAAAACATTGATAACAGCCAGAACCAAACTTAGACAAACTCAGCTGGAGGATGTTTAGAAGGCCCTCAAATGGACCAATCAACAATATTACGATAAGTGTAACAAGGCCGATAGACTACTAGCCAGTAAACTAAGAGGGGTACAAAAAAGGTCCCAAATTACAGCGATTAAGAGCAGGTCTGGTGAGATACAATATAATGACAACAAAATCGCAGCAGAATTCACAAAATACTATAAGGAACTCTACTGTATAACTTAAGATCCAAAAATGGCCGACCTGCACCAATAGCGACAGAACTAATAACCCAATACCTAGACAAATGCCAACTCCCCACCTTAACGGAGGAGGAAAACACAGTCCTCAACGCTGAGATCTCAAAAGAGGAACTGGAAGAGGTCGGTCAAATCACTAAAGAATACTAAGTCACCTGGCCCTGACGGCTTCACCAACGTCTATTATAAGAGATTCTTGTCTACCCTATCCACGCATCTCCTAAAAACATTTAACTATTTTATAGAAGGGAACCAAATCCCCCCATCAATGTCTCTCGCCAATCTGGCTATTATACATAAGGAAGGCAGGGACCCGATGCAATGTGGAAGCAATCGCCCAATCTCCTTTCTCAACAGTGATCTCAAATTATATAGTAAAATACTTGCAAACAGACTACACCCCATCTTACCGAGATTAATCAATAACGACCAAGTAGGATTTGTCGCAGGCAAGCCTCGGACAATACTCGGAAGATAATCAATATTATTGATCAGGTCCACCTCACAGGCACCAAAGCTTTACTTTTAAGCCTAGACACACACAAGGCATTCGATAGAATAAACTGGCAATTCCTGGACCATACTATGTGCAAATTCGGCTTCAAAGACGCATACCTAGAGGGGGTCCGTAGACTATATCAAAACCCATCAGCAACGGTAAAACTTCCAGGGGGCAATAACCAGAGATTCGAGATTACAAATGGAACTCGTCAGGGATGCCCCCTATCTCCTCTCCTCTTTGCACTAACCATAGAACCACTGGCATCAGCTATACGACTCAATATAGACATCCAAGGAATAGAAATTGGACACAGGCAGCACAAAATATCCCTATTCGCGGATGATGTTATTTTGACCCTTTCCAAACCTCAAATCTCCCTTCCCAATCTTCAAAAGGAACTCCGGGATTTTGGAAAAATCTCAGGATATAAAATAAATAACGATAAATCAGAAGCCCTGAATCTAAGCCTGCCAGAGCCAGAGGTGAAACTCCTCAAATTAAACTTTAATTACCGTTGGAGCTCCTCTTGTATCAAATACTTGGGAGTTAAGATATCGAGGACCTACCAAACCTTGTACAAGCATAATTATCCGACCCTGTTCCAAAAAATTAAACAAGATTTAGATAAATGGGGAGGATACCAGATATCATGGATCGGGAGAATGATCTCAGTCAAAATGAACGTACTCCGTAGGTTACTATACTATTTCCAAACCCTCCCGGTCCACATCCCTGGCTCGGAGTTGAAAAATATACAAAAACTAATCCTCCAATTCATCTGGCAGGGTAAAAAACCCAGAGTCGCCAGAACAGTTCTCTTGGCCTCAAGGGGGAGAGGAGGACTTGGTGTTCCAGACATCACAAGATACTACCTGGCCGCCCAACTACGACAGGCAGTAGTCTGGAACACCAACCCAAATAAATACTGTTGGCTAGCTATAGAAACACAATATGCCGGGATGCCTTCGCTGCCAGCCTGCCTTTGGTCCCTGAGCAGGGAAGACATGCAGAATAGCAAATTCAAATTAGGATCGATGAGACACACATGGGAGACCTGGATGAAAAGCAAATTCAAATATAAGCTCACAACACCTCAATCCCAACTAACACCAATTCATAAAAAGCCAAAATTCCCTCCTGGCTGTGAGCCCAGACAATTTGATCAATTCAAAGCAAAAAATATTGGAGCGGTTGCCGACCTCTTGAGCTTCGGGGAGTTCCTGAGCTATCAAAATTTGCAAAACAAATATGAAATAGTAGGACTGAACGCTTTCAAATACCTACAAATTCGGCACTTTATTCAAACATTATCCCCAACGTTGGAATTTCCCCCTCTCACAGGTTTCGAGCGGCTCTGTAGAGAAACAGCTCACCAGAAAGGTCTGATAACGCAAATTTGTGCAGAACTAGAGAGGGCCACAGAAGCCCCCACACATGACTATATGCTACATTGGGCAGCAGAATTGGGCATAGTTATAGACCGAGAGGACTGGGAAAGTATCTGGGAAAATGCCTCAGGGACCTCTATATGTACCACAATCAAAGAAAACATATACAAAATAATGTTTCGCTGGTATCTTACCCCAGTTAGAATAAATCAAATCTACCCTCTGGCCTCCGACCTATGCTGTAGAGGCTGCAGTCAAAAGGGGGACATGGCCCACATTTGGTGGACATGCCCGGAAATTCAGAGGTATTGGGAAACCGTACAAAATTTGATAAAAGAGGTCACGGACCTAACGATACCTATTGACCCGCTAACCTACCTGTTGGCCAGGCCCCTAGAGACGCTGGACCGACCAACAGGTAAATTCATCTCCTTCATCCTCACAGCGGCCAGATGTGCGGTGGCAGCCGCCTGGAAGAAAGTGTCCCCCCCCCCCAAGCGAACAATAATACAAAGAGTGCAGGAGGTGATGGAGATGGAGAGACTCTCAGCTTTCCTAAGGCAGTCCTGTTCCTCCTTTAACGATATATGATTGTCATGGCAAACCTACATGACTCTTATGAGCCGAAATGCCACATGACACTACCCGAGCTGCAAATGCAGGGAAAAAGGGGTACAAGCTCCCTTACCTGCCACCCCCCCATCCCCCCCACTCTCTCTACCCCCCGCTCCCCCCTCTCTGTTTCCACACTCACGCCTCCCCGGCAGACCCAGGTGGGTCAGGGGGACGTTGAGTCTTTCTCCCCCCTCTCCAGTTAAAAAGTTGGAAAAAAAACCTGAATTAGGCCGACGTATTGTAAATAACTGTAATAATGTGAAATGTTGTAATTGCCTAATAAAAAAATTTGAAACAAAAAAAAAGGTTTACGGATGCAAGCCCCAACCCAGCCGACATGCGTGCGTGAAACCATATTGGCTGTGCCCGTAGCGTATTGTTACGGTCAGTGCAGTGTGTAATGCGCGCGCGTCGGTGGGGCGGTGCGTGCACAGCGCTGGAGGCCAATGTTAATTCAGTGGGAGGAGTGTTAGCGTGCATTTCACGGTGCCTTAACATGACGTCACACGTCTTTTGTTCGCTCATTGGCTGATCGTCCGTTGTTTCCGTGGACACACGTCCGTTTACAAAGTTTACATATGTACGTGTGTAGAAGTGATTTTGTTTCGCTTACATATCATAACTTCCAGCCATGATATGCTTGCTGCTAGCAGCACCATGGAGGGACATGTATTGAACGCACAACATACACATCGTTTAGCGCATGCGCTAAGACTTAGTCCACACATTCGTGAATTGAGCGCGCAACAGACGTTGTGCGCACACATTATTATGTATACAGGCACCGGAAATATCATATCCGTAGTAATGGCAGCAACGCCATTATAAAAATGACAGTTCTGTATCTGTGGTTTTATCCTTGCACTTTCAACATATACGTTACTTATGCGTGAATATCCACAATCATATAGAGATGTGTTACGCGTTGTCATGCTTAGACATAGATAAATGTGCCATCTTTGAATATCATGTGTTTGCTGTATTTCACAGATGTCACGGATGAATACATGGGAACAATGTATGAATTCAGATGAGCTAATCGTTATATTAGATGATTGTGACGACGACCGAACAACTATTATAATACATATGTAACAATGCTTTCAATGCTTGGTGCGCAGATTAACAATCAATACATAATGTTATCCTGTTATGCCAATATTTACTATGCACTTAATTAACATAATGATGTTGCTAAGCACTGAAGTTAGAACTTATATTGTTTTTTGGTTATTTCCTACTAACATTATATGTATTGCCCTGTGATATATGCAACCAACATTATCACTCAGCAAACACATTAATCTACTATATAGTATAATCTCACATGTGACTTGTCAAAGAATGTTAATGCTACATAACAACTCGTAGACATTGTATCTGAACGTACACAATAACAATAGGGAGGTGATAGAAACTGTGTAGTCATGTGTTTTGTTTTTTTAACTAAGTTGTCGTGCTAACCTTGCATGCATGAGCTACTGAATGTTAGTTCAAGATCATGAAAAGATTAACATTTGTGTGTAAATTTTATTCTCACGACTAACTATAGTTTAGTTTTTTTATTAAATGTTCAACACATACACAGCTAAGTGTGTCCAATGATAAAAGCAACATTAGTATGTTTGTTTATATTATTTCACGTAGAAAATCATGCATCACACAAAAACTGCAACACACACAAACACTGTTGCTGAAATGTGTGCGTATGCAAATGTCCACTTCATTTACATTCATATGTTGACATTAGTTGTAAAGGATCATGATCATTATGAATAACTAACGTGAATGAAATTAAAATTATATTAACAACATTGTCATTGTGTAGAATGAATTAGGAAAAGTTGAGAATCCAAAGAACTATACTTTGGAATGGTGTAAACATTTTGACACATGTTACATGTACGTCAAGTCAACACACATCTTTGACTTATACATATACATGTGACAATGTAGTAATCAACATGAAGATGCAGTGATACAACAACTAATCACATACATTGCAATGTTAATGATGTTGAAAACATTGGTGTATTTTCAGGCAAACATGCATTGAGTGTTAAGATCACTCATGTGCATCAGTGGATATTCTCCTCCCATAATCAATAGTTGAGCAGGGTTTATCCCCTTCTCTCCCCCCACTCCTATATTACATGAATGGAAGTTGTTACGTTTGCTACATTACATGTTATGTAATGTCCCTAATGATTTTCAAATACACTGCACATTAACCACCAAGTGTAGCTAAACGCACGTACACAATACAGAAACAACATGTTTCAATAGTCACATCTTTTTCAGTACGTTCTGTTATACATCCTGTAACTATACCTATATCGAGGTTTGCACATCTTATGACATATGTAAATTGAAATACATACCATGAGCAGTCATTGAAGTGATATACCTTGAAAAAGAAAACATGAATGAATATAAATCATTGTCATGACATGTTCATTAAGGTAAGCAACACACAAAATTGACCATTTTGTGTTAGATATGAAACACCATGTAGAATACAAAAAATATGATATGAAATACATAATGATGTACACATCATTGTGACTCACATGTCACACTGCAAAAATAACATTGTATGTAACCATACTGCACTAGCTAATGACTATGGACATAGTAGGTTTATTGTGTCTGCATAACCAAAAACAGCATGTACATACATTTTGTAGGTACACTGGCGACACACTTTATTCGAGCTCGGCTAGTCCCACGAATTCGGGTATACTCGGGTGTATTGAGGTTTGTGACTGTTTTCTGCCCGAGTGCATTGCGTTATTTTCCAGGCAGGGATTGAAGCATTTTATTCCCGCTGGCTGCAATACTGCACAGTATATATATATATACTGCATTACAATTCATGAATTTATGCCAACTGGTAGACACGCGAAGCATTGCAGCCTATTAAATCCTAATCATTATCATTTAACAGATCAGCCGCCCGTCAGCCAGGCATGAACCATGGCTGGGAAGGCAAACGCAATGGGGCTTGTCTGAGGTGAGGAGCGGCGCATTCCAGGTATCTGCCAGGTACATACTGGGTATTTGCTCGAATAAAGTGTGTCGCAGCAGTAAAAGGGTTGTAGGGTGCTCGACCCCCAGGTGATAACATCCAGTGCAAATTGCAATAAAGCACTAACCCTGGAGATACCAGTGGGAGTGGGTAGGTAACCATAGACTTGTAAGTAACCAAATGACGTCAGCCACAACTTAACTATAACAGTCTAAACCATTGAAACCCACTCACGTCATCTCCAGGGGTGATTGCTGGCGTGCCAGCCACAGATGATCCAGGATCCAGATACAGCAGATAGAAAAAAACGAATGGCGCACAGCCAGGGAGTCAGGTGTACAGCAAAAAGTTTACCTTTATTCAGTGCATGGTAGCAGACAAATTCACCCCTTGGGGGACAAAAGCAGGAACCTCCTACGCGTTTCGGACCAGCAGGTCCTTTATCAAGGAGTCTGGGGTGTGCAGGGATGAGGTGCATTATATACCTAGCTTTTAATAAGGTTAATTGCACAAAGCTGAGTGAAATTGCGCCCCACACCCAGTGCGCATGCGCATGACGTCACCCGGGGCGCCGATCCACCATTCCTAAGGATTCTGGGTATGGACCGCCCCCTGCTGTCGTCCGCGCATGCTCACATCAGACGTGAAGCCAGGGCAACCAGGTTAATCTCTGCCTCCATTTACGCCCATCGTGATGTCACTGCGGACCCGTGATAGGTTGAGGCACATAGCTGCACCACCAATGAATGCGGTGAGCAGACGATGCAGCCCCAATCACCGAGGCTCCTGCAGGCATCTGTAAATGGACTTCACAAAGAGCAAAGTCTTAGGAAAACATAGAAATAATTGTATACACAGTGCGAGCAAGCTAATAAAAAGTCATTTTCCTAAATGCTCACATTGTGAAGAATACACCTCCTCACTGCACATCCCACAGATACAAAGACATACAGTGTATAAAAACGGACCACAACATTGGTCCACATTAATAATAGACGTAGTGTCACAACATCTCACGTCTCACTTAAAATGTACACAAAAACAATAATAAAAGCAAAATAGTATAATCCTAAGACTATTTAACCTAAGTCCTTTTTATCTCTTCAATTGCCTCCAAGGGGAGGAAGAATCAACTGTGTTTATCGCATGTATTCATCAATATACATCCACATAACATAAATTTTAGTTATAGTGAACCATAACAAGTGATGTAAAAAAAAATTGGTAACATTCACATTGATTACTATGATTGAGGGCAACTATGGTTTTTGGGAATGGCCCCTGATGTCTACCATATAAATCATGAAGGCTCAGCAATATACCAGGACATAATACAACTCTGACAGAAATAGTGGCTCTAGTACATCCCATTTAGAGAACAGCATTCTAATAAACTGATAATTATGGCCTAGGATTTCAAGAAATGGCCTAAGTTCCATTCTATGTTTAGACCGCAGGGTGCTCTGGTCTGGAGCATAAAGATCCAGTATGCCTCCCTGCGGTCCAAAAGGTTGAGTAAATCTCCCCCTCTTTCTCTCATGAAGATTTTTTCAATTCCCTGAACTTTTAACCCCCTGATGTCACCTTTTGGGCAAATTGAAAAGTGTTTAGAGACGGGGTGAGATATGTCCCCCTTTTTTATTAATCTGACATGTTCAAGTATCCTGTTCTTGAGGGGTCTGATTGTCCTACCCACGTAATTAATTCCACACCCACAGGTTAGGAGGTAAATCACATATTGTGTATTACAGTTTATAAAAGATTTTATCGGAAATTCCTGATTGGACATACAACCCCTGAAATGTTGTGATGGAGTCATAAACTGACAAATTTTACAGCCTCCACATCTGTATGAGCCTTTTGTTACAAATTTTCTAATAGATGGAGGAGAAGAAGCAACATAACTTGGTGATATATAGGTTGCAATGGTTTTCGCTTTACGGTAAACGAAACGGGGGCCCTTCTTAACACAGTCTTTTATACTCCCACCCATCATGAGGATGTTCCAATGCTTATGGATTATGTTCTGAACACCCTGACTGCATTTATTGTATTGTGTAATCAGAAGGGGAACTTCCTCTTTTGAGATGTCGGTACCTTTATTATTGTTAATAGTTACAACTGCATCCTTACATGGATCACCCTGTATTATTTTAAAGAGATCCTCCCTGTTAGTTAACGCCACTTCTTGGCGAGTATTAGTTAGGTGCTTCATATTGTATCCCCTCTGTTGGAAGCGGTGGCACAATTCCTCAGACTGACGAGAAAAACCCTCCTCTGTGGAGCAGTTTCTCCTCAGTCTGAGGAATTGGCCCTTAGGTATCCCCCTAATCACAGCAGGTGGGTGATAGCTGTCTGCTCTTAATAACATATTCCTTGAATTGGGTTTTCTAAATGTCTCGGTTTGGATTTGACCTTCAATATCAATGAACAACTGAAGGTCCAGATAGTCAATGTGGTGTGTGTTGATATTGTGAGTGAAAGCTAAATGTAAATCATTGGAGTTAATATATGTAAGGAAATTGTGCAGTGTATCTAAATCCCCATCCCAAATCATAATCAAATCATCGATAAACCTTCTATAAAAAGTGATATATTTCCGAAAAGGATTTGTGCTTGTGAAAATAAAAAGTGACTCCCACCACGCCATAAATAGATTAGCGTACACCGGTGCAAAGCTCGTGCCCATTGCCGTACCCCATTGCTGAAGATAAAAAGTGTGATCAAATAAGAAATAATTGTGTGTGAAATTGATTGCTATCTGGACCCCCGATAAAGTGATTGACAGCTGCCAACCCCTGATCGTGTCTGATGACTGAATAGAGGGACGTGACATCCATGGTTACCCAAATAGAATGTGGGCTCCATGTTACATTCCTTAATTTAGTAATGAGATCCCCTGAATCCAACAGAAAGGAGGGTAGATCCCTGACAAAGGATTGCAGGAATTGATCAATGTATTTGGATAAGCCATCTCCCAAAGATCCAATAGACGAAATGATTGGTCTCCCCGGGGGGTCAACCAATGTCTTATGGACCTTTGGGAGATGGTAAAAGACTGGTATAGTCGGATTTGGATTCCCCAAAAATACACTTTCCGTCTTGCTCAAAACTTGTGTGATAACCCCTAATTCTAGCAATTCTTTATAGGATTCCAAAAAACCCTCTGTGGGATCACTTGGTAGTGCAGAGTAGGTGGTGGCATCCCCAAGTTGCCGATAGGCCTCCTTGATGTAGCCAGCCCTACTCTGCACCTCCACAGCTCCTCCCTTGTCGGCATTTTTTATTACAATCTTATAATTCTTCTGCAAAGAAAAAAGTGCCTGTTTCTCCTCTAAATAAAGATTGGAGAGACTTTTAATCTTAAACATCAGAGCCTGGTGGGATATCATTTCCCTGGAAAATTACATACTAAATAAGAGGATCCCCAGGGGTTTGCGTGTAAAAAAGGTACCAACATTTGGGTTCACTACCCCTCAGTTTGAACAGCACTGGATTTCAACATTGGACCAGTGCAGTCTCAAACTAATGGAACTCATTGTAGACATTGGTCGACCCCCCGGGAAGACCAATCATTTCGTCTATTGGATCTTTGGGAGATGGCTTATCCAAATACATTGATCAATTCCTGCAATCCTTTGTCAGGGATCTACCCTCCTTTCTGTTGGATTCAGGGGATCTCATTACTAAATTAAGGAATGTAACATGGAGCCCACATTCTATTTGGGTAACCATGGACGTCACGTCCCTCTATTCAGTCATCAGACACGATCAGGGTTTGGCAGCTGTCAATCACTTTATCGGGGGTCCAGATAGCAATCAATTTCACACAGCATTTATTTTGGATGCCATAAAATTTCTGCTGACACACAATTATTTCTTATTTGATCACACTTTTTATCTTCAGCAACGGGGTACGGCAATGGGCACGAGCTTTGCACCGGTGTACGCTAATCTATTTATGGGGTGGTGGGAGTCACTTTTTATTTTCACAAGCACAAATCCTTTTCGGAAATATATCACTTTTTATAGAAGGTTTATCGATGATTTGATTATGATTTGGGATGGGGATTTAGATACACTGCACAATTTCCTTACATATATTAACTCCAATGATTTAAATTTAGCTTTCACTCACAATATCAACACACACCACATTGACTGTCTGAACCTTCGGTTGTTCATGGATATTGAAGGTCAAATCCAAACCGAGACATTTAGAAAACCCAATTCAAGGAATATGTTATTAAGAGCAGACAGCTGTCACCCACCTGCTGTGATTAGGGGGATACCTAAGGGCCAATTCCTCAGACTGAGGAGAAACTTCTCCACAGAGGAGGGTTTTTCTCGTCAGTCTGAGGAATTGTGCCACCGCTTCCAACAGAGGGGATACAGTACAATATGAAGCACCTAACTAATACTCGCCAAGAAGTGGCATTAACTAACAGGGAGGATCTCTTTAAAATAAGACAGGGTGATCCATGTAAGGATGCAGTTGTACCTATTAACAATAATAAAGGTACCGACATCTCAAAACAGGAAGTTCCCCTTATGATTACACAATACAATAAATGCAGTCAGGGTGTTCAGAACATAATCCGTAAGCATTGGAACATCCTCCTGATGGATGGGAGTCTAAAAGACTGTGTTAAGAAGGGCCCCCGTTTCGTTTACCGTAAAGCGAAAACCATTGCAACCTATATATCACCAAGTTATGTTGCTTCTTCTCCTCCATCTATTAGAAAATTTGTAACAAAAGGCTCATACTGATGTGGAGGCTGTAAAATTTGTCAGTTTATGACTCCATCACAACATTTCAGGGGTTGTATGTCCAATCAGGAATTTCCGATAAAATCTTTTATAAACTGTAATACACAATATGTGATTTACCTCCTAACCTGTGGGTGTGGAATTAATTACGTGGGTAGGACAATCAGACCCCTCAAGAACAGGATACTTGAACATGTAAGATTAATAAAAAGGGGAACATATCTCACCCCGTCTCTAAACACTTTTCAATTTGCCCACAAGGTGACATCAGGGGGTTAAAAGTTCAGGGAATTGAAAAAATCTTCATGAGAGAAAGAGGGGGAGATTTACTCAACCTTTTGGACCGCAGGGAGGCATACTGGATCTTTATGCTCCAGACCAGAGCACCCTGCGGTCTAAACATAGAATGGAACTTAGGCCATTTCTTGAAATCCTAGGCCATAATTATCAGTTTATTAGAATGCTGTTCTCTAAATGGGATGTACTAGAGCCACTATTTCTGTCAGAGTTGTATTATGTCCTGGTATATTGCTGAGCCTTCATGATTTATATGGTAGACATCAGGGGCCATTCCCAAAAACCATAGTTGCCCTCAATCATAGTAATGAATGTGAATGTTACCAATTTTTTTTTACATCACTTGTTATGGTTCACTATAACTAAAATTTATGTTATGTGGATGTATATTGATGAATACATGCTATAAACACAGTTGATTCTTCCTCCCCTTGGAGGCAATTGAAGAGATAAAAAAGACAGCTTAAATAGTCTTAGGATTATACTATTTTGCTTTTATTATTGTTTTTGTGTACATTTTAAGTGAGACGTGAGATGTTGTGACACTACGTCTATTATTAATGTGGACCAATGTTGTGGTCCGTTTTTATACACTGTATGTCTTTGTATCTGTGGGATGTGCAGTGAGGAGGTGTATTCTTCACAATGTGAGCATTTAGGAAAATGACTTTTAATTTGCTTGCTCGCACTGTGTATACAATTATTTCTATGTTTTCCTAAGACTTTGCTCTTTGTGAAGTCCATTTACAGATGCCTGCAGGAGCCTCGGTGATTGGGGCTGCATCGTCTGCTCACCGCATTCATTGGTGGTGCAGCGATGTTCCTCAACCTATCACGGGTCCGCAGTGACGTCATGATGGGCGGAAATGGAGGCAGAGATTAACCTGGTTGCCCTGGCTTCACGTCTGATGTGAGCATGCGCGGACGACAGCAGGGGGTGGTCCATACCCAGAATCCTTAGGGATGGTGGATCGGTGCCCCGGGTGACGTCATGCGCATGCGCACTGGGTGTGGGGCGCAATTTCACTCAGCTTCGTGCAATTAACCTTATTAAAAGCTAGGTATATAATGCATCTCATCCCTGCACACCCCAGACTCCTTGATAAAGGACCTGCTGGTCCGAAACGCATAGGAGGTTCCTGCTTTTGTCCCCCAAGGGGTGAATTTGTCTGCTACCATGCACTGAATAAAGGTAAACTTTTTGCTGTACACCTGACTCCCTGGCTGTGCGCCATTCGTTTTTTTCTATCTGCTGTATCTGGATCCTGGATCATCTGTGGCTGGCACGCCAGCAATCACCCCTGGAGATGACGTGAGTGGGTTTCAATGGTTTAGACTGTTATAGTTAAGTTGTGGCTGACGTCATTTGGTTACTTACTAGACTTACTAAGTCTATGGTTACCTACCCACTCCCACTGGTATCTCCAGGGTTAGTGCTTTATTGCAATTTGCACTGGATGTTATCACCTGGGGTTCGAGCACCCTACAACCCTTTTACCTACAAAATGTATGTACATGCAGTTTTTGGTTATGCAGACACAATAAACCTACTATGTCCATAGTCATTAGCTAGTGCAGTATGGTTACATACAATGTTATTTTTGCAGTGTGACATGTGAGTCACAATGATGTGTACATCATTATGTATTTCATATCATATTTTTTGTATTCTACATGGTGTTTCATATCTAACACAAAATGGTCAATTTTGTGTGTAGCTTACCTTAATGAACATGTCATGACAATGATTTATATTCCTTCATGTTTTCTTTTTCAAGGTATATCACTTCAATGACTGCTCATGGTATGTATTTCAATTTACATCTGTCATACGGTGTGCAAACCTCGATATAGGTATAGTTACAGGATGTATTAACAGAACGTACTGAAAAAGATGTGACTATTGAAACATGTCGTTTCTGTATTGTGTACGTGCGTTTAGCTACACTTGGTGGTTAATGTGCAGTGTATTTGAAAATCATTAGGGACATTACATAACATGTAATGTAGCAAACGTAACAACTTCCATTCATGTAATATAGGAGTGGGGGGAGAGAAGGGGATAAACCCTGCTCAACTATTGATTATGGGAGGAGAACATCCACTGATGCACATGAGTGATCTTAACACCAATGTTTTCAACATCATTAACATTGCAATGTATGTGATTAGTTGTTGTATCACTGCATCTTCATGTTGATTACTACATTGTCACATGTGTATGTATAAGTCAAAGATGTGTGTTGACTTGACGTACATGTAACATGTGTCAAAATGTTAACACCATTCCAAAGTATAGTTCTTTGGATTCTCAACTTTTCCTAATTCATTCTACACAATGACAATGTTGTTAATATAATTTTAATTTCATTCACGTTAGTTATTCATAATGATCATGATCCTTTACAACTAATGTCAACATATGAACGTAAATGAAGTGGACATTTGCATACGCACACATTTCAGCAACAGTGTTTGTGTGTGTTGCAGTTTTTGTGTGATGCATGATTTTCTACGTGAAATAATATAAACAAACATACTAATGTTGCTTTTATCATCGGACACACTTAGCTATGTATGTGTTGAACGTTTAATAAAAAAACTAAACTATAGTTAGTCGTGAGAATAAAATTTACACACAAATGTTAATCTTTTCATGATCTTGAACTAACATTCAGTAGCTCATGCATGCTAGGTTAGCACGACAACTTAGTTAAAAAAAAAACACACGACTACACAGTTTCTATCACCTCCCTATTGTTATTGTGTACGTTCAGATACAATGTCTACGAGTTGTTATGTAGCATTAACATTCTTTGACAAGTCACACGTGAGATTATACTATATAGTAGATTAATGTGTTTGCTGAGTGATAATGTTGGTTGCATATATCACAGGGCAATACATATAATGTTAGTAGGAAATAACCAAAAAACAATATAAGTTCTAACTTCAGTGCTTAGCAACATCATTATGTTAATTAAGTGCATAGTAAATATTGGCATAACAGGATAACATTATGTATTGATTGTTAATCTGCGCACCAAGCATTGAAAGCATTGTTACATATGTATTATAATAGTTGTTCGGTCGTCGTCACAATCATCTAATATAACGATTAGCTCATCTGAATTCATACATTGTTCCCATGTATTCATCCGTGACATCTGTGAAATACAGCAAACACATGATGTTCAAAGATGGCACATTTATCTATGTCTCAGCATGACAACGCGTAACACATCTCTATATGATTGTGGATATTCACGCATAAGTAACGTATATGTTGAAAGTGCAAGGATAAAACCACAGATACAGAACTGTAATTTTTATAAAGGCGTTGCTGCCATTACTACGGATATGATATTTCCGGTGCCTGTATACATAATAATGTGCGCGCACAACGTCTGTTGCGCGCTCAATTCACGAATGTGTGGACTAAGTCTTAGCGCATGCGCTAAACGATGTGTATGCTGTGCGTTCAATACATGTCCCTCCATGGTGCTGCTAGCAGCAAGCATTTCATGGCTGGAAGTTATGATATGTAAGCGAAACAAAATCACTTCTACACACGTACATATGTAAACTTTGTAAACGGACGTGTGTCCACGGAAACAACGGACGATCAGCCAATGAGCGAACAAAAGACGTGTGACGTCATGTTAAGGCACCGTGAAATGCACGCTAACACTCCTCCCACTGAATTAACATTGGCCTCCAGCGCTGTGCACGCACCGCCCCACCGACGCGCGCACATTACACACTGCACTGACCGTAACAATACGCTACGGGCACAGCCAATATGGTTTCACGCGCGCATGTCGGCTAGGGTGGGGCTTGCATCCGTAAACCTTTTTTTTTGTTTCAAATTTTTTTATTAGGCAATTACAACATTTCACATTATTACAGTTATTTACAATACGTTGGCCTAATTCAGGTTTTTTTTTCAACTTTTTAACTGGAGAGGGGGGAGAAAGACTCAACGTCCCCCTGACCCACCTGGGTCTGCCGGGGAGGCGTGAGTGTGGAAACAGAGAGGGGGGAGCGGGGGGTAGAGAGAGTGGGGGGATGGGGGGGAGGGGGGGTGGCAGGTAAGGGAGATTGTACCCCTTTTTCCCTGCATTTGCAGCTCGGGTAGTGTCATGTGGCGTTTCGGCTCATAAGAGTCATGTAGGTTTGCCATGACTCCCATATGTCGTTAAAGGAGGACCGCCTTAGGAAAGCTGAGAGTCTCTCCATCTCCATCACCTCCTGCACTCTTTGTATTATTGTTCACTTGGGGGGGGGGACACCTTCTTCCAGGCGGCTGCCACCGAACATCTGGCCGCTGTGAGGATGAAGGAGATTAATTTACCTGTTGGTCGGTCCAGCGTCTCTAGGGGCCTGGCCAACAGGTAGGTCAGTGGGTCAATAGGTATCGTTAGGTCCGTGACCTCTTTTATCAAATTTTGTACGGTTTCCCAATACCTCTGAATTTCCGGGCATGTCCACCAAATGTGGGCCATGTCCCCCTTTTGACCGCAGCCTCTCCAGCATAGGTCGGAGGCCAGAGGGTAGATTTGATTTATTCTAACTGGGGTAAGATACCAGTGAAACATTATTTTGTATATGTTTTCTTTGATTGTGGTACATACTGCTGCGACACACTTTATTCGAGCAAATACCCAGTATGTACCTGGCAGATACCTGGAATGCGCCGCTCCTCACCTCTGACAAGCCCCGTTGCATTTGCCTTCCCAGCCATGGTTCATGCCTGGCTGACGGGCGGCTGATCTGTTAAATGATAATGATTAGGATTTAATAGGCTGCAATGCTTCGCGTGTCTACCAGATGGCATAAATTCATGAATTGTAATGCAGTATATATATATATATACTGTGCAGTATTGCAGCCAGCGGGAATAAAATGCTTCAATCCCTGCCTGGAAAATAACGCAATGCACTCGGGCAGAAAACAGTCACAAACCTCAATACACCTGAGTATACCCGAATTCGTGGGACTAGCCGAGCTCGAATAAAGTGTGTCGCCAGTGTATAGAGGTCCCTGAGGCATTTTCCCAGATACTTTCCCAGTCCTCTCGGTCTATAACTATGCCCAATTCTGCTGCCCAATGTAGCATATAGTCATGTGTGGTTGCTTCTGTGGCCCTCTCTAGTTCTGCACAAATTTGCGTTATCAGACCTTTCTGGTGAGCTGTTTCTCTACAGAGCCGCTCGAAACCTGTGAGAGGGGGAAATTCCAACGTTGGGGATAATGTTTGAATAAAGTGCCGAATTTGTAGGTATTTGAAAGCGTTCAGTCCTACTATTTCATATTTGTTTTGCAAATTTTGATAGCTCAGGAACTCCCCGAAGCTCAAGAGGTCGGCAACCGCTCCAATATTTTTTGCTTTGAATTGATCAAATTGTCTGGGCTCACAGCCAGGAGGGAATTTTGGATTTTTATGAATTGGTGTTAGTTGGGATTGAGGTGTTGTGAGCTTATATTTGAATTTGCTTTTCATCCAGGTCTCCCATGTGTGTCTCATCGATCCTAATTTCAATTTGCTATTCTGCATGTCTTCCCTGCTCAGGGACCAAAGGCAGGCTGGCAGCGAAGGCGTCCCGGCATATTGTGTTTCTATATCTAGCCAACAGTATTGATTTGGGTTGGCGTTCCAGACTACTGCCTGTCGTAGTTGGGCGGCCAGGTGATGTCTGGCCATCTTGTGATGTCTGGAACACCAAGTCCTCCTCTCCCCCTTGAGGCCAAGAGAACTGTTCTGGCGACTCTGGGTTTTTTACCCTGCCAGATGAATTGGAGGATTACACTACCGACACACTTAATCACACTGCGGCCAGATCCGCAAGCCGGGAGATTTCCCGGCTTGCTAGTGGCCGCCCCTCGGCGTGCCGCGCGTCATAGACGCGCGGTCACGCGTCTTTGGGAGCGTGCGCCCCCTGCACGCGCGTCCAAGGGCTCCCCGAGGGAGCCCTGGTGTCCCGCGATCGCGGGACAGCGGCAGGGGGTTCCGGGGGACCCGGCGGACCCGGCAGCGGTAGGGAGAGCGCCCCGATCGGAGGGCGCTCTTCCGCTGCTTCGGCGCGCGCCCGTCTCTCTCGGGCGCGCGCCAGGCTACTGCTGCGGCCAAGAACGGGCAAATGCTCGAATAAACTTGGCCGCAGCAGTAGTTTTTGTATATTTTTCAACTCCGAGCCAGGGATGTGGACCGGGAGGGTCTGGAAATAGTATAGTAACCTAGGGAGTACGTTCATTTTGACTGAGATCATTCTCCTGATCCATGATATCTGGTATCCTCCCCATTTATCTAAATCTTGTTTAATTTTTTGGAACAGGGTCGGATAATTATGCTTGTACAAGGTTTGGTAGGTCCTCGATATCTTAACTCCCAAGTATTTGATACAAGAGGAGCTCCAACGGTAATTAAAGTTTAATTTGAGGAGTTTCACCTCTGGCTCTGGCAGGCTTAGATTCAGGGGTTCTGATTTATCGTTATTTATTTTATATCCTGAGATTTTTCCAAAATCCCGGACTTCCTTTTGAAGATTGGAAAGGGAGATTTGAGGTTTGGAAAGTGTCAAAATAACATCATCCGCGAATAGGGATATTTTGTGCTGCCTGTGTCCAATTTCTATTCCTTGGATGTCTATATTGAGTCGTATAGCTGATGCCAGTGGTTCTATGGTTAGTGCAAAGAGGAGAGGAGATAGGGGGCATCCCTGACGAGTTCCATTTGTAATCTCGAATCTCTGGTTATTGCCCCCTGGAAGTTTTACCGTTGCTGATGGGTTTTGATATAGTCTACGGACCCCCTCTAGGTATGCGTCTTTGAAGCCGAATTTGCGCATAGTATGGTCCAGGAATTGCCAGTTTATTCTATCGAACGCCTTCTCTGCGTCTAGGCTTAAAAGTAAAGCTTTGGTGCCTGGAGGTGGACATGATCAATAATATTGATTATCTTCCGAGTATTGTCCGAGGCTTGCCTGCCTGCGAGAAATCCTACTTGGTCGTTATTGATTAATCTCGGTAAGATGGGGTGTAGTCTGTTTGCAAGTATTTTACTATATAATTTGAGATCACTGTTGAGAAGGGAGATTGGACGATAGCTTCCACATTGCATCGGATCCCTGCCTTCCTTATGTATAATAGCCAGATTGGCGAGAGACATTGATGGGGGGATTTGGTTCCCTTCTATAAAATAGTTAAATGTTTTTAGGAGATGCGTGGATAGGGTAGGCAAGAATCTCTTATAATAGACGTTGGTGAAGCCGTCAGGGCCAGGTGACTTAGTATTATTTAGTGATTTGACCGACCTCTTCCAGTTCCTCTTTTGAGATCTCAGCGTTGAGGACTGTGTTTTCCTCCTCCGTTAATGTGGGGAGTTGGCATTTGTCTAGGTATTGGGTTATTAGTTCTGTCGCTATTGGTGCAGGTCGGCCATTTTTGGATCTTAAGTTATAGAGTTCCTTATAGTATTTTGTGAATTCTGCTGCGATTTTGTTGTCATTATATTGTATCTCACCAGACCTGCTCTTAATCGCTGTAATTTGGGACCTTTTTTGTACCCTCTTAGTTTACTGGCTAGTAGTCTATTGGCCTTGTTACCCTTATCGTAATATTGTTGATTGGTCCATTTGAGGGCCTTCTCAACATCCTCCAGCTGAGTTTGTCTAAGTTTGGTTCTGGCTGTTATCAATGTTTTGTATATTTTTTTGAGGAGTTAGCCTTATGGGCTTGTTCTATTGTTTTGATACTATCTGTGAGCTCTTTGATTAGCGCTTGGAGGGCTTTTTTCCTGTGGGATGCGATGGAAATAAATTTCCCTCTAATGGTTGCCTTATGGGCTTCCCATAGGATTGCTGGAGAGGAGACCGTTCCTGTGTTGAAGGAGAAGTAGTCCTTAAGTGAGGATCTAACTTCCCTTTCTATCTCTGGGTGATTAAGTAGCGAATCATTTAGTCTCCAGGAGTAGTTTATTGTTTTTTCGAAAGGGATTGACAGTGTGAGAGTGATTGGGGCGTGGTCGGACCAAGTGATTGAGCCAATGTCTGATTCAATGGATGCCGCCATCACATTTTTAGTGGTCAGGAAGTGGTCGATACGAGAGTAGGTCTGGTGAGGTGCTGAGAAAAAGGTGTAGTCTCTCTGACCCTGATGTTGGGATCTCCATACGTCTATCAGTGAGAACTCGCTTAAGATTTCCCTGAACCTTTTCCCCTTGATCTGGGAGTGGGTTGTGCGGGATGGGCCCACTGTGGTTGATCTGTCCTTGGTGGGGTTTAAGACAATGTTTAGGTCTCCTCCCACTATCATTTATGACAGATATCCCGGGTCAACGCCCTCGAGAACGGTTTGTAAGAATTCTGTTTGGTTCTCGTTTGGGGCGTACACATTGATTAGAGCAATTGCCGAGACCTCTAGGGAGCCATATACCATTAGGAATCTACCCTCTGGGTCCACCGTTGTTTTGACATGATTGAATGGGGTGCCTTGTCTGATCAGGATAGACACACACCTTTTCTTACTACTGAATGATGCAAAAAAGCACATTGGGAACAATTTTTTGAATAAATTTGGGGGGTCCTGTGATGTGAAGTGGGTCTCCTGCAAGAATATAATGTCTCCCCCTGATTTTTTCATGTCCAGAAGGGCTAGCCTTCTTTTTCGGTTATTTTGTAATCCTTTGACGTTTAATGAACGGACTTTAATTGGGGCCGTGGTGGTCATTATACATTTGTAGTAGTTTGGGGTCTTGGGGTCCCTCCTTTCCCACTAGGGGAGACCTTGTTTTTATGTTCTAAAGTCCCTTTGTGACTTAGGCCGCCCATTGGGCTAAACCTCCTTCCTAGGGGGATGTACTGAGCTTGCCATTGGGGAGGGGGGCAGGGGGAGGGGGGAGGGGGAGGGGGGGGGTAAAGATCTGCTGGGACAGGACCAGCAGATAGAGAAAAGATAGGAGTAGGGCCTGTTTTGGTCCTAAAGTGGTGTCGCCTGGTCTTTGGACGACCGGCATTTGGGCATTTGGGCTTGGGTGCCCTTCTGGGGTGTGTCTGGCTCCGACGATCGGGCAGCAACTGAGGGGGGCCAGACCCTGAGTTGCTTTTGCGTGGCTCCTTCCCCGTTCAAAGTTTGAACCCCGTCATGTACTATATTTGTTGGTGACTAGGGGGGGGGAGGGGAGATAGGGGGGGAGGGATAGGGGAGGGAGGAGTATGGGGGGGGGGGTTATTGTTGGTTCTGTCTTATTTCACCTTACATACTACAATATCAGTGGGGTTATTACATTTGTGTGGAAAGATAGAGTTCTCATATAAACAACCTTGCTTTGTACGCAGTGGCCTGGTGGTGAGGGGGGACCCGTTTGTTGAGGGGGATGGGGGTAGAGAGGAAGGGAAGTGGGGGCGGGGGAGGGGAGGGGGGTGAAGGGGGGGTGGAAGAAGGTAGAGGGGGAGGGGGAGTAGATGGGAGAGGGGGGAGAGGAATGGGGGGGATGGAGGGGGGGAACGGAGGGGGGGATGTATAGGGAAGGGGGGGGTGGGGCGAGGGGGTGGGGGGAGGGAGGGGTGGAGGGGGGCTATGGGGGGAGGGGTGTGGAGGAAGGGGGGGTGGAGGGAGGGGGGGGTAAGGGGGGAGGAGGGAGGGGGGTTGGGGGGGAGAGGGAAGGGGAGGGGAGAAGGAGAGGGGTGATGGGTGTCCCTGGAATCAGCCTTATTTGGTGTCTGCCGCCTGGGCGGTTGCTTTAGTTGAACGTCTCCACATGTTTAATAAGGAAAAGCCTTTCCTTGAACTCCCCGACATTGTTGACAAGACTTAACATCACCCTGTACATCATAACCTTCTTGAACAAATTTTAGCAGGATTTGACATTCTCCTGGGTTTCTTGACAGTTTCATCAGGGCTTAATGTCCTCCTAAACCTTGTAACAATTTTAAACTGATCTTAACATTGCGTTTATACACACTTTATGTAGCTGTGTATTTTTTTCATTCCCTGGGAGAGGGTTGTGATCGAGATAGACCTTATGGTGGGGGGGGGCTTTGTGGGGGAGAGGGGGGGGGCTGGGGGTGCTGGGAGAGGGGGGGGGTTGAGGATGGTGGGACCGGGGAGGTGGGGGGATGGATGGGGGGGAGGGGGAAAAGGTGGGGGGGGGGGAGGGCGCTAAAGGAGTAGGGAGGGAGGGGGTTAAGGGGGTGAGGGATGTGAGGAAGGGGGGTGGGGGAGGGAGTGGGGGGGAGTGGGGGGCGAGGGGGTGGAGGGAGGGGAAGGGGAAGGAAGGGGGGTGGGCGGTTGCATTTCCTAAGCATCATCACATTTTTGATCAGGAGAAACAGTTCCTTGAATAGCCTCACATTGTTGGCAGGACATAACATAACATCGACTTGTGCCGCATAACATCCTTGAACAGATTTAAGCAGGCTTTGACATTGCCCTGGGCTTTTTTTTTTTTTTTTTTTGGTTTTTGTTTGTCAGTGTCAGCAGGGTTTAATATCCCCCTGTATCGCGCAGCAGTATGCAAACAGAGTGTAATATTACATTTTTTATTTTTTATTAACTCATTCTATAGGCTGTATACTATGTGTTCCCTGGGGGAGGGTTGTGGCTGCAGCTGGCCATGTGGGGGGGGGGGGGGAAGTTCTCTTGTTCAGACCTTCCTTGGTCATTTCAGGGGTGACTGGGTGCTGCTTGGGGGTGAGGTGGTGGGGGGGCAGAGGGGATGTTAGATGGTGTGCTAGGGTGGGGGGGAGGGGGGCCTTTGTGGGGGGGAGAGGGGAAGGGGGAAGGGGGAGGGGTAGGTCCATGGGGGGGAGAGGGGGAGGGGGCAGGCCCTTGGGGGGCCGGGGAAGGGGGGGGGGATAGGGGGAGGTTGGACTGGGGAGGTGGGGGGGGATGGGGGTAGGGGGGATCTAATTATATTGTGTTAGTGTTACTTGCTTTCTATTTATGTGTCTGATCATATTGTGTTCTTTATCACTGCGTGTGGCATTTGTTCCTGATTGTCGCAACCTTGGGTCTACGTTCATTTGCGTGTGTGAATTGACAGGTGGCGCTGCAGTTCTCTTAGTGATAAGCCACTGGAGCTTGTTTTGTTTTGCATATATTAGCCTCTGCTTATCTGCATTTTCACAGCATACATATTATTCCGCGGGCATTCATTAATCTTAGGTCACCGTTCCTCATGGTTAAGTGTGTGGGTGGAGGTAACAGCTTTATACACAGTTGTCCCGTTTCGGTTATTGTCTCCTCCCTGCCAGGCCCCCCCCGGCTGTGCGGCACCGGCTGAGGGGGACTGCCTAGGGGGGGAGGGGGGGGCTTAGTTCTCTGATCCACCTGGGCTTCAACTGAATCGGCCAGTAGGGGTTGGATCATTGGCCCCATCTCTGGACTGTGGGGTTGGTCTAGGGGTTCCTCTAGCTGTTGGGCCCAAAATGGCCGCTGTTGTCTAGATAGTGAGAGGGGGCCGCTGGGTACGGTTCCATTTTAGCTTGTTGTGTGACCCCCCCACTACCTCCCCCGACCAGGCCCGCCGCTGCCGACCCGCCTGGCTCTGTCAATTTAACCCGGGGATTTCGGTTACTTACGCTTGCTGGGGCAATTCGTCCTGTGCCCGGGAGACCATGATATTGGGGAGCTCCGACTCTCTGGGTCAGGAACCCCACACGGGGGGGGGGGGCTGGGGGAAACAAAAAGCCGAAAAGCCGGGGGGGGGGGGGGGCGACAACAAGGAGACACAGGGGGGGGGGGGCATGTGCTCTTCTGCTCCCCCCCCAATTCCCTCCCCTGCGTGAAGCTGGGCCACTCGTCTCCCGATGTCCTGGACCTCGTCTCTCGTTTCAGGTGTGTGAAGTGGGTGATGTGAGTGGCTGCGAGGATTTGAGAGCGATTCTGTTCTTTTGCCGGTTGCTTCTTTTCCTTTGGCGTGTCAGTGTGACCATCCCCGGCGGCGCTTGCTTCCTCCCTGCGGTGCTGTCATGGTGGGGTCTTTGGGCCATTCTTGGAAACGGTGCCTTTGTATGAGCTGTGAGTGTGGGATTGGGTTCCTTATTTATTCCGCTGGCCCCGCTGACCTGCGAGCCTTTCCGATGCCCTGATCTCGGGCTCTTCTGGCCTGGGTCCTTCGGGTTCTCCAGCTGGAGGGGGGAGTGAGGCTTAATGCCTTTGCAAAATGTTTCATGTCCTCCTGGTGCTTAATTGAGAGCATCTTGCCATTGCGCTGAACCATTAGCCTGAATGGGAAACCCCATTTATATTTTACACCGCTGTCCCGCAGTAGTATGGTTAACGGTCTTAATTCTTTCCGGCGATCCACGGTGCGTTTGGAGAGATCGTTATAAAGTTGTAGTGGGCTGTCCTCAAACGTGATGAGCTCTTTGGTTCGGGCAATCTCCATTATTTTCTCTTTCACTGAGAATCTATGGAGCTTGACTATTACGTCTCTCATCCTTTTTGGATCCTCTGACCGTGGGCCAAGGGAGCGGTGAGCCCTGTCCATTTCGAGGTCCTTCTGACACAGGTCTCCACTTAGTGAGGCGAAGAAGTCCAGGAGGTAGGTCTTTAGCTGGCCCGGGAGTACCGACTCGGGGATACCTCTGATTCGTATGTTCTGTCTCCTGTTGCGATTTTCCTGATCTTCTAGGCATTCGCGGAGATTTTCTACCTCAGCCCCGAGCCGGTATATCTCGTTTGCGGCTAGTTCTTGGGCCTGTGTGGTGTCCGCCATTTTGACTTCTAGGGCCTCCGTGCGCTCCTTGAGGCCCGTTATCTCCTGTTTTAACTCTGTAACTGCCGCTCTGAGATCGGCCTTTAACGAGGCGTGCAGTTCGTTTAGCATTTCTGCCATGAGTTCTTTCATGCCCTCTCGGGTGAGTGCTTCAGCCGCCTGTGCTGGTGCTTCCTGCCGGTCCTGCATTGGGGCATTTTGTTTGGGGCCGCGTGCGCTTGATGGTCCCGCGCCATCTTGGCTTCTCGCGGTCGTCTCTGAACTCCGTGGGGAGAATAGTTTAGTTACTGCCTGTGCTGTCTGGGTTTTTTGCTTGCTCGCCATGCCGGCCAGGTCTGTGGATCTGGAGATGTGCTTTTAGAGGGGGAATTTTGGGGGGAAAGCGCCTCTATTCATTTATTTATGAGAGGGTCTGGGGAGCTCCTCTGCTACACGTTCATCTCTGTCGGCGTCCTGGCCACCATCCATAAAACTTTTTAAGGACGCCTTGGAACATGACAACGGTCCCACGTCATATGTTGGCGACACTTTGTTTTTCGATGTTGAATGCTAAACAATGAGGTGTGTGTGTGTTACAGTTAGTGTAACATGTTGAAATGATAATTTAAAAGTGATAATAATCTAGGTTTTGTGACTCCATCAACAATGTGTAGTAATGGTTTGTCATGTAGTATATTGTTATAGGAAATAATGTCTTTGTGCACGCTACATGTAAGCCTGTCTGCAATGTTGGCCTGTATCCACACATTTGGCTAACAAATGGTGTATATTATAAATGTAGACATATATAATGTGAGTAAAGGCATAACGAAATTTGTATTTACCATTCTTGTAGAAGTCAAAACTGATTTGGCTGCAACTGCTCGCTCCAGGAAGGCACAACAGTATCATCCATGGTTGAGGCAACCGTTGAATCCTGAATCACACACATCTCCATGAGGCGGTCATATGGATCTGCAGTGGGTACTTCAAACAAGACGTCCGGAGGTACGTACAGTTGTTGGTTGTTTTCCCATCCACATTGGTATTGCCCATATAAGTTTGGATACATATCATAGTAGTTTTGTCCATCTTGCAACTGGTCTTGATGAATGGAGTGTTCAGGTATAGCAGCAGACGCGACAGTCGGTGCGGCTTCAGTGTAACTGGTATTAGGCAAATATATGCTATTTAACAGAAGATATGTTCCATGTTCCATGGTAATTTTAAATGATGGTGCAACATGCCAACATCCATATCGTTGATCTAGCCGATCATGGACACGCTCAAATCATTCATTTGCGGATAAAGTGAATCGTACAGAAGTTTTAAAATTTGTTTGTCTGGCTGGTTCTTGGTAGTATGGATATTTCTTTTGGATCAAGTCATAGATTAGGGCAACGGTTGCCCTCTTCTCATCTGTTGATTTGATAGCTTCATAAATCATACATTTGTATGATTTACTGCACCGACACACTTTATTCGAGCAAATACCCAGTATGTACCTGGCAGATACCTGGAATGCGCCGCTCCTCACCTCTAACAAGCCCCGTTGCATTTGCCTTCCCAGCCTGGGTTCATGCCTGGCTGATGGGCGGCTGATCTGTTAAATGATAATGATTAGGATTTAATAGGCTGCAATGCTTCGCGTGTCTACCAGATGGCATAAATTCATGAATTGTAATGCAGTATATATATATATACTGTGCAGTATTGCAGCCAGTGGGAATAAAATGCTTCAATCCCTGCCTGGAAAATAACTCAATGCACTCGGGCAGAAAACAGTCACAAACCTCAATACACCCGGGTATACCCGAATTCGTGGGACTAGCCGAGCTCGAATAAAGTGTGTCGCCAGTGTACGTGGATGGCTGTGCAATGTGGAAGCTTCTGCCATTTCTTCTCTGTTGAACTGTACAGTGTCTAAGTTGAGAGCATACAGATGTCTGCTGAATGTGTGAATGTGTGAATGTGTGAATGTTATCTTCGCGGTTTGGTCCAAGGTTATAATACAACCTCACTGTTATACGCCTAGGTTTTCTCCCACCAGAAATGTGTTACAATAATTGGCTGAAATTCTTTGTCTTAAATACTCTTTTCACAGGAATCGAAACTTGTATTACGGCTTATTCAATCAACATGTGCAAAACAAGTTGACGATTTTAATTAAAATAACAATGTGTGTGAAATCTTGTACAGTGGTAGAATGAACTGTTTTCTGCTTACACTAACCTATAATTACCCACACACATCTGTTTGTCTGTTTTTCTCTCTCTCTGTTTATCTCTCTTTCTCTCTCTGTTTGTCTCTGTCTTTCTCTCTCTGTTTGTCTCTCTCTTTGACTGTCTCTGTTAGTCTCTCTTGATATATACATATATATATATATATATATAAAAAATATATATATATAATTAATTATATATATAATTAACTATATATTGTGTGTTTATGTGTATGTCTATATATATATATTTGTGTGTGTGTGTGTGTATATATATATATATATAGATATATATATATCTACATTGAAGGCCTTGTGTGCCTTGTGTGCAAACAGGCCTTGTTGTAATTATCTTAACAGTTCATTACAGATGTTAACATTACTGGGTGAGTATGTTTGGGGGCCTATTTGAGTCAGCTGTGTATACGTAGTAGTTAACAGCAAACAAGGCCTCTATTGAGCCATGAAGGCCTGTACTGTTAATTCAGATAATATATATATTTTATAGAGTGCTAAACTGAAGCCATTGCTGGTGTAAGTAGGCCTTGTTGTAATCATAATCAAAGTTTAATACAGGTGATCTAATTATATTGTGTTAGTGTTACTTGCTTTCTATTTATGTGTCTGATCATATTGTGTTCTTTATCACTGCGTGTGGCATTTGTTCCTGATTGTCGCAACCTTGGGTCTACGTTCATTTGCGTGTGTGAATTGACAGGTGGCGCTGCAGTTCTCTTAGTGATAAGCCACTGGAGCTTGTTTTGTTTTGCATATATTAGCCTCTGCTTATCTGCATTTTCACAGCATACATATTATTCTGCGGGCATTCATTAATCTTAGGTCACCGTTCCTCATGGTTAAGTGTGTGGGTAGAGGTAACAGATTTATACACAGTTGTCCAGTTTCGGTTATTGTCTCCTCCCTGCCAGGCCCCCCCCGGCTGCGCGGCACCGGCTGAGGGGGACCGCCTAGGGGGGGGGGGCTGGTTCTCTGATCCACCCGGGCTTCAACTGAATCGGCCAGTGGGGGTTGGATCATTGGCCCCATCTCTGGACTGTGGGGTTGGTCTAGGGGTTCCTCTAGCTGTTGGGCCCAAAATGGCCGCTGTTGTCTAGATAGTGAGAGGGGGCCGCTGGGTACGGTTCCATTTTAGCTCGTTGTGTGACCCCCCCTACCTCCCCCGACCGGGCCCGCCACTGCCGACCCGCCTGGCTCTGTCAATTTAACCCGGGGATTTGGGTTACTTATGCTTGCTGGGGCAATTCGTCCTGTGCCCGGGAGACCATGATATTGGGGAGCTCCGACTCTCTGGGTCAGGAACCCCCCACGGGGGGGGGCTGGGGGCCAAAAAGCCGAAAAGCCAGGGGGGGGCCGACAACAAGGAGACACGGGGGGGGCAGGTGCTCTTCTGCTCCCCCCCCTAAACTCCCTCCCATGCGTGAAGCTGGGCCACTCGTCTCCCGATGTCCTGGACCTCGTCTCTCGTTTCAGGTGAGTGAAGTGGGTGATGTGAGTGGCTGCAAGGATTTGAGAGCGATGCTGTTCTTTTGCCGGTTGCTTCTTTTCCTTTGGCGTGTCAGTGTGACCATCCCTGGCGGCGCTTGCTTCCTCCCTGCGGTGCTGTCATGGTGGGGTCTTTGGGCCATTCTTGGAAACGGTGCCTTTGTATGAGCTGTGAGTGTGGGATTGGGTTCCTTATTTATTCCACTGGCCCCGCTGACCTGCGAGCCTTTCCGATACCCTGATCGGGGGCTCTTCTGGCCTGGGTCCTTCGGGTTCTCCAGCTGGAGGGGGGAGTGAGGCTTAATGCCTTTGCAAAATGTTCCATGTCCTCCTGGTGCTTAATTGAGAGCATCTTGCCATTGCGCTGAACCATTAGCCTGAATGGGAAACCCCATTTATATTTTACACCGCTGTCCCGCAGTAGTATGGTTAACGGTCTTAATTCTTTCCGGCGATCCACGGTGCGTTTGGAGAGATCGTTATAAAGTTGTAAGGGGCTGTCCTCAAACGTGATGAGCTCTTTGGTTCGGGCAATCTCCATTATTTTCTCTTTCACTGAGAATCTATGGAGCTTGACTATTACGTCTCTCATCCTTTTTGGAACCTCTGACCGTGGGCCAAGGGAGTGGTGAGCCCTGTCCATTTCGAGGTCCTTCTGGCCCAGGTCTCCACTTAGTGAGGCGAAGAAGTCCAGGACATAGGTCTTTAGCTGGCCCGGGAGTACCGACTCGGGGATACCTCTGATTCGTATGTTCTGTCTCCTGTCGCGATTTTCCTGATCTTCTAGGCATTCGCGGAGATTTTCTACCTCAGCCCCGAGCCGGTATATCTCGTTTGCGGCTAGTTCTTGGGCCTGTGTGGTGTCCGCCATTTTGACTTCTAGGGCCTCCGTGCGCTCCTTGAGGCCCGTTATCTCCTGTTTTAACTCTGTAACTGCCGCTCTAAAATCGGCCTTTAACGAGGCGTGCAGTTCGTTTAGCATTTCTGCCATGAGTTCTTTCATGCCCTGTCAGGTGAGTGCTTCAGCCGCCTGTGCTGGTGCTTCCTGCATTGGGGCATTTTGTTTGGGGCTGCGTGCGCTTGATGGTCCCGCGCCATCTTGGCTTCTCGCGGTCGTCTCTGAACTCCGCAGGGAGAATAGTTTAGTTACTGCCTGTGCTGTCTGGGTTTTTTGCTTGCTCGCCATGCCGGCCAGGTCTGTGGATCTGGAGATGTGCTTTTAGAGGGGGAATTTTGGGGGGAAAGCGCCTCTATTCGTTTATTTATGAGAGGGTCTGGGGAGCTCCTCTGCTACACGTCCATCTCTGTCGGCGTCCTGGCCACCATCCGTAAACCTTTTTAAGGACGCCTTGGAACATGACAACGGTCCCACGTCATATGTTGGCGACACTTTGTTTTTCGATGTTGAATGCTAAACAATGAGGTGTGTGTGTGTTACAGTTAGTGTAACATGTTGAAATGATAATTTAAAAGTGATAATAATCTAGGTTTTGTGACTCCATCAACAATGTGTATTAATGGTTCGTCATGTAGTATATTGTTATAGGAAATAATGTCTTTGTGCACGCTACATGTAAGCCTGTCTGCAATGTTGGCCTGTATCCACACATTTGGCTAACAAATGGTGTATATTATAAATGTAGACATATATAATGTGAGTAAAGGCATAACGAAATTTGTATTTACCATTCTTGTAGAAGTCAAAACTGATTTGGCTGCAACTGCTCGCTCCAGGAAGGCACAACAGTATCATCCATGGTTGAGGCAACCGTTGAATCCTGAATCACACACATCTCCATGAGGCGGTCATATGGATCTGCAGTGGCTTCTTCAAACAAGACGTCCGGAGGTACGTACAGTTGTTGGTTGTTTTCCCATCCACATTGGTATTACCCATATAAGTTTGGATACATATCATAGTAGTTTTGTCCATCTTGCAACTGGTCTTGATGAATGGAGTGTTCAGGTATAGCAGCAGACGCGACAGTCGGTGCGGCTTCAGTGTAACTGGTATTAGGCAAATATATGCTATTTAACAGAAGATATGTTCCATGTTCCATGGTAATTTTAAATGATGGTGCAACATGCCAACATCCATATCGTTGATCTAGCCGATCATGGACACGCTCAAATCATTCATTTGCGGATAAAGTGAATCGTACAGAAGTTTTAAAATTTGTTTGTCTGGCTGGTTCTTGGTAGTATGGATATTTCTTTTGGATCAAGTCATAGATTAGGGCAACGGTTGCCCTCTTCTCATCTGTTGATTTGATAGCTTCATAAATCATACATTTGTATGATTTACGTGGATGGCTGTGCAATGTGGAAGCTTCTGCCATTTCTTCTCTGTTGAACTGTACAGTGTCTAAGTTGAGAGCATACGGATGTCTGCTGAATGTGTGAATGTGTGAATGTGTGAATGTTATCTTCGCGGTTTGGTCCAAGGTTATAATACAACCTCACTGTTATATGCCTAGGTTTTCTCCCACCAGAAATGTGTTACAATAATTGGCTGAAATTCTTTGTCTAAGATACTCTTTTCACAGGAATCGAAACTTGTATTATGGCTTATTCAATCAACATGTGCAAAACAAGTTGACGATTTTAATTAAAATAACAATGTGTGTGAAATCTTGTACAGTGGTAGAATGAACTGTTTTCTGCTTACACTAACCTATAATTACCCACACACATCTGTTTGTCTGTTTTTCTCTCTCTCTGTTTATCTCTCTTTCTCTCTCTGTTTGTCTCTGTCTTTCTCTCTCTGTTTGTCTCTCTCTTTGACTGTCTCTGTTAGTCTCTCTTGATATATACATATATATATATATATATATAAAAAATATATATATATAATTAATTATATATATAATTAACTATATATTGTGTGTTTATGTGTATGTCTATATATATATATTTGTGTGTGTGTGTGTGTATATATATATATATATAGATATATATATATATATCTACATTGAAGGCCTTGTGTGCCTTGTGTGCAAACAGGCCTTGTTGTAATTATCTTAACAGTTCATTACAGATGTTAACATTACTGGGTGAGTATGTTTGGGGGCCTATTTGAGTCAGCTGTGTATACGTAGTAGTTAACAGCAAACAAGGCCTCTATTGAGCCATGAAGGCCTGTACTGTTAATTCAGATAATATATATATTTTATAGAGTGCTAAACTGAAGCCATTGCTGGTGTAAGTAGGCCTTGTTGTAATCATAATCAAAGTTTAATACAGGTGATCTAATTATATTGTGTTAGTGTTACTTGCTTTCTATTTATGTGTCTGATCATATTGTGTTCTTTATCACTGCGTGTGGCATTTGTTCCTGATTGTCGCAACCTTGGGTCTACGTTCATTTGCGTGTGTGAATTGACAGGTGGCGCTGCAGTTCTCTTAGTGATAAGCCACTGGAGCTTGTTTTGTTTTGCATATATTAGCCTCTGCTTATCTGCATTTTCACAGCATACATATTATTCTGCGGGCATTCATTAATCTTAGGTCACCGTTCCTCATGGTTAAGTGTGTGGGTGGAGGTAACAGATTTATACACAGTTGTCCAGTTTCGGTTATTGTCTCCTCCCTGCCAGGCCCCCCCCGGCTGCGCGGCACCGGCTGAGGGGGACCGCCTAGGGGGGGGGGGCTGGTTCTCTGATCCACCCGGGCTTCAACTGAATCGGCCAGTGGGGGTTGGATCATTGGCCCCATCTCTGGACTGTGGGGTTGGTCTAGGGGTTCCTCTAGCTGTTGGGCCCAAAATGGCCGCTGTTGTCTAGATAGTGAGAGGGGGCCGCTGGGTACGGTTCCATTTTAGCTCGTTGTGTGACCCCCCCTACCTCCCCCGACCGGGCCCGCCACTGCCGACCCGCCTGGCTCTGTCAATTTAACCCGGGGATTTGGGTTACTTATGCTTGCTGGGGCAATTCGTCCTGTGCCCGGGAGACCATGATATTGGGGAGCTCCGACTCACTGGGTCAGGAACCCCCCACGGGGGGGGGCTGGGGGCCAAAAAGCCGAAAAGCCAGGGGGGGGCCGACAACAAGGAGACACGGGGGGGGCAGGTGCTCTTCTGCTCCCCCCCCTAAACTCCCTCCCATGCGTGAAGCTGGGCCACTCGTCTCCCGATGTCCTGGACCTCGTCTCTCGTTTCAGGTGAGTGAAGTGGGTGATGTGAGTGGCTGCAAGGATTTGAGAGCGATGCTGTTCTTTTGCCGGTTGCTTCTTTTCCTTTGGCGTGTCAGTGTGACCATCCCTGGCGGCGCTTGCTTCCTCCCTGCGGTGCTGTCATGGTGGGGTCTTTGGGCCATTCTTGGAAACGGTGCCTTTGTATGAGCTGTGAGTGTGGGATTGGGTTCCTTATTTATTCCACTGGCCCCGCTGACCTGCGAGCCTTTCCGATACCCTGATCGGGGGCTCTTCTGGCCTGGGTCCTTCGGGTTCTCCAGCTGGAGGGGGGAGTGAGGCTTAATGCCTTTGCAAAATGTTCCATGTCCTCCTGGTGCTTAATTGAGAGCATCTTGCCATTGCGCTGAACCATTAGCCTGAATGGGAAACCCCATTTATATTTTACACCGCTGTCCCGCAGTAGTATGGTTAACGGTCTTAATTCTTTCCGGCGATCCACGGTGCGTTTGGAGAGATCGTTATAAAGTTGTAAGGGGCTGTCCTCAAACGTGATGAGCTCTTTGGTTCGGGCAATCTCCATTATTTTCTCTTTCACTGAGAATCTATGGAGCTTGACTATTACGTCTCTCATCCTTTTTGGAACCTCTGACCGTGGGCCAAGGGAGTGGTGAGCCCTGTCCATTTCGAGGTCCTTCTGGCCCAGGTCTCCACTTAGTGAGGCGAAGAAGTCCAGGACATAGGTCTTTAGCTGGCCCGGGAGTACCGACTCGGGGATACCTCTGATTCGTATGTTCTGTCTCCTGTCGCGATTTTCCTGATCTTCTAGGCATTCGCGGAGATTTTCTACCTCAGCCCCGAGCCGGTATATCTCGTTTGCGGCTAGTTCTTGGGCCTGTGTGGTGTCCGCCATTTTGACTTCTAGGGCCTCCGTGCGCTCCTTGAGGCCCGTTATCTCCTGTTTTAACTCTGTAACTGCCGCTCTAAAATCGGCCTTTAACGAGGCGTGCAGTTCGTTTAGCATTTCTGCCATGAGTTCTTTCATGCCCTGTCAGGTGAGTGCTTCAGCCGCCTGTGCTGGTGCTTCCTGCATTGGGGCATTTTGTTTGGGGCTGCGTGCGCTTGATGGTCCCGCGCCATCTTGGCTTCTCGCGGTCGTCTCTGAACTCCGCAGGGAGAATAGTTTAGTTACTGCCTGTGCTGTCTGGGTTTTTTGCTTGCTCGCCATGCCGGCCAGGTCTGTGGATCTGGAGATGTGCTTTTAGAGGGGGAATTTTGGGGGGAAAGCGCCTCTATTCGTTTATTTATGAGAGGGTCTGGGGAGCTCCTCTGCTACACGTCCATCTCTGTCGGCGTCCTGGCCACCATCCGTAAACCTTTTTAAGGACGCCTTGGAACATGACAACGGTCCCACGTCATATGTTGGCGACACTTTGTTTTTCGATGTTGAATGCTAAACAATGAGGTGTGTGTGTGTTACAGTTAGTGTAACATGTTGAAATGATAATTTAAAAGTGATAATAATCTAGGTTTTGTGACTCCATCAACAATGTGTATTAATGGTTCGTCATGTAGTATATTGTTATAGGAAATAATGTCTTTGTGCACGCTACATGTAAGCCTGTCTGCAATGTTGGCCTGTATCCACACATTTGGCTAACAAATGGTGTATATTATAAATGTAGACATATATAATGTGAGTAAAGGCATAACGAAATTTGTATTTACCATTCTTGTAGAAGTCAAAACTGATTTGGCTGCAACTGCTCGCTCCAGGAAGGCACAACAGTATCATCCATGGTTGAGGCAACCGTTGAATCCTGAATCACACACATCTCCATGAGGCGGTCATATGGATCTGCAGTGGCTTCTTCAAACAAGACGTCCGGAGGTACGTACAGTTGTTGGTTGTTTTCCCATCCACATTGGTATTACCCATATAAGTTTGGATACATATCATAGTAGTTTTGTCCATCTTGCAACTGGTCTTGATGAATGGAGTGTTCAGGTATAGCAGCAGACGCGACAGTCGGTGCGGCTTCAGTGTAACTGGTATTAGGCAAATATATGCTATTTAACAGAAGATATGTTCCATGTTCCATGGTAATTTTAAATGATGGTGCAACAT